>NW_012106031.1:317321-353361 GCF_000951045.1 Mandrillus leucophaeus | reverse complement strand
CATACTGCCCAAGGTAATTTATAGATTCAATGCCATCCCCATCAAGCTACCAATGACTTTCTTCACAGAATTGGAAAAAACTACTGTAAAGTTCATATGGAACCAAAGAGGAGCCCACATTGCCAAGACAATCCTAAGCCGAAAGAACAAAGCTGGAGGCATCACACTACCTGACTTCAAACTATACTACAAGGCTACAGTAACCAAAACAGCATGATACTGGTACCATAACAGAGATATAGACCAATGGAACAGAACAGAACCCGCAGAAATAACATCACACATCTACCACCATCTGATCTTTGACAAACCTGACAAAAACAAGAAATGGAGAAAGGATTCCCTATTTCATAAATGGTGCTGGGAAAACTGGCTAGCCATATGTAGAAAGCTGAAACTGTATCTCTTCCTTACACTTTATACAAAAATTAATTCAAGATAGATTAAAGACTTAAATATTAGACCTAAAACCATAAAAATCCTAGAAGAAAACCTAGGCAATACCATTCAGGACACAGGCATGGGAAAGGACTTCATGTCTAAAACACCAACAGCAATGGCAACAAAAGCCAAAATTGACAAATTAGATCTAATTAAACTAAAGACCTTCTGCACAGCAAAAGAAACTACCAGCAGAGTGAACAGGCAACCGACAGAATGGGAGAACATTTTTGCAATCTACTCATCTGACAAAGGGCTAATATCCAGAATCCACAAATAACTCAAACAAATTTACAAGAAAAAAACAACCCCATCAAAAAGTGGGAGAATGATATAAACAGACACTTGTCAAAGAAGACATTTATGCAGCCAACAGACACATGAAAACATGCTCATCATCACTGGCCATCAGAGAAATGCAAATGAAAACCACAATGAGATACCATCTCACACCAGTTAGAATGGCTATCAGTAAAAAGTCAGGAAACAACAGGTGCTGGAGAGGATGTGGAGAAATAGGAACACTTTTACACTGTTGGTGGGACTGAAAACTAGTTCAACCATTGTGGAAGACAGTGTAGCGATTCCTCAAGGATCTAGAACTAGAAATACCACTTGACCCAGCCATCCCATTACTGGGTATATACCCAAAGGATTATAAATCATGCTGCTATAAAGACACATGCACACATACGTTTATTGCGGCACTATTCACAATAGCAAAGACTGGGAACCAACCCAAATGCCCATCAATGATAGAATGAATTAAGAAAATGTGACACATATATGCCATGGAATACTATGCAGCCATAAAAATGGATGAGTTCTGCCAGGCGCAGTGGCTCACGCCTGTAATCCCAGCACTTTGGGAGGCCGAGGCGGGTAGATCACAAGGTCAGGAGATCGAGACTATCCTGGCTAACACGGTGAAACCCCGTCTCTACTAAAAAATACAAAAAATTAGCCAGGTGTGGTGGCGGGTGCCTGTAGTCCCAGCTACTCAGGAGGTTGAGGCAGGAGAATGGTGTGAACCCGGAAGGCGGAGCTTGCAGTAAGCGGAGATCGCGCCACTGCACTCCAGCCTGGGCGACAGAGCGAGACTCCGTCTCAACAACAACAACAACAAAAAAATGGATGAGTTCATGTCCTTTGTAGGGACATGGATGAAGCTAGAAACCATCATTTTTAGCCAACTATCACAAGGACAAAAAACCAAACACTGCATGTTCTCACTCATAGGTGGGAATTGAACAATGAGAACACTTGGACACAGGAAGGGGAACATCACATATCAGGGCCTGTCGTGGGGTGGGGGGCACGGGGAGGGATAGCATTAGGAGACAGACCCAATGTAAATGACAAGTTTATGGGTGCAGCACATCAACATGGCAAATGTATACATATGTAACAAACCTGCAGGTTGTGCACATGTACCCTAGAACTTAAAAGTATAATAAGAAATAATAATAAGGGAGAACCAAGGAAATACTTGAAATCAAAAAAAAATTTACCAAAAATTGAAAAAAAAAAAAAAAAAAAAAAAGGTAAAAGACAACACTCGCTGAGTGACAGTTCTACACAAGTACCAGAGCGAAGGTATTTAATTAAATCTTTTCTTATTGTGCTTAGCTCTGAGTGTCTCTGTGTACTTGCTTACACATTGTTTGCATTTTAATCTACTTCTGATTTGAAAGAATGCATTTTTGAAAGACTAGACTGCTACTGCTTTATAATGTCCAAAACTACTATTAATAGATACATATTCCTAGATAGAATTCCTGGTTAGAAGGTGAGTATAGGCAATGGAGGATGGAGGAGGAACTCCTTGAATTTCAATTGCTGACTAGTGCCAGCAGATCAAGTCCAACATACATCTCCCAGTTTTCTTATCTTTAACTTAATGCAACCAAATGTAAAAACCGCAGCTGATATCACGTATATTTAAAGTTGAAGTTATGTTTTGGGGAAAAAAAAGCTTGGAAATGACAATGTTGCCTCCAGCTATCTCAGAATTTAAACAAAGAGGCAAACTGCAAATAAATTTTGGATGAACAGTATTCTAAGAAACCAGGCAATTCTCAGAAGAGATGTTAAGTACATACAAATTTTCTCTCTTAAAAGAAAATACAGATCATGAAAGAAAAAGCAAGCAGCTGTTTGAAAATAAAAAAGAATAAAGAGGCATAAGAAGCAAATGCAATCCATGAAAACTGCTTGAATCCTACAGCAACAACAACAACAGCAAATATAAATATATATATAAGTTCATATAGAACCAAAGAAAAGCCCACATTGCCAAGACAATCCTAAGCTGAAAGAACAAAGCTGGAGGCATCACGCTACCTGACTTCAAACTATACTACAAGGTTAATGCCTAATATATATATTAGGCATAACAGGGGAGATTTTAATATGAACCACTGCATTAAACACTACTATGACTTGAATATATGTGTCCCTCCAAAATTCAACTTAACCCCCTAAGGTGACAGTATTAAGAGTAGGGGTCCTCAGGAGATGACTAGGCCATGAATGATCTGCACTCATAGATAGAATGACGCCCTATAAAAGAGGTTGCAGAGAGCTGCATTTCCCCTTCGCAGTTCCATCCCTCCTGTCATATGAGGCCATCAAAAAGGCACCATCTATGAAGAACAGGCCTTCTCCAGACACTAAACCTGCTGGTGTCTTGATGTTGGACTTCCTAGACTCCATAACTATGGGAAATAAATTTCTGTTGTTTATAAATTACCCAGTCTCAGGTATCTTGTCATAGCAGCTAAAATGAACAAAAAGACAAATATATTCTTAATGTTATGGTTATTTTCTTATATATGATACTAGTACTCTGATTATGTAGGAAATTATCCATGTCCTTAGGATCTGCACGCTAAAAGCTTTAAATTATCATGATGTCTTTAATATTGTTTTAAATGATTTTTTAAATATATAAACACGTAAAGAAAGAAAACGTGGCAAAATGTTAACGGTAAGTCCAGGTAAAAGGTAACAGAGGTGTTCATTGTCCTATATACTCAATTTTGATGTGGCACTGAACATTTTCAATAAATGTTGAAATGAGAGAAATACAGAAAGCATGAGAGGAGGCCAGTTTGAAGCATGATGAGTGAAATCAGCACTAGCCTCAAGAATCATGACAGCCAGCTACATGATCTTGGGCAGGTCACAGAACCTCTCTAGGTCCCAGCTAAAGGAGAATGAAATAGAAAAATCTCCAAGGCATTTTTCAGTTATAAAATCCTACTACTACTAAAATTCTACTACTACCTCTCAGCTCTAAAACTCAAAAGATAACCGTATGCAAAGTAGAAAAAATAGAACTGTTGTACGGATAAAAATAAAATAGTTAAAACAGATAACCAAATGCCTTTTATAGAGAGCACAGACAACTACTAACTCTTTTTTGAGAAAACATCTTAAAAATTCTTCAGAGGAGCCGAGCACGGTGGCTCAAGCCTGTAATCCCAGCACTTTGGGAGACCGAGGCAGGTGGATCACAAGGTCAGGAGTTCAAGACCAGCATGGCCAACATGGTGAAACTCTGTCTCTACTAAAAACACAAAAATTAGCCGGGCATGGTGGTGGGTGCCTGTAATCCCAGCTACTCAGGAGGCTGAGGCAGAGAATTGCTTGAACCCGGGAGGCAGAGGTTGCAGTGAGCTGAGATCATGCCACTGCATTCCAGCCTAGGTGACAGAGTGAGACTCCATCTCAAAAAAAATAAAAAAAATTTTTTTCAGAGAAAAAGATGAAAGATAGGACTACTGACGAATTTAGAAGAAACAAATAATACATAGATTTATTTTAAGGTTTATTCCATTTTACTTTGCACCTAAAATATCAATCCTAAGAAGTTGAATATAAATATCCTCTGATGAAGCTGTAAAACCAAAAAGATAATAAATGAACCTCCTAGGAATTTAGACAAGCTAGATGCTTTCAAGTGAGGTTAGTATGACATACATCTAAGGGTGGGATGCTTGAAAATCTCCAAATAGGCCAGGCACTGTAGCTCACAGCTGTAATCCCAACACTTTGGGAGGCTGAAGTGGGAGGATGGCTTGTGCTCAGGAGACCAGCCTGGGCAACATAACAAAACTCTGTCTCCGTTTCCAGGCTGCAATGAGTTGTGATTGTGCAACTGCACTCCAGTCTGGGCAGTACAGCGAGACTCTGTCCCGCAAAGAAAGAAAAAAGGAAATCTTCAAAATAAAATAACAATAAAATTACATATTAGACCTTTGAATTAACAGTCTGGGAAGATTTCAGACTGGCCAAAAGCCTTAAAAGAATCATCTGTTTTAAAAGAATGCAAGGGAGAGCAGACTTAAAACTCAGTATAAAAGTATAGACCAATTATTGTCACTTCCAGAAAGACTCTGAAGTCAGATAAAATTCAACTCACAATTAATTAAAAATCATACAAGGCCAGGCGCAGTGGCTCACGCCTGTAATCCCAGCACTTTGAAAGGCCAAAGCGGGAGGATCACCTGAGGCCGGGAGTTCGAGACCAGCCTGACCAACATGGAGAAACCCCGTCTCTACTAAAAATACAAAATCAGCCGGGCGTGGTGGCACATGCCTGTAATCCCAGCTACTCGGGAGACTGAGGCAAGAGAATCACTTGAACTCAGGGAGGCAGAGGTTGCCGTGAGCCAAGATTGTGCCATTGCACTCCAACCTGGGCAACAAGAGCGAAACCCCATCTCAAAAAATAATAATAATACTAATAATAATTATTAGTGGAAAAAAAGCAAAATAAAGTATTAACTAGTATATATCACAAATTTGCTAGATGCTTTATTTCCAGCACTGATGTTATTTCTAGCATTACAGTTAATTGCCTTTTGGTAAAATAAGCAATGTATCAGTTAACAGGAAAGATAGTTTTCTAAAAGGTTTCTGTACATGATACCAGTTTCTAATCAGCTGCTCAAAAACCAAAATTCTTGATGTCATCCTTGAGTATGGTCTCCCTCTTTCCACGCCCAAACAATATAGAAGTCCTATGAGTTCTGTCTCAAAAAAAAAAAAAATAAATGAAAATGCATCTCAAATTCATCCATCTCTCCCTTATTGCTACAACCCCATCATACAGGCCACCACTATCTCACCTCAGCTCCTTAAAGCTAGCTTTCACTTTCATTTCAACCAGTCCCTGTCTCACACAGTACTTAAAATGATATAAGATGCAAACCCCAGGCCAAACCCTTCGAAGCCCTAAATAGTTCTATAATCTCTTCCTACTCAAATCTGCCTCTTTCACTATGTCAACCGCACTGGTATTCTTTGGTTCCTCAAATTCACCAAGCTCTTTCCTCATTCAAGGTCTCTGCACACAGTATTCCTTCTAATGAGAATGCTCTTCCAATCAAAAACAACTCCCTTCTCCTGCCCTAACACACACATAATACTCACTCTTTAAATAGCTCCTTCTCATAGAATAGGTCTCATCTTAAATATCAGCCCCTCAGAGGAGTCTTATATGACCCTATCTAAAGTAGATTCCACCTCCTCATCTCCATATTATCTGTTTTTCTGCTTTCCTTAAAAAATTGTATTATAAGGCCAGGCACAGTGGCTCACACCTGTAATCCCAGCACTTTAGGAGGCCGAGGCAGGAAGATCATCTGAGGCCAAGGCGGGAAGATCATCTGAGGTCGGGAGTTTGAGAACAGCCTGGCCAACATGGCGAAACCCCGTCTCTACTAAAAAAAAACAAAAATTAGCCAGGCATGGTGGTGAGCACCTGTAATCCCAGCTACTGGGAGGCTGAGGCAGGAGAATCACTTGAACCCAGGAGGCGGAGGTTGCAGTGAGCTGAGATGGTGCCACTGCACTCCAGCCTGGGTGACAGAGCCAGACTCTGTCTCAAAAAAAAAAAAAACTGTATTATAATTGTTTTGCCAATTTATTTTTAACCTGTCCCCTCCCTCAGAATATAAAGATGGAAATAAGGATGGAACATCCAGCATAGTCATCATTATATGCTCAGAAGCAGCACACCATATGATACTTAGAATATCAATGTACCTCTCAAATGAATTAATGAAATAGTCAACGAATATATGATTATATTAGACAATGAGATTAATAATGCTATTAATGGAAATACAGAAATGTAGAACAAAGTGCAAGTATTTGAGAAGAAAAATGTGATATGCTCAGTTTGGTGTCAAGTGGTTAAAAAAATAGGACTCGTGGGCGCACAGGTTGAGGAAGAGATACAGATTGGGATTCTGCTAATTATAAGTGTTAGTTGAGAAAAATAATTATGTCACAAATGAGATCAAATAATTGGGATAGATGACAAGCAAAAGATAAATAAACATGAATATAAAACGATAATAGCCCACATAGACAGGAGAATAATCTAACATAAAGAATACTACAAAATCAAGACAAGTCGCAATTTCAGAGACCCAAAATAAAAACTGTTTTAGTGTCTTACCAAGAAGAATAAAGTAATCCTACCTTACTGCTGTTCATTGCTGGCCATGCCTTAGCTAAAGTAGCATGTCCATGATGAGGTGTCACACATTAGGGACGAAGGAGATACTGAGAAAGCATGCAGTGAAGTCCAGCGAAAATGATCACAGGTCTAGCCAAAAACCATGAGCTGCAAGAAGAAATTCAAGGAGTCAGAACTGTTCACTACGGAGAATGAGATAAAAATGCACACTTTCAGTATACTTGGCTGTTCCTGGAAATTAACTGCGACAGCTTATGACAATTGCTATGTTAAAAATAAGAATGCTACACTTACCTGACTTATCTTCCACTGTTTACTTCCTCTAACTTTCTCTAACTTTCCGAAGGAGTAATGTATTTTTACCTTCTCCTCCAACCTATTCCCTCAGTTTTCAAGAGGTAAGTCATGTTTTTCTCCATTTTTACATCATAAAACTAACTTCAAATTTGAAACACACCAGGCACAGTGGCTCACACCTGTAATTCCAACACTGTGGAAGGTCAAAGCAGGAGGATGACCTGAGTCCAGGAGTTCGAGGCCAGCCTGGGCAACATAATGAAACCTAGTCTCTAAAAAAGTTAAAAAATTAGTCAGGCATGGTGGCACACACCTGTAATCTCCGCTATTTGGGAAGATGAGGTGGGAAGATTGCTTGAGCCCAGGAGATGAGGCTGCAGTGAGCCATGATCAGGCCACTGCACTTCAGCTTGGGTGACAGAGCAAGACTTTGTCTCAAAAACCGAAAAAGTTTGAAAGGCATCAGAAGCAGCCAGTGATTATGCTTGTTAAAATATTACTACAGCCTAACATAGTAATTAAGTACACAAGAAAAACTTTTTCAAAGGCTAGGGAAGGTCTGGGAAGGATTCCCCCAGCAAACACATACTTTCTCTGCCTCATATTTCTCTGCCTCATAAATATGCCTCATATTTATTTATTTATTTGCTTGTTTGTTTGTTTGTTTGAGATGAAGTCTCACCCTGTCGCCCAGGCTGGAGTGCTATGGCATGATCTCAACTCACTCAGCCTCCACCTCCTGGGTTCAAGTGATTCTCGTGCCTCAGCCTCCTGAGTATCTGGGATTACAGGCATGTGCCACCACGCCCAGCTGATTTTTGCATTTTTAGTACAGACAGGGTTTCACCATGTTGGTCAGGCTGGTCTCGAACTCCTGACCTCAGGTGATCCACCCGCCTCGGCCTCCCAAAATGCTGGGATTATAGGCATGGGCCACTGCGCCTGGCCTCTGCCTCATATGTTTTAGTATGCCAAAGTATGATCCTTGAATTGGCTGTTCTCCCTTCTGTCCTTGAAAACTGTAAACTCTTCTAAGAGGCTTTTTGGTCACTAGCTCTCTCCTTTATCACTGATGTCAATATATACAGTTTATAGCCCTGTTACAGTATCTCGCTTTTTGCCTGTGCCATACTATTTTTAATCTCAACTTCCTGGTTTATCATAAGCTCCCTCCTTCTTCCAACTCTTCTTTTTTGTTTGCCTACTCTGTTTCCTATCATTTCCCCTATTGCCTTGACTTTCACATGAATCAGATGACATTCCATAAATGTTACCAACAAGATTATTTCTTTCCTTCTGCTCAGGAAACAGACCAAACACAGTATGTCAGACATATTCTCCAAGTCTACTTTTCTAATCTTTTAACCATTTCCAAAGGGTGCCTTCACCCCTAGGAAAGCATGTTATTCCCTTCTAGATATAGCAAAGCTCCTAAAGCTAGAATTGGTTGGAAACCTAACTACATGTAATTAAAGTGTTAATACATTTCTCGTCTTCCATAAAACTGTGATATGATTGAGACAGGGATTTCTATCTTAACATAGCCACTTGCACAGTACTTGGAACACAGTAGCCAGCAAACAAGTGACTACCAAATGAGTGAAATTCCAAAATGAGTTATGGTTTCCTCTGATTTGTACACTTTGGTGTAAAGTAAGGCTTCAACAAGAGTTGTTATATAAAACGATAAAATTCATGACGAAATTATTTTTAAATATAAAAATTTTAATGATGGCCAGATGAGGTGGCTCATGCCAGTAATGTCAGCACTTTGGGAGGCCAAGGCAGGAGGATCGCTTGAGTCCAGGAGTTCCAAACCCTCCTGGACAACATAGTGAGAGCCCATCTCTACAAAAAAAACATAAATTAGCCAGGCGTGGTGGCATGTGCCTGTAGTCCCTGCTACTTGAGAGGTTAAGGTGGGAGGATCACCTGAGTCCAGGAATTGGAGGCTACAGTGAACAATGACTGTGCCACTGCACTCCAGCCCAGATAACAGAGTGAGACTCTGCCTCAAAAAAAAAGAAAAAATTCAGTCATGACTTCACTTTTATGCAGCTTTCAATATATCATCTTTAATTAAACCCCCAGGGTATAGTTCAGTAAACAGTATTACTCACACAGCTTTCTGAGGAACAAAACACATTCTATATGTATCCAATTACACTCCAAAGACAAAGCCAAAAATTACTGGATTATCCAATTAATATTAAAAATTTTTAAACTCTCTTTTCTATCAGCAAAGATAGTTGCATTATTTAGGATTCCCTGTTCTGGTCTCTCACTTTGCTATGGAAATGGTTTCCACAGACCTAAGTTCAAGAAAGACAACTATTCAACTGAGATTTCAGGCCCAATATTGAGCAGTGTCAAGCATCTTGCTCAGGAAAGCTAGTCAACTGTAGTCCTAGCTACTTAGGAGGTTGAGGCAGAAGGATCCCTTAAGTTTAGGAGGTCAAGGCTGCAACAAGCTGTGATCACACCACTGTATTCAAGCCTGGGTAAGACAGCAATGCCCTGTCAAGAAAAAAAAAAAGAGAGAGAAAAGCAAGCAAGCTAGTCAAAGGACCCATGTATTATGTCTCAATCGCCAACTCAGTCTTTTCTATAATTTTTATTTTTCAATGAAACAAAAAGCATTTTTCTTTGATAGTGAAAAGATTTGGGTTAAAAGTAACAACTGTTTTTGGTGGCATCTCTAAATGGAACTTTTTTTTTTTTTTTTTGAGACAGGGTCTTCCTCTGTCGCCCAGGCTGGAGTGCAGTGGCACCATCTCGGCTCACTGCAAGCTCCACCTCCCGAGTTCATGCCATTCTCCTGCCTCAGCCTCCTGAGTAGCTGGGACTACAGGTGCCCCACCACCACGCCCAGCTAATTTTTTGTATTTGTAGTAGAGATGGGGTTTCACCGTGTTAGCTAGGATGGTCTCAATCTCCTGACCTCGTGATCCACCTGCCTCAGCCTCCCAAAGTGCTGGGATTACAGGCGTGAGCCACCATGCCCAGCCTCTAAATGGAACTTTTAAAATTCAAACCACTATAAACCTATGAATCAAAAAAATTATATTCCTTGTGTTACTTCAAAGGTATTATCATGCTTACCAGACTCAGCAAAGGTTTCCATACATAACAGTTGAAAACACACGACTGCTTTCTAATGCACCTTAATCTTCCCCACCAACTTCCTCAATTACACATACTTTCATCTCTAACTCACATACACAGCCAAAACGTAGTTCCTATTCCCTGAAATACGCTTCTCTTCACAAATGGGACTAGGGTGATGCAAGAGAAATACCTGGGGTGCAAAATTTAAGAAGATACTCTCAGGATCATGCAAGTGCCACCCTGCAGTTGCATGACCCTAAAAGTGATTATGTCTCATATTTTGTGTCCTAGGCAACTCTCTTGCCTTACCCTGGTCCTGGCTCTACTCTTTCCCATCTCTACTCTCCCCACTTCTCTAATAAATATCCCCTTAATTTTTCAAAATCAAATTCTGATAAACTAAGTATCTATTTTAAACAATGAATTTAAGTATAATTTTACAACCACTCAAAATTATGTTTTCACAACCGGGTACAGTGGCTCATGCCTGTAATCCCAGCACTTTGGGAGGTCAAGGCGGGTGGATCACCTGAGGTTGGGAGTTCAAGACCAACCCGACCAACATGGAGAAACCCCATGTCTACTAAAAATACAAAATAAGCCAGGCGTGCTGGCACATGCCTGTAATCCCAGCTACTTGGGAGGCTGAGGCAGAAGAATCACTTGAACCTGGGAGGTGGAGGTTGCAATGAGCCAAGATGGCACCACTGCACTCCAGCCTGGGCAACAAGAATGAAACTTCATCTCAAAAATAAATAAATAAATAATAAAATAAAATTTAAAAATAAAATAAAATTGTTTTCAAAGAAAATTTCTTGTTCATGATATGTGGTAGGTGAAAAACAGATGAAGTAGTTACACCTATATACAATAAGATTCTATTTTTAAAAATGACTGTGAGTTGCATGTGCATGTCAGTAATAGACCTATGTTGTTTTTTTACTCTGAAGCATCTATCTCCCCTTCTGTTGGTAGCAGCATCTTAATTTTCTTTTCCCAAACTTTCCTTCTCTTATCATCAATCCATGTGGTTTGGGTGGCACTGATCACCAGCACTCTAATGTTTCTGGGGTAGGAACATAACCCAGGTCTGGGAAATCAGCATACTCCTTCTCGCAAGCAGTAGTTCAGGAATAGGTATGTTACCCAAATTGGACAGATAATACTGAATCCCAACATTTCTGCAGAAGCTAATCAGGAAGGAAAGTTATCTTTCAGCCAAGGTTGCTAAACTGAAAGATGATGATAAGTACCTACTAGATAATCAAGCAACCCAATCAAAGAACCAAGAGAAGAGAAATGGAGAAATGTCTGAAAATATTTTCTCCCTAAATCTGAGTTCAGATGTAAACAGATACAGCTGCTGGAATTCAGAATTACTGCTGGGAAACAATTCACTCTGCATTTCTCATTCTCCTGCACAGAATCTTCTGACCAAAATGTACTACAAATGGGTATTTGCATAACAGACAGTCTTGGAAGCCAGAGATAGCATCTCCCTAAAGAAAGAAAACTCCAAAGAGCTTTGGAGAAATTAAGCCCTCTCCTTCCCCTCCCTGGAAACATTTACTTATATTCTAGGGTAAGAAACCTAAAGATACCTTCTCCCTCTCCTCTGGGAGAGATGTGCTTAATGAGTAATCTTTCTTGCTCTGCAGGGGAGGATGGCACATGTGCCAACACCCTACACAAGCTTGAAGTCTCCTCATTGCAAGGCTCCTCTCCTGTGATGCAAATCTGCTGCATGTGTAGGTAAATGTCTAGCCCTCATCACATTGCTTTGTCACAGAGATGGGGCAGGGAGAATCAGCACGAAGATATTTCTCTGGCCACTGTTTTTGCTGTAATAAACCCCCCAAGTCTCTGACCCAGGGCTCTTCTATTAATGTACGTATATAAAAGTATGGCAAGGTAACTTGCTTGTTTGCAAACAGGGTATTCTCAGTCCCTTCAGAGTTTCAGAGTTAATGGTTACATGAGGCAACACATTTTTTTTTCTTCTGTATTAATTCATTCAACAAATATTTGCTGAAAGCCTACTATGCTATCTGTGTGCCATGAGTTTTCCTATACAACAGGTAAAAATTCTTGCCCTCATGGAGGCTGTATTCTAGAGAGAGGAAACAAACAAAATACAAAATAAGTAAATAAAATACAGTGTTACGTAGTAATAAGCACTATTTTTTAAAGCAGAAAAAGGTAAGTATGAAGTAGTAGATTTCAAATATATGTTGAGTGATTAAAGACTTTACAGATAAGTAACATTTACCAAAGACCTGAAGGAGATAAGGAAGTTAGTCATATGGTTAGCTGAAGGAACCGCTATCTGGAAGAAGAGTATTCTAAGCAGACAGAACAGAAAGTATAAAATATCTATCTAAGGAAAAACAAGGAGGCCTGTGTGCAGTGAATGGTGGAGAAAATAGTAAAAAGATCCCGCATGAGGGAGGGAGAACAGAACCACAAAATCATGGCCCATTTTAAACTATAGTTCAGAGAAGAACTAGTTCGGAGAAACATCCTGCATGAAGTAACGAAAGCAGGACCATGAAACTATAGCTCATTTTAAGGACTTGAGCTTTTATGTGGGAAACCCCTGAAAGATTCTGAGCAAGGAAGAGACATGATCTCTTATGTCTAAAAAGGGTAACACAGGCTATTTTTTTAGAGCAACAGTAGTAGCAGGGAGACTTTTTAGGAATCGTGTAGAAAGAGAAAGAGGATGTTGCTGAACCAGGATGACACAAGTAGGGATGGTGAGAGCCAGTCAGATTATAGGTATTTCTTTGAAGAAAACAGAGTATGCTGAAAGTCTGAGTTGAGGAATGAAAAAAAAAGAATCAAGGATAACTTTGCTCACACTCGGGTCAGGGCAAAAACAAAGATGGAACTGCCATTTATAAAGACGGGAAGGACTAAATTTTTAAATAGGTATCTGTCACTGGCATCCAAAAGAAGCCTAACAAATATAAAAATTTATACCACAAGGCAGGCAGATTGCCTGAGGTAAGGTGTTCGAGACCAGACTGACCAACATAGTAAAACCCTGTCTCCATTAAAAATACAAAAAAAAAAAAAATTAGCCAGGCGTGGAGGCACACACCTGTAGTCCCAGTTACTCAGGAAGCTGAGGCAGGAGGATCGCTTGAACCTGGGAGGCCAAGGTTGCAGTGAGCTGAGATAATGCCACTGTACTCCAGCCTGGGTGGCAAAGTGAGACTCTGTCTTAAAAAAAAAAAAAAAAAAAAGAAAAAGAAAAGAAAAGAAATTATTATACTATAGAAATAAGGTAACACAAGTTACACTTCTAAAATGTGGGACTGAGTCAATAATAGAAAATGAGGCAAACTTGGTAACCCTCTATTGTAGAGTAAGAAGTCAGCAATCCTTAATAAGCAAAATAGCTGGTAAATTGCTGTCCTCATAAATCAGACAAGTACACCTTGTTTTATTGCACTTCGACTTTCTGCACTTTATAAATACTCCCTTTTTTACAAACTGAAGTTCTATTATAATCCTGCGCTGAGCAACTCTATTGGCACCGTTTTTCCAAAGCATATACACATTTCACGTTTCTGTGTTACATTTGGTGATGCTTACAATATTTCAAACTTTTTCATTATTATTATATATTTTATGGTCATCTGTGATCAGTGATTTTTGACGTTACTATCTTAACTGTTTTGGGGCACCAAGAACCACACTCATACATGATGGCGAACTTAACTGATAAGTATTATGTGTGTTTTGACTGCTATATTAACCAGCCATTCTCTACTCCCTCTCCTTCTTCTTGGACTTCCCTGTTCCATGAGATACAACAATTTGATATTAGGCCAATTAATAACCCTTCAAAGGCCTCTAAGTGTTCAAATAAAAGGAATAGTTGCACATCTCTCATTTTAAATTAAAAGCTATATTAAGCTTAGTAAGGAAGGCATGTTGAAAGCCAAAATAAGCTGAACCTCTTGAACCAAACACCCAAATTGTAAAAGCAAAGGAAAAGTTATTGAAGAAAATGAAAAGTGCTCCTCCAGTGAACACACAAATGACAAGAAAGCAAAACAGCCTTATTGCTGATATAAAGAAAGTTTTAGCAGTCTAGATAGATTAAACCAGTCACAACATTCCCTTAAGCCAAGGCCTAACCCAGAACAAGGCCTTAACTCTCTTCAATTCTATGAAGTCTGGGTGAGGTGAGGAAGCTTCAGAAGACAACTCTGAAACTAGCAGAGTTTGATTCATGAGGTTGAAAGAAAGAGGCTACCTCAACATAAAAGTGCAAGGTGAAACAGCAAGTGCTAATGGAGAAGTTGCAGCAAGTTATCCAAAACTCTAGCCACAATCACTGATGAAGCTGGCTACACTAAACAACAGATTTTCAGTGTATATGAGACAGCCTTACATAGGAAGAAAATGTCATCTAGGACTTTCATAGCTACAGAAAAAAGCTTAATGCGTGACTTCAAAGCTTCAAAGGACAGACAGACTCTTGTTATGGGCTAATGCAGCTGGTGACTTTAAGCTGAACCCAATGCTCAGTGACCATTCTAAATATGCATAGTCCATAAGAATGATACTAAATCTACTCTGCCTATGCTCTAGGAATGAAAACACAAAGCCTGTATAATAGCACATCTGTTTACGGCACAGCTTACTGAATATTTTAAGCCCATTGTTCAGACCTACTGCTCAGAAGAAAAAAAGAATAAAAGACTGCTTTCAAAATAGTATTGATCATCAACAATGCACCTGGTCACCTGGTCACCCAAAAACTCTGATGGAGATGTACAAGAGTAATGTTGTTTTTGTGACTGCTAATGCAACATCCATTCTGCCATATTGGCTAAGCAAAAATCTTATTCTACTGCCAGGGCAAAAAATCCTTATCATATCTATCCAGTGAAATATACCTGTATTATGGACGAGTTATCTCTGTGGGCTGTTTCCCCTTTTTCTCTCTTCCAGTTGCTATAGTTTGAATGTGTGCTCTCCATAATTTACGTACTGAAAACTTCCCCAGTGTTATGGTATTGGAAGGTGTGGCCTTTGGAAGGTGTTTAGGTCTCAAACCTAAACCTAAACCATGATGGTGGAGTCCTAATGAATGGATTAATGCTGGTACAAAAAGAGCTTGCAGGAATGTGTTTTCTTCTCTTCTCTTCTGCTATGTGAGGACACACAGTTCATCCCTCTCTCGCCCTTCAGCTTTCTGCCATGTGAGGACACAGCAAGAAGGCCCTCATGAGATGTCTACACCTTGATTTTGAAATTTCCAGCCTCCAGAACTGTGAGAGAATAAATTTCTATTATTTTTAAATTACCCAGTCTGTGGTATTCTGTTATAGAAGCACAAAATGGACTAAGACAGAAATTGGTACCAGAGAAGTGGCATGTTGCTATAACAAATACCTAAAAATGTGGAAGCAGTTCTGGAATTTGGTAATGGGTAGAAGCTAGAACAGTTCTGAAGATGAATGCTAGAAAAAGACTGTGTTGCCATGAACAGAATATTGGCAGAAATATGAACAGTAAAGGCCATTCTGATGAGGTCTCAGACAGAAATGAGAACAAAGTATTGGAAACTGGGGGAAAGGTCATCCTTGTTATAAAGTGGTTAAGCACTTGCCTGAATTATGTCCATGTTCAGGACTTTACAGCAGGCAGAACTTAAGAGTGATGAAGTAGGATATCAATTAACGGTTTTTGCTGTCCACATGCTATTTTCCTTCTATCACTGAATACTGGCCTTATTACAATTAATTATACTGGTCAACTGCAAGTTGCTAGACCCTGAGACAGTCTGTTCAAACAGAACTAAAGAAATTATCCAGAGATCCTAGTCTTAAAGCTAGATGCAGTACTTAAATCTTTTGTCTTCTTTTGTTAAGGGACAGGTGGTAAATGCATCGAAAGTTATAAGCAAAAAACTTACACGATAGGTGAGGGCATTTTTTTCAAGGGCATGTATACAAGGGAGGACATGTATGCACACTAGAGGACTATAGTAAATGTGTTTTGCTCACCCAGCATCTACTCCCTCTTTCCAGGGTCACAGTATCTTCTCTTTTCTCCAGTGAGTCTAACCATTGTGATTCTCAGGCCAAAGGGTTTAGACATAGCTGACCACACTTTCTGTTTCTAGTTCCAGTAGTTAGCATCTAATCCAGATACAGCCTATCATCATACATCATCTCTGTAACCACGGGATCAGGGATGGGGAAATGATTGGAATCATTCAACGAGACACAATCCTGGAACTTTTGCTATAACTAAGGATAACAGAAGTCTTTATGTTTGGCTTCCTGAACCCAAGTGAAAGAAATGTCACAGAGCTCCACGTGGAGAAGGCCTGCATGAGAGTATATCTGTACCTAAAGAGAATATACTTCTAGTTTCAGTGCCTTAAGTATGAGTGGAGTTTTGGCCTCATGCAACTGAAGAATAGTGAAAATTCTAGTATTGCCCTCCTTAGTTTGAACTTGAAAAATTCCAAAGTTATAATTAAATTATTTGTCTAAATTCACACAGCTATTACTAGGAGCACAGATTCAACACTAGGTAGGTTTGCTTTTTTCACTACACCATACTGCCTCTCAAGAAAACAGTCCAAAACCACTCTATGCTTTATAATTATCTGTAGCTATAAGCTAAATCCTCACATGGGGTGAGCATTCTAGTAACATCTGTAGAAAGATCAAAAATGGAAGAATCACATGCCTTCCTGCTTTCTGTCCCATTCCTGCAACAGCTTGCCTCTTGTCTAGCATAGAACATTTCTACATTATTTTTATAATGTAGACTGAAGGGCAAGCCTATCTGTTCACCATCTTCATCCTCTTTCAAAATCCATGATATTATTGTATGTAATAGCAAGCTAAGACATTCAGATTTTAGAATGCCAGTTCCAGACACAGGGTAAACCAGGCTCCAAAATACAGAAAAGAAATCAGAAACTTAAAACAGGCAACCACCAAAGTCTAGCTACTATATTGTTATGATTAATTGTGAAATAGTCACAAAAGCAAACCCCTATTATCCCAAAAGTTGGGACACTGTTGTTTATGTTAACATTTTAAGATATTTGTCAGAACTATATTAACTTCTAGAAAGTAGTAGCTGTTAATAAACAAATTCCTTTCAAATATTATTGTTGAGGGTAGGACAGAAGGGATGGAGGACAGGATTTACGAACGTAAGATTCCTGACATTTTCAAGAAGTCTGTCTAAAGACCATGAGAATTTTTGACAGAGCTGGAACACTCAATGAAAATGTTTCACAAATTAACTTTTTTTAACCTCTAAGGCATGGTGGATTGATTCGCATCAAGATCAAAGACTCACTAAATTCAACATTCCATTGTTAAACTTATTCATAAATGTCTGTTTTCTAGCTAAGATCCACCGCCTTCTCAGGCCTCTTTATTCTCTCTCCACTTATAGCAGCTGGCTTTCTTTTTCAGGAAATTATTTTACAAAGAAACATTTTATAACTTCACATAATTTACAGTATAGAACAATCTCAAACAGAACAAAGCCAAAGCAAAATATAGACACAAGACAGCCAGGAGTATGAACATGTTAGGGTCTTGCTTCTAATAAGAGGAAGTAATCTCAGCAAAACTGCAAATATTTCAACATAGACCTTTAGAGTCGCTCCCAAATAGCGGAAACTTCTATTAAATCCAGGACCATTAATAGTTTACTATATTTAGACTTTTACCATTCACATTTATTTCAGGTTTAAAGTATGAAACACCCAAGTTCAAATCCCAGTATCATTTTATAACTGGGTCTCCTTGGATAAATGATATGACCTAAAATTGGTTCCAGATCACAAAAAGAACATGCAAGCCATCAAATTCATAAATTCAAAAGAAATGTAGAAAAGTGCATCGCACTTTTAGCAGGTACTAAAGAAATGTTGGTGCCACCACCATTATATCTGAAGCCATATAATTTACTAAAAGACTTAAGACTTATAGTGACAGAAACTATCTCTACCTGAGAGGTTAAAATGTTGAGGAGGGGACAAAAAAGAACTATACAAAAACAAAACAAAAAATGTGTGTGTGTGTAGGAGAAAGAAATTGGCTTCTTCCTTTGTAAAAAGTTTCTATTGTATATAAATCTACATAATTCTTATACATCATCCCCAACTTAAATGCTTATAATTGAAATACTGATCTATCATTAACTAGATAATTATATAGTATCATATTAATTAGTTATATTGACCTATAATTAGATAATTACCTATTGCCATTTTTTATCATTAATAATTATCTGAAACAACATTGTTTAGTTCCCCTTAATTACTTCACTATAGCAAATTTATTAAATATATAAAAAGTAAACAGGCATCACAAAGTAATGGTATTAGCCAAATATATAAATTTGGAGTAGATTCAGAATGGATGGCAAATGTGATAGTGACTGGATTTTCCATATTAGAAAGTCCATCACACACTTCTATACTGAAACAAAGAAAAAAGGTAATACCTGAAAATGTTTCCTTTGCTCCTAGTAAAGCAAAGTTTGTAAAACCTTAGTGAAAATTTAAATAATGGTTAACCTATATAAGAAAGTACATAGAAAGCATGTAATTCTAAAAAAAAATTCAAGAGAAAGTCAAGACACTGTATATTTTCTTTTTTTTAATTTATTATTATTATTATTATTATTATTATTATTATTATTTTGAGATGGAGTTTCTCGCTCTTGTTGCCCAGGATGGAGTGCAATGGCACGGTCTCATCTCACTGCAACCTCCACCTCCTGGGTTCAAGCAATTCTCCCGCCTCAGCCTCCCAAATAGCTAGGATTACAGGTGCGTGCCACCACACCCAGCTAATATTTGTATTTTTTTAGTACAGACAGGGTTGCACCGCGTTGGCCAGGCTGGTCTCAAACTCCTGACCTCAGATGATCCACCCACCTCAGCCTCCCAAAGTGCTGGGATTACAGGCGTGAGCCACAGTTCCCAGCTGATGCCATATATTTTCATAAAACAAGATGTGGTATAGCTATTAGGGTGGTTACTGACACATCTGTTATCAAAACTGAACACTGCAGTCAGCCACTGTGGCTCATGCCCGTAATCCCAGCACTTTGGGAGGCCGAAGCGGGTGGATTACCTGAGGTCAGGAGCTCGTGACAAGCCTGACTAACATGGTGAAACCTCATCTCTATTAAATACAAAAAAATGAGCCAGGCATGGTGGCGCATGCCCGTAATCCCAGCCACTCGGGAGGCTGAGGCAGGAGAATCGCTTGAACCCAGGAGGTGGAGGTTGCGGTGAGCTGAGATTGCGCCATTGCACTCCAGCCTGGGCAACAAGAGTGAAACTCTGTCTCAAAAAACAACAACAACAAAAACCCTGAACACTGCTAGAAGAGCCAAATGCACTTTTCTTTGTATAATGTGAAATTAACAAGAGAGCCCCATCAATCCACAGAAGCTTGGGAAATTCTCCCAAGCTGAAGACATTCAGAGAGTAGAAAGGACACATGCTACAGAAGTGTTCAACTCCAGGGAGAAAACATCCAAGAAACAGCAGCATACAGAAAAGCCTTAGAGCCACCAAGGACTAAACCTTGTGACAATGCAGGAAGCTTTGTGATTAAGCCAGAAATGCTCTTCTATTCCGCAAACTATAGGACACAAGGGGCAAGAATAAGAAACTTGCCTGTAAACAAATAATGTAATGCATAGTTGTCTGGTCTTCATTTTAGAAGCAAAAAAATTAATAGCTTTAAAGACTCGAGTCCTACTTACTAGATTGTATGAGTCTGAAGGCATCACTTAAACTTTTCCACTAAATTTGACTACATTTTACGGAGGTGGCTGTATCCTAGATTCACAAAGGTTTCAAGAAATACCACTTGCAAATATCAAAGGTCTACTGAACATAGTTTTTCTAAGTCTTCACTTAGAACTGTATATTATATGTGGTACTTCCACATAGGATGACTGATTTAAAAGTAAGCTCTATTCATAGTAATGCAAAGATACTTTTCTGACTGAGCCAATGTAAAGAGCATTTTTATATTCTAAGTGCCTAGAAAATAAAAATTCTAGTACTGTTTCCACTTTTCCTAAAACCATGAGTCCCAATATAGATATAGCCTTTTTGCAAGTAAAATGATTTATACTAGAAAACTAATTTCCAGTTTTCTACAATTAGTGTTATTTCAGTCACAATAAAGACTGAGGTACTGTTACCCAAATATTTTTAAATATTCATTAAGTTATTCTAACTTTTAAATGTAGGACTCTTATTAATTACATAAAATTAGTGTAACAATATTTTCGTCTGTAGCATTATAATAAGAATGATAAGAAAAACTAGTGGGGCATTCACTTCAGGAAAATGTAGAAATAACTTGGGTCCCAACTATAGAATTGTAAGGTATGTCTTCAGTATTTGTTACTACCAATACTTAGACACTTTTTTTTTTTTTTTTTTTTTTTTTGAGACAGGGAATCACTCTGCTGCCCAGGCCAAAGCACAGTGCTACAATCATAGCCCAATGCAGTCTTGATCTCCTGGGCTCGAGGAATCCTCCTGCCTTAGCCTCCTTAGCAGTAGTATAAGCACATGCCATCATATCTGGCTAATTTTTTTTTTTTTGTAGAGTGGCATCTCGTTATATTACCTAGGCTGTTCTCAAACTTCTAGGCTCAAGTGATCCTCTTGTTTCAGCCTCCCAAAGTACTGTGATTACAGGCATGAGCCACTGCACCCAGCCCACATTTTTTAATGACTCACTTTCTCCAATAAATCAGAGCAGATTCAAGTTTATACCCATAATGATGTCACTCTCAATCATCTGCATACTAATATGCTTTCTTGAATAGGAGAGAGACTGAATTAGAGCTCGCATGCTAGAAAACTGCACAGTGGAATATGTCACACATGTAAATATCTTGTACCTGGATGGGAAAAAATACGAGAAACACTGACCTGAATCACAAAAATCTGTTTTACTGCTGGATGAGACCATATGGACTCTAGTTCAACTCCTAACTCAGTTCAGTGCTTGCTTCTCTACACAGAATAACTATAGGCTGGCCTGCCCATTTAAACTGTATGTTCTTTAAGAATCAGAACCCTATATTTAGAGAACACACAATCTAAAATAGGATATCTGTAAAATACTGCTCCTCAAAAAATAATCGTATGTTTCAGTAGGAGGTGGAAAAGATACAACTAATATACAAATAAGAGTATTATTAAATTTAAAAACAAAGTTTAATTTTTAAACAGATTGAGAAAATGTGTTTGCAGGGGCAGTACTTAAGAGATTTAAGACAGTAACGTGTACCTAATACCTGTGGTTTAAATGAAAGGAATTTAGGGCAACCATTCAAAAACACATGATCATCTAGGGAAAAAGAAAAATAAATCAGGAATCCAGACAAATTGGAGATATTCTGGGGTTAAAAATCATTTAAAGTAAATTTATAATTATCTCTACTGAGATACAATAATCTAAGATTTATAAAAAGAACAGCTAATCTGAGATATTTCTAATTATTTGTTTTATTTGTATAAATGCCAATGTCATTCAACTTAAGCAAATTTAATGTAATGTACATTATATTTTAATTTCTTATGTCTGAAACAAGGACTTTGTGGATGGTATAATAAACACAATACAAGAAGAGATAAAATCAATGTTATCATGTAAAGAACTGAATACAGAAGTTGAATACTTCCTAAAGTCAGTTGAACACTTCCTAAATCTTACCTACGTTGTCTCATTTCTTCTATGTAAAAAGCTAATGCAGCAATTTTACTATCCCTATTGAATAGATGAGAAAATTACAACTTAAAGAGAAAAAATAACTTGTCCAAGATCCCACAGAAGAGATTATCTGACTCTAATATAAATGGCTCTTCTTTTCCCAGATTATCTGACTCTAAAATAAATGGCTCTTCTTTTCACCACACTTTGCAACCCAGCAAGGAACACCTATATAAAATGTCCAGTCTTTTAATACCTACTAAAAAAAGGGACAATATCAAGTTTATAATGAGTGGTGGTGATGAAGAGACTAAAAATTAGTAATTGTCTGATATGAATATTTTAAAAATAATTACAAATCATGCATGACATTAAAGTTTTTAAAGCTGAATTATGTAATATCCTCCAAAAATGGAGAAATCTGAAATATTTATTGAAAAGAACCAAGAAAACTTCGTTTTACCTAGATATTTTGAATTACAAAGAAAAAATATGGCCCCCTATTTTGTCAGCCATACAGCAGTTTTATATGGTAAACTAAAATGTTTATACTTACAGAATAAGAAAAAGTAACTGCTTGGGTCTAATTCCTTTGTTCTGACTCTAATCTGTCCTCTATTTATTCTTTTCCATTTTTTTCCCCCAGATCTAGGAGCCCTCTTCTAATCTAAGGTAACAGCCTCAAGTTCAAGAACTCTTACAAATTTTGATGTGAATGCAGATACACTGAAATGAAAACCATAAAGTCTCAATAATTGGTAGAGTGTTACAGAAGAAATTTAAGTTTCTGTTAGTTTCCAAATCATTAACTATGGTAGAATGATGGGTGACTTCATTTTCTTCTCCATACTTTTCTGAATCGATTGTAAGGCATTTAACATTTATAATCAAATAAAAATAGGAAAGAAAAGGAATAAAAAAGGGAAGGAGGTAGGGAGGGAAGGGAAAATTGGAGCCTTGATTTTAAAAAATCCAATTGTTTCTGAATTTACTGAATCTACAACTAAAGTTCTAAAACTGTGACCTAATTGTTTTCTTTAGTCTATCAATAGCATGATAGGTTAACCATACCTAAGCATAACAAAGAGAAATGAAATCTGGAAAAACAGTAATAAAGCAATCCAGAGATCTATAAATTCTGAGACATAGCCCTTAATATTTAAGAAATTACTATATGAATGAAGGAAGTATGAAAAACAGATTTAGGGTATGCAAAAACTAAAAAGCAAGATTCAAATACTTAAAGAGGTGTGCAGGAATTTCCCAGGTATAGAAAAATCACAGATATACAAATGTGTGAATTTATACCCATTTCCACTTATTCCTTTACTATAAATTGAAGTTTTGTATCAAAATATTCCTCAGAACCATGAGACAACACCCAAGATAGTTGAGTCCTATTGAAATACTGACTTAAATCTAATTACTTCAGTCTCCATGAAGCAGTTCTACTAAAACAAATTCACATTTGTAAGCTTTTTCCATTACAAAAATACATTCTTATTCCAAATGAACAGACATAAGATTGACCCAATTTATCAAGTTTGTTACCAAATTTTACATAACTGATAGTCCCTTAGACTTCCCTCCAAAAGATGTTTATTTATAAATCAAGTACAAAACTATAATCTGTTTACACAGGAGTCCAATTTTGAAGCAAAACTTTTATTTGTATAACAAGTTCATCAGATTTCCTTTTGTCTGATTACCAAAATGCAGTTTACTCATTTGGGCCTTAATTACAAAGATGATGACTTCCTACCTCACTCACAAGATCGCTTTGAATAGTCTTACGTAATTAAGTTAGTATAGTTTTAGTAATACAATCCCTACTTACAAACAAAAATAAGCACCTTATAATTTGGTGGTGTGTATATACACATATACTATATACTACATACACATGTATATACATATGCTGGGCTTTTTGGGGTTTTTTGTTCGTTTGTTTTTTTGAGACGGAGTTTCGCTCTTGTTGCCTACGCTGGAGTGCAATGGTGCGATCTCCACTCCCGGCAACCTCCACCTCCCAGATTCCAGCGATTCTCCTGCCTCAGCCTCCAGAGTAGCTGGGATTACAGCCACGCGCCACCACGCCTGGCTAATTTTGTATTTTTTATTAGAGACCGGGTTTCTCCATTTTGGTCAGACTGGTCTCCAACTCCCGACCTCAAGTGATCCGCCCACCTTGGCCTCCCAAAGTGCTGGGATTACAGGCGTGAGCCACCGCGCCCGCCCACATATGCTGCTTTTTAAGCTTGATCATTTCAGTTCCTCTACTCCTTAATGTTTACTGTGTAACAGTAGCCTTGAAATCGCTATTGCTAAATATATAGGTGGTGGGTTCAACTCGACTGTTCTGCATTGTTTGAAATTTTTCATAGTAAAATAGGTGAGAAAAAACTGGCAAATTTGAAATGTTCACAGTCCAGAGTTACAGTAACAGCTACAATGAAGATGAAATGTAAGTGATTTGTCTACCAAAGCCTGAATTCTTTCTTCTGAACTAAAGACATCAACCTTTGCAGTAGTGCAGAAGCTGCATCAACTTGACACTATATAGTTTTAGATGATGTATATTTAATGCTATCAACAATCAATGCAGAAGAGAAACAGATCTTCACCAAAGGTCTTTCAAAGATGAAAACAGAAGTATGCCTATGTACTCTCTTAATATATTACCAGCATCTTTGGAAGCATAATTCTCTTGGCTCAAAAGTACCAGCAGAAAAGCTTTCCTGGACTACAAAAAGATACACTCTGCCTTCCTGACAAACCTGCAGCTATTCACAAATGTCTTCTTAAAGGCAACATAGGTACATATACCAGGACTACAAATACTGCACTATAGATTTTGCAATAGTTTTTTTTAATCCTATTCTCATTCCACGTATGAATTGAAAAGTATTTTCTAATCTTTAATCACTAAAATAGTTTTGATCTATTCTCTTATTTTTCCATTACACTTCCATATATGGTGACTTCATCTGAGAAATTTATTATCTTAAAATATCTGGATAAAAGGAGAATGGCAGTACACCTTTACAGCAGTTTACGTCAAAGTGATAGTGAGACCACCATTAATATACGCAACTTCTGAATTAAAAAGGTTAAAAAGTTTCTCTTTTTTTAACCATAAGGCGAAGGAAAAATGTAAGGCTACCAGCCTTAACAAATTATTAGATTTTGGAATGCACTACAGTGGATGGCAAAATCACAAACGTACAAAGTGCCCACCTCACAGTAAAGTCCTCAATTTATGCAAGAAGTACTCTGCCCCTACCAACGCAACCCAATGAGCGTATTCACAAAGTCGATCCTAAGGGAAACTGTAAGGCAGAAAGATGACCCCTGAAGGTGCCTCCAAACATCTCCCCAGTTCTAATCGGCAAAGAGACCACAGAGCAGAAATTACCAACACCACTAGCTTCACATTTAAGATCTCTTGAGTAGACTCTTGGAGGACGCCTCTGGCCAAGACGGGAGGAGAAAGATGAGGTAGGGGATAAAAGCGGGGGAAAGTGACAGGCGGAGAGCTGGGGAGGACCCAGCGGGTCAAGGGAGACTGCGGGGCTCCAGAGGCAGGAGGGGATTGGGGAACACCAGGGGTTGAAGGTGCCACCCCAGCGGGAGGGCGGCGCCCAGGAGATGAGTGCCGCCGAGAAAAGGGGTGCGGGTACAGGCAAGATTGGGCGGTGCCCACAGTCCCCCCCCAACCCCGCCTCACGCCTAGCAGCCCCCAGACCCCGCGAAGGGGCGGAGCCACTGCGCCCGCCACAGCCCGTTCGCGCGGGCACCCGCCCCCTCAGCCTTCGGGTCCCGGGATGGTGGTGGGAGGGGCGGGCCTCGTGGGGCTGGGTGTGTAGCCCGGCCCAAGCCCCAACCAGGAATGCTGCGCTGCAGGCTGGAGGATGGGCGGATGACCCTGCAGCCAGGGACGGGGGTTGGCGGGGGCGCTGGCTGAGGGCGGAGGAAAAGCCTCAGCACCGGCCCCAACGCCCGGGCCGAATCCCGGGCGCCCCTCTGCTGGCAGGGATTGTTGCCCCCGCTCTAGGCTTGCCTTCCCTCCTCTTACCCCCTTCCCCCGCGTTGCCCCGGGCAACAGCGCCTACCGCCGGCGGCGCGAAACGCACCTACCTAGAACCTGACAAGCCGGAGCCCCTCGGACTCCGGAGCCAGTCACCACCCCGCGTCACGGGGGCTGCCACAGCCAATAGGAGCCACTGTCACGAACCTCTGCAACCAATCCCGCTGCACTCCGGTCTCCGGGCACCCTCGAGCCCTCAGCCAATGGGCAAGAGCGGAAGGCGGGCGCAGCCGCCCGGCCCTCAGTCCCCTCCTCCACTACCTCCCAGGAGGCGGGGAGCGGCCGATTGGCCCGGGCCCCGAAGGGGCAGGACTTGGGCCCTAGGCTGGGTGGGCGCACGCTTAGCCCGGGCTGCGGGCCCTGGGAGTGGAGGCGCGGAGCTGCAGCCGCCGCCTTCTGGGCTCGCTCACCAGCCCGGGTGGAGTCCCGAAGTGTGCGCGTTTGTGCCGCTCTCCCCGCCTCGGTAACCTGCTCCTCCCTAGCCGGTGTCCTGGGCTGCCGGGGTGAGATGGGGCCGGAGGCGGACGACGGCGTCACAGGAAACTTTGGGAGGCTCGCCTGGCCGTGGCCGGGAAGTGGCCGGATCGGGGATGATAAGCTGAGGCCGCCTGGAAGGGACTACTCGGCGGGTCGGCTGCCGGAAAGGAATTCGGAGAGTGGGGGCGGAGGCGTGATTAAAATGTTAAGTGTGCCCGCAAGGCGCTGGACGGTCCGCGGAGCTGAAATCTCCAGGAAGGGAAGCCGCTTTAGGGCCGCGAGGCCCCCACCCCTAAAATAGGCACTTTTCAGCCTCAGAATTGGTCACTTTTTCCTGTACGTTCCCACATTTTACTTGCATCTGTTATTAACGTGGATTGCTTTAGAATGGTTTTCAGCAACTCCAGTTTACTCTGAGTCCCTTAAGGGCAGGAACTGTCTTTCAATCCTGTACTCCCAGTGCCTGAGCCTGCCTAAAAATGTTAGAAACTCAATGCTGGAATTGTAATGGATGTTTAAAAGCATACAGCAGGTCCTGGGAGTAGCCCCCTATAATAAATTCTTACCTCTTCGGGAGTCTAGAATGCGTGGAGAACCCAGATGGGTCTGCTCTTCAGTAATGGCCGTTTCTGAAGCGTCCTTCACCAAAAGAATTTGGTGAAAAATGAGTAATGTGAACTACAAGATTATTACTAGGTGATCAGTAACAGTAGGATAGGTATTCGTCATTATTCAGGGTGTGACCCTCCCATGTTCCTGTAGTAGGCTTTTTAAGGCGGTGTATCTTTTGCATTGGTTAAACCACATAGCGTCAATGCCGTATTTCCCCTCCCTCTCAAAAACTGAGTTATGTAGGAGCCAAAGAAGAGTGGTGAATATTTTCTCTAAGCAGGGTTATTTATTTAACCACAGAGAACAGCCCTACACATAGGAAAACATAAATCTTTAGTTGGACTTTTTTTTAAGTCTACTGTTTTAAAGCTAAAGAAACAAAAACCAACAAAAAAATTTTAAATAAGAGGTTTAATTCTCCCTGTTGAAAATAGGGGATGAGATTTCCTGTCCCTTTTTCTCCGAGCATTTGTCTTAGAAAACTAAAGTACTTTCTTAATTGTTAAGTACTTTCTCAACTCTTTGAAATGTGTATAAAAATCCATTTGAGGACTAGATAGGTCTTGTCAACTTTAGGATCAGGAATGTCTCTGGAACCTGGAAGCTTTTTTTCTTCCTTTTTTTTCTTTCTTTTTCTTTTTCTTTTTCTTTTTTTTTTTTTTTAAATGCTGCACATATCAAGGGAGTAGCATCCCTCCCTATCTCCCAGTTTCCGTGAGAGCGTTGGAGCCTAACTTCGGTGAGCAACTTGCTCCATGTTGCAAAATTACCTTCCGTCATAAAGACAGGGGCGAGGTGGCGGGCGCCTGTACTCCCAGCTACTCGGGAGGCTGAGGCAGGAGAATGGCGTGAACCCGGGAGGCGGGGCTTCCAGTGAGCTGAGATCCGGCCACTGCACTCCAGCCTGGGCAACAGAGCCAGACTCCGTCTCAAAAAAAAAAAAAAAAAACAGGAGAAGTTTGTTTTTCCTCTGGATAAAACTAATTAACTAACACAGATGGTCACCCCAACTACTAAGTAAAGATGAATTATATCTGACACAAATGTCAGGTCCTCTTACTTGAGGACTAGTTACTGTTCATCTTGAAAACGTGTATGTAATGGGTTGTATATACTTGGCTACATAAAAGGGCGAGATTTCTGTCTTTGCAATCTCTTAGCAAGTTGCCTGTGATGTGCATCACAGTCTGGTTTAATGCTTATTCAATAATAAAAGGGTTTTGTCTACTAACGTTTGTGGAGAGGATTTCTGGCTTGGGAGATTTTGGTTTGTATATTTTTCCAACAATGCCTATACCCAGAATGTTGGGATGACAAAGTTAAGGAAAGTAATTACTTCAGAGTTTTTAAATTGTTCTCTAAAATGATGGGTAATGTTTGATACATATTTCATAGTGACTGTTAAATGCACAAACTATGGTTCTGTGAGTAAACTTCTTAAAATAGAAGTTACTTTTCTGTGAACATTAAATGTTATAGTATACGTAATATCAATAAGAATGAAATGAATGAAAATTTGTGCATTAGTTAGGTAATGCCAAAATACAACTTTGGAGATTGCTTCATGACTGAATACCTTTCCCAAGAGCCTTAGGATTTTCTCCATCTCTATACAAAGGGAATCAAAATGTAGAAAGATATGGATGGTGAATAAGTTATTACATAATTGCAGAAAGTAGCTTTCAATAAAGGTATGGTAGAAATAGAGCTGTTAGATACACAACATGTGTGTGTTTGTGTTTTTAAGGAACCCAAATCTAGAAAAACAGTAAGAATCTTTCCATATCTACAATTGTTCTCTGAGTTCTTACCGATTCATTCCAAAACCTTAAAAGTTGTCTACCATATGCCAGTCATTGTGCTAGGAAATGCAGTTGTGAGAGAATGTACTTGAAGTAAATGAATGTGACAAAAATCTATGCTGCATTTTTGAAGCAAACAAAAATATATAGCAAATCCAGTTTCACGTTTTTCCCTCTGTTGGAATAATCACATTGCATTGCAACACATTTAATAAACACTTTGTGTCACCTTAGTATATATTCCATGTTCTCAAATACCAAACTTTGTTCCAATAGCATTACTTACTGGACAAATGAAAATAATAATGTGGGGCCGGGTGCGGTGGCTCAAGCCTGAATCCCAGCACTTTGGGAGGCCGAGGCGGGCGGATCACAAGGTCAGGAGATCGAGACCACGGTGAAACCCCATCTGTACTTAAAAAAAAAAAAACCAAAAAACTAGCCGGGCGCGGTGGCAGGCGCCTGTAGTCCCAGCTACTCCGGAGGCTGAGGCAGGAGAATAAACCCGGGAGGTGGAGCTTGCAGTGAGCTGAGATCTGGCCACTGCACTCCAGCCTGGGCGACAGAGCGAGACTCCGCCTCAAAAAAAAAAAAAAGAAAGAAAAAAAAAGAAAATAATAATGTGGACATCAAACCTAGGTTGGTAATAAAAAATGATTGAAAAGCTTTTTACTTTTTCTGATTAGCACCATCCATGCCCCACCCCATCTCTCCACCTCCCTTTTTTCCTGTTTAAAAGTATGGACTGCAAGAGGAATCTTGGTTGTGTGCCATCTTAGTTCAGTAGTTCCCATCCTTACCCCTCCTTCCTTTTCTTCATCTGTGTCTCTTTTCTGCCAACTCCTTTGGCAACTCCTTTGTGACTCTCTGCTTTCTAATCCACAATTCATACCTATCCACAATTCATAACTAACCATACACACATACTGCTCCTAAAATAGAGCTCATGGTGAGGTATGCAATATGGAAACCATATCTATCCTTATTCTATACATGCTGCTGTGTTCGTTTTCAGTAGATATAATTTTTTTTTTTTTTTTAATTGTTATCTTGAATGAATACTGTTCCTCAAGGTCACATTTGTGTGAAATTTTCTTTAGGACTCTTGGCTTTCCAAATTTCAAATTTTCAAAATGGCTTAATAGTTTCCTTTATTGTTTGAATCTGTGTCAGGAAAATAGCAGGGTAGTCGGGGGGGGGGAGGGAAGAAAAGAAGATGAAGTAGAATTGAAGTAAGAAAACATCTATTCTGTCTTCAAACTAGATGTCAAATGTATTAACACCATCTGCCAACCATCCTTCCTAGCCAGCGGGTGGCCATCCTAGTACTCTAATTAATATCGGTTCTCCTGTTTCCCTGACCTGCTCGCCATTAAGAAATCCACCAACATTCATAATCAAGACATGCCCTCTCCAAAATGCCCCTGGATCACTAAAGGCCTGTCCCTTTTTAAGCCATCCTTTTCTCAGATTTTTTTTTTTTTTTTTTGTAATTTCTTTTTTAACACAGAGTCTCACTGTTGCCCAGGTTGGAGTGCAGTGGTGTGATCTCAGTTCACTGCAAACTCCGCTTTCCAGGTTCAGGCTATTCTCCTGCCTCAGTCTCCTGAGCAGCTGGGATTATAGGCATGTGCCACCACGCTCAGCTAATTTTTGTATTTTTATTAGAAACGGAGTTTCACCAAGTTGGCCAGGCTGGTTTCAAACTCCTGACCTCAAGTGATCCATCTCTTTTGGCCTCCCAAAGTTCTGGGATTATAGGCATGAGCCACCATGCCCGGCCTTTTCTCAGAATTGACCTGTCCGTTTCCTCATCCCCTTATCCCTGTTTCATTGTGGCTTCAGAGTTAACTGTAAAATGTGTATGCCTGTGTGACAGTGCTGTAATAATGAATTTATATGTATGATGTTATCAGAATCACCTGAGGATATTTTCAAAAATAGACTCCCAGATTAACTCCCAAAGATTCTCACTTGGAAAGGCAAAAAAGTCTGTATGTTTGGCATGAGACCAGTGAATTGTTCAACATGGTGTGTTGAACTCAGGCATTTATCTCTGCTCTGTCCTGAAAATCCTTGATACAGCATAAACACAGCTCCAGGTGACTCAGCCTCCTGAGCAGCTGAGATTACAGGCATGTGCCACCACACTCAGCTAATTTTTGTATTTTTATTAGAAACGGGGTTTCACCAAGTTGGCCAGGCTAGTTTTGAACTCCTGACCTCAAGTGATCCACCTCTCTCGGCCTCCCAAAGTGCCTAGGTCCAGGCCTAGGGATCTCTGAGGGGGCATGGTTGAGAAAAGAGGCTGTAAACAACAAGACTGCTTGCAAGTCTATAAAAGGAGTAGGGATGCCCTACTTCCCCCACCAAGCAGCTAGGTAACACACTACTCTACCACAATCCAGAGACAACAAGGTTTACTCCTTGGAGTCATTAGAGAAGTTCTGATCTTGAAGATACAGAGACAGCTGAATATTACCTAGGAGAAAAGTGCCTTCTGCACACTGGGGTAAAGGGAATACGTGAAAGTCTACATACTGAACTATGAGACTTCTCCTCTAAGCTCCCATAATGACTGTATTCAGGTTCCTGTCCCTCAGAGATCTTAGAGGATTCCTTTTAGGGAAATTGACTTGCCTGAGGAAAAGTATTTTTATAACTAGTGAGTACTGAGGGTAAGGGGGGATTTTCCAAAATGGACAGATTCCCTGCCCAGTCACATCAAAAATAAGGTCTGCCAATCCTTAAAGAAGTAACAACAGGATGCTGTTTTTCTAAAGAAAAGTTCAGAGAGAAACGAACTTTGAAAAGTTCAAAAAAAATTTAAATTCAATACCATATGATAAAATGAAAACGAGAAGTCTCAAAAGAAAAACAAAAAGACAAGCAGTTGAAAAATATGAGAAAAAAATATAGGATCAATTCAGGAGAGCAAACATCTAATCTACAGAAAGAAAAAAGGAGATGGGGGAGGGGGCAAAATTATCAAAGAAAGACATTTCCCCAGTACTGAAGGACCTGAGTTTCCAGATTGAAAAGGATCTGACGAGTGGCTTGCAAAATAATGAAAAAGACTCACACAAAAGCACTTAATCCTAAAATGTCAGAACAACTGAGATTTTTTAAATTCCCTAAATGCTTCAGATAAAATAACAGAATGCAGACAAAACAGCAGACATGAGAACAGAGAAAGGCATTGGACCTCTTAACAATGATACTGAAAACTAGAAGAAAATGGAGCAATATCCTAAATTCCAAGGAGAGATGATTTACAATCTAGGATTCCTAATAAAACCAACCAATGAAGTCTAAGAGTAGAATAAAAGTATTTTCAGACATGCAAGATCTCAAAAAGTTTTCTTTCTATGAAATCTTTTCTCATGAAGATACTTAAGGGTGTTTTCCACCAAAAAGAGGGCTTAAAATGAGAGAGATTGTGGCAGGCCAGGTCTCACTAGCGTAGGCCTCCATAACAACTGTTTTAGTACTGACTACGTGGTTAAGTTAAATATTAAAAGCCAGTGCCCTTATACAAAGGCTGAAATAGAACAAAAGTCCACCAAGAGTTTTGCCTAGGCCTTTCCTGGGCCTTAAAATATGACAAAAATAACAAAATTCTTAACAAGATCCATTTAGGATTAGTTAGGTTTTATTGGAGATCTGAAGAAACTCCCCAGGCTTCCACAAACAAGTTTATTGGAGGTCTGAAGGAACTCCCCAAACCTCCATGATTTAGCAGGAGACAAGATAGGGGTAGTCACCCCAGTACCTGGACCCATTTACATTAAGAAAATTTACTGAGGCTCCAGAGAAAGGTCTTCAGGACTCAGACCTTAGTTATAGATTAAAAGAAGTTAATCACTGATATCTTTAGATGAATGCACAGTTACACATAGACATATAGCTTAGAAGGTATATAAGCTCAGGAAAACTTTGTAATTTGGAGTTGGTCTGGCGATAACTTCCAGGCCTTCTCCCTTTAACCGATTACAGAAATAAAAACTCTCTTCCTCCCCAGTTCATCTGCATGTCATTATTGGGCGACGAGAAATAGCAGTCCGACCCTCAACTTGGTCCGGGAAGAAGATGAAGACATAGAATCCACGTTGGAGAGAGGAAAGAGGAATATCCAGGATGATATCAAAAGAAATTTCTAGATAACAGTTGTATCACAGGCCTAAAAGGCAGCCAGTGTAGACTGAAGCAAGAGAATGGATATCTCTGGAACTGATGTCTCCAAGAAAAAAAAAACAGTGGGGTCAATAGAATTTCTGATGTATTTCATCATATGGAGAGATGTATTCCCATTCTGACCAAATTTGTAGATGACTTATGGGTAGGCATATAAGAAAGGAAACAAATGGAAAATAAAGCAATTATTAACCACAGGAGGAAAATTTATTTTAAAAACAGAAACTTTATATTTATAAATGTAATCATAGTATTTCATGTAGGTTAGTCTTAAAATTTATTGCCTAATTATCTTAATCTAAGCACCAAAATTGACTAAATCAAAAATTATAATATTGTAGTTTCTATAATATTATAGAACAAGGATAAAAGAAACTGAGTGGAAGTAATGTGAGGGAGCTAAGTCCTCTTCTTCCATAGTAGGAAGTCAGCAGATAATTTCCAATATTGAAAAATCAAGAAAGAGTATTGTGAGCATGCTTCATGGTAGAAGGGTAAACACCAGTGTTAAGAGTAGAGTTCAACTGTCAGATGGTGATGGGGACTGAAGAGTAACAGTGATTAGGGCTGGGGGCTGCTTTTTAGTGTTATAAATGAAGATGTTATTTCACTTGTATTGCTTTGATAAAAACAGACTTAAAAAAAAAAAAAAAAGATCTGTAGATGAGTCTGTTGCACGGCCAGGTTTGAAAGCTACTGAGAGGAAAAACAGAGCAAGGAACATCTGTCCCCATCACTGCAGATAGAATACACATTAAAAAGAATATGCCTCTTCTATGTAACTGACATTCTAGAGGGAAGAAAAAGGGCCAGGCACAGTGGCTTATGCCTATAATCCCAACACTTTGGGAGGTCCAGGTGGGCAGATCACTTGAGACCAGGAGTTGGAGACCAGCCTGGCCAACATGGTGAAACCCCATCTCTACTAAAAATACAAAAATGAGCTGGGCATGGTGGCGGGAGCCTATAATCCCGCCTACAGAAGCTGAGGCAGGAGAATCGCTTGAACCTGGGGGGTGGACGTTGTAGTGAGCTGAGATTGCACCATTGCACTCCAGCCTGGATGACAAAGTGAGACTCTGTCTCTAATAAAACAAAAATAAGATAAAAAGAAAAAAAGGATATGTCAATTATAATAATGTTTTATCTTTGCTTTCTCACTTAGTTCTTCACTCAATGAATATTTCTTGAGCACTATTATGTAACAAAAGCACTGCTGAGATGCTCTGAGGATACAACAGAGAGCTGCTGCGGGGACAAGGTTCCTTCCCTGAAGTCAAATGTGACATACAGACCATACGAAAGAAAAAGGATTAACAGACAACCTACAGATTGTGATAAATGCTAGGAAGGAAGTGAATAGAATGACATAAGAGAGAATAAAAAGGACTAAAAGAAGGAAACAACTAAGCTACAAGTCTTAGAATCACAGTTATGTAGTGGGAACTTAAGCAAATCGCTTAGCCTTTCTGAGTTTCAATTTTTGCATTATTAATTGCAGGTAATAATTCCAACCTCACTGGTTCTTATGAAGATTTATTAAGACGGAGTAAACGAAGCAGGGCATGGTGGCTTACGCCTGTGATCCTAGCACTTTGGGAGACTGAGGCAGACAGATCACGAGGTCAGGAGATGGAGACCATCCTGGCTAACATGGTGAAACCCTGTCCCTACTAAAATACAAAAAATTAGCCGGGCATGGTGACGTGGGCCTGTAGTCCCAGCTACTCCAGAGGCTGAGGCACGGGAATCACTTGAACCCAGGAGGCGGAGGTAGAGATTGCAGTGAGCTAAGATCGCGCCACTGCACTACAGCCTGGCTACAGAGCAAGACTCCGTTTAAAAAAAAAAAAAGATATAGTAAACGAAAGAAACTGAAAGAATTTTCAATGGATAGATTCCTTTTCAGATATAAGGTATTTACCCTTAGGGAGCCATTGTCACCTCTTAATTGGTTTCCCTGCCTGCCACGCTAGGGCTCTGTGGTGCACATTGTCAACAGTCAAGTCACCTAACTATTATTTTCATTTTGACATTCCGATCTTCAAATGCTTTGACTTAGAGGTATGTCTAGTTTCTTAACCTTGGCTTCAGAGACTTTTACAAACCTACAAGCAATTTATCCAGACTTATCTCCCACGGCGCAGTTACCTCTCCCTCTTCCTCTCCAGCAATAGAATACTTTATGCCTCCGCTTTTATTTATTTTCTAATTTACATACAGTAAAATTCACTTTTTGGGTGTACAGTTCTATAAATTTTGACCAATGCATAGCTGTGTAAATACCACTACGATCAAAATGCAGAACAGCTCCAACTCCCCTCCCCACAAAATTCCCTCATGCTATTCCTTCATAGTCAGCCCTATCCCCACACAACCCCTGACAACCAGTGATCTGTTCTTTGTCACTATAGTTTCGCCTTTTCAAAATATCATATACATGGAATCATACAGTATACAGCCTTTTAAGCCTGGCTTCTTTCACTTACCATAACGTATCTGAGATTTGTCTGTTACCGTATTTGTCATTTTTTTTCATTTTATTGAAGTGTAGTGTTTCATTGTTTGTTTATCCATATCTCAGTTGAGGGACATTTGGTGTTTTCTGTGTTTGGGCAATCATAAATAAAGTTGCTATAAACATTCACACACAGGTTTTATTGCATGAACACAAATTTTCAGTTCACTTGGCCAAATACCTAGGAGTGAAATTGCCAAACCCATGGTAAGTGCGTATTCAGCTTTATAACTGTTGTATTATTGTTTTCTTTCTTTCTTT
>NW_012106031.1:312431-317271 GCF_000951045.1 Mandrillus leucophaeus | reverse complement strand
TTTTTTTGAGACAGAGTCTCACCCTGTCGCCCAGGCTGGAGTGCAGTGGCGCCATCTCAACTCACTGCAAGCTCTGCCTCCTGGGTTCAGTGATTCTCCTGCCTCAGCCTGCTGAGTAGCTGGGATTACAGGTGTGCACCACCACACCCGGCTAATTTTTTGTATCTTTAGTAGAGACGGGGTTTCACCGTGTTCAAGACGGGCTGGTCTTGAACGCCTGTCCTCATGATCCGCCTGCCTCAGCTCCCAAAGTGCTGGGATTACAAGTGTGAGCCACTGTGCCCCACTGCTAAGTATATTTTATAACTATAATTTGTCATTTGGATTGATGAAAAAGCTTCATAGAAGAGAGCAGACAAGGCCAGGCGTGGTGGTTCATGCCTGTATTCCCAGAATTTGGGAGACTGAGGCGGAGTCGAGAACAGTTTGAGGTCACCTGAGGTCAGAAGTTGGAGACCAGCGTGGCCAACATGGCAAAACCCTCTCTCTACTAAAAGTACAAACGTTAGACAAGTGTGGTGGTGGGCGCCTGTGATCCCAGCTATGAGAATCGCTTGAACCAGGGAGGCAGAGGTTGCAGTTAGCTGAGATGGTGCCACTGCACTCAGCTTGGGAGACAGAACAAGACTCGGTCTCAAAAAAAAAAAAAAAAAAAGAGAGAGGAGGCAAAATATGTATGTCAGTAGTTTGTATCTGACATGGTTTGGCTCTGTGTTCCCCCTGCCCCACCATTCTCATTTCGAATCGTAGTCCCCATAATCCCCACGAGTCCAGGGTGGGACCTGGTGGGAGGTGATTGGATCACGGGTGTGGTTTCCCTCATGCTGTTCTCGTGATAGTGAGTTCTGACAAGATCTGATGGTTTTACAGTGTTTACCTCATATGCATACTTACTGTCTCTCTCTGTCTCACCTACTGCCAGCTAAGACAGAGCTGCACCCCCTTCCACCATGACTGTAAGTTTCCTGAGGCCTCCCCAGCCACGTAGAACTGTGAGTGAATTCAACCTCTTTTCTTTACATATTATCCACTCTCAGGTATTTCTTAATAGCAGTGTGAAAATCGACTAGTAGCATATCTGATTGCATTTCCAATTCTAAGTTTAAAAGAAATAAATTAAGATTATATTTATATAATATTATGTACTTTATTTTATTCACTCTGGTTTTTACTTCATTTTATTTCTATGGTCACTTTCAAGAAAAACAATTGAACTTGTTCTTACCTGAAACTGATAGTTGACTTTGTAACATCATGATTGTCAATGATAAGAAATTGAACAAGTGAAGGTCCCTAAACTCTTTATATTAAAAAAAAAAAAAAAAATTAGTTCATCATAAAGTATTAACCTGGGAGATTTTCTCCAAATAAGAGAGATAGAAATTATGTTCTGCCGGTCTTCCCTTTCCATCATTATAATTTCATTGTTATTTAGGAATTATGTTTCATTTACACAAGTAAGAATTACTTTCTAATTGGATTTAATGGGCTTTTGTTTTTAAGTAAATACTTTGAAATCTATATTGCATTGTACCTTTGTTCATTTTCTAAATAGCACTTTAATATTAAATATCTAACATGTATTAGCAGTAAATTTTCCATTTCAGCAGGGAAAGAGATATTAAACAATTAAGTTAGGAGGACCAATTCAGTGCTAAATTCTATGTAGCAAAGTAATGTGGGAAAGATTGTGTGTTACTAGGTGCAGGGAGGGCCCTTGCTAACCTCAGATGAGGAGTCTGAGAGAAGCCCTCTCTTCAGAAGGTGACAATTGAAATAAGACTTGAAGGAAAAGACAGAGCCGATCTGGGGGCAAAGTGTTCTAGATAGCAGTTACGGATTACAGTGCATGTACGCCCTGAGTTGGGAATGATTCAGTGTGTTCCAGGCACAGAAAGAAGATCAGCATGACTGGAGTTAATGAACCAACTGGAAAGGAAACAGGCAGATAAGTTGGCAATTGATCAGGGCTTTATGTGGTAAGAGAAAGATTCTGTGTTGTATTCTGACTGCAAGGAGAAGCCAGCACAGTTGTAAGCAGGCGAATAACATGCTCAATTTTACTTTTTAAACAAAGATAATTTATGCTGCTGCATGGAAAATAAATGGTAGGATAGCAAGAGGGGAAAAATCAGGAGGCTGCTGGAGTGCTCGAGAAGGAGGTAATAGTGATTCCTGTCACGGTAACAATGGGATCTAGAGAAGAGAAGGAACTCAGGATATGTTAAAGAATGTTTTCATAATTACCTTGCTATTGGAAAATAATAGATTATATTATAAATGAACATAATTTTACCAAAAATATTGTAGATTTAATTCGACTCAATCCAACAATGATTGATTACATAATATATCCCAGGTTTTCTGCCTGGTGTATTACTCATACAGTATCCCTGCCCTCCAGAAATGCAGTATTATATTTGTGAAAATATCTGTGGTAATGAAATAATCTCCAATAAAGAATAATTTAAAAAATGTATTTTTAAAAGTCTTTAAAAATTAAAAATAAATAAATTTATCTCAGGCTATCTTCAAAAGAAATAATGAAACTCTAGGAAAAGGGATCTGTACTTGACTCGCTCTTTCTCTCCAACTGGTTAGCATTGGAAGAGATTCAGATACCTTTTCTTTTTTGTATATTGAAAATTCAGAGTTATAAATAATCATTGGGAACTCTGGAATCCAATGTATAAAATTAAAACACAATATTTCTTAAGCAATCTTTAGAAAGAGGCTCTGCAGCATGCTGTGGAAAGAATGGAAACTTGGCATTACAATATGCTCCCCGTCCCCAAAAAGTTATGCTGTTGTGGGCTAAATTGTGCCCCCCCCCCGCCCCAATTCATATGTTGAATCCCTAATTTCTCTACCTTACAATGTGACTGTATTTGGATATAGGACATTTGAAAAGGTGATTAAAATGAGATGGTTAGCATGTGACTGATTTCCTTGTAAGAAGTGAAAACTTAGACACATAGACTCTAGGGATGCTCACATACAGAAGAAAGATGATGTGAGGACACAGAGAAGGTGCCCATATGCAAGCCCAGAGGCCTCAGGGAAAACCAATCATGCCAACACCCTAATCTTGGACTTCTAGTCTCCAGAACTATGAGAAAATAAATTTCTGTTATTTAAGTCACCCAGTCTGTGCTACTTCATTACAGCAGCCTCAGCTAACTAATACATATACCAAGGCATTTATTCATACTCATAATGTCAGTTCAATAATATTTTTAATATAAAAGAAACATAATCTTTTAAGATTGGAAACAAATGAAAACAAAGCAAAATAGAAAAATTAAGAAATGAATGTAATAGATGTGTCCAGCAGTATTAGACCAAGCATCCTAGCCATAGTAGCATGATGCTTGCAAGAGGCAATGTCAAGGGATGATAACATGCCACTGAAGGAAATTTATCACATACAAGCTAAAATCAGACAATGTTAGAGGCTTAATGTATTAGAGGCCACTCTAACAGTCTCAGTTTAATTTATTCACCTTTTTAAAAGCCCTATCTCCAAATACAGTCACATTCTGAGGCACTTGGCTTCCATATATGAATTTTTGGAGGACACAATTCAGTCCATAACACTTACACCTTGGGAGCTGAAGTACCTTTTTTTGTTCTTTTAATGTTCATGGAAGAATATGCATTTTCTTTTACAAAACTTGTCCTATTTTTCTTCCCTAAATATGTAATATTTGCTGCATAGCCTATTACCACAAACTTAGTGGCTTAGAATAATACTCACTTATTATCCCATATTTCGGTAGGTCAACAGTTCGGGTGACACATAATTGGGCCCTCTGCATCGGTCTCACAAGGCTGGCATCACGCGTTCCACTCAGGCTATGATCTCACCCAAGCTCTAGGTCTTCCATACTCACTCAGGCTGTTGGCAAATTTAGTCCCATGCAACTATAGAACTCATGGTGGCCTTCATCTTCTGCAAAGGAAGCAGATGAGCAATTCTCTGCCTTTGAATCTTTGTCATACAAAGTAATGTAATCATGGGAGTGAAATCCCATCATATTCACAAGCTGCGCCCATATTCAAGTGGGGGAGATTATACCAAGTGTATGTGTCAATGGGCAGGAATTTTGGGAGCTGTCTTACATGTGTGGTGTGGTTTTTTTGTTTGTTTGTTGTTTGAGGTAGGGGTCTTGCTATGTTGCCCAGGCTGGTCTTGAACTCCTGGGCTTAAGCGATCCTCCTGCCTCAGCCTCCTAAGTAGCTGGGATTATAAGTACAGGGCCACCCTGCTGGGTCTCTTGGGGGCCATCTTAAAATTCTGCCTATCACAATAAGATAATAGAACAGTAATTATAATTACTGTTTAAAAGTGTGTGTTAGGAATTTTCTAGTGGCAAATGTCAGAAACCCAACTTAAGCACCTTTAGGCAAATAGGGCAAAGTATTTGAAAGATGTCATTTATTTGGAAGAAGTGTGAATAACCACAGTGCTAGAACGAGACTTAGGGACGCCGAAACAACTAAACCAAGGCCTAGCCAGTAGCCATGACTCACTTTCTCTCTCCCCTATTTTTTTCCTTATCCCTCATTTTTACTCTTTCGTATTCTTCCTGTTACATGGCATATACACATAAACATGCTAACAAACTCTGTAGAACAGTTTCTTCTATGTGGCACTGACAGCATTCAAGTTTCATAATTCATAGCTGCTACTATGGAAGAGGGAAAACATCTTATAAATTCCAGTTTGAAAAATTCAAAAGAGGCCGGGCGCGGTGGCTCAAGCCTGTAATCCCAGCACTTTGGGAGGCCGAGGCGGGTGGATCACGAGGTCAGGAGATGGAGACCATCCTGGCTAACA
>NW_012106031.1:276155-311440 GCF_000951045.1 Mandrillus leucophaeus | reverse complement strand
TTTCACCATGTTGGCCAGGCTGGTCTCTACTAAAAATACAAAAATTAGCAGGGTATGGTCAAATCAGGAGATCAAACTCCTGATCTCAAGTGATCCGCTCACCTTGGCCTCCCAAAGTGCTGGGATTACAGGCATGAGCCACCGCACCCGGCCTCTATACAAAGTTTTGTATTTCAAAACTTTAGTACCCTTCTATTATTAATCGTTTTTCTAAAAGATTGCTTATGTTACATTTTCATAATTAAGATATACTAAATGTACTATAAGTACTCACTATTTGTAGCAGGTTATCATGGAGTTTACAGTTGGATTTAAGGGAATCTACGTGCCTCAAAACTGTATGGGAAATTGGACAATTATATGATACAGATGCACATAACGAGGCACAGTTTTGTCGGGGAAATGGTTAAGACTCAAAGTTCTGCCTCTAAAGCAACCCTGCTTGGATTAAGTCGTAACTCAGTCACTTGCTACCTGGACAATCCTACTCAGGTCACATAACCTGTATACTTCAGCTATCCTCATCAGTAAAATGAGGATAATAATACAAACAACTCTGAAGGTTTGTCTTGAAAATAAGTACATTAATATGTATAAAGGGTTTTAAATGGTAGGAGTTTAATAAACATTAGCAATTGTTATTTCAACAGCATTCTTTTGATTCCTAGTAGAATCCAAATGTCAAAAAGGTTAAAAATAACAGATTTGAAGAAATCCTTTTGTAAATCCTTTTTAAAATAAACTTTGACTAATCACATCCACATGTATCTGTTTTCTGACTCTGGATGTTCATATACTAGGCTTTAAAACCACAATGAAGCAATGACTGTGAAGATTATCTGTGTGAGAAAGACCTACCCAAAACTCTTATAAGCAAGGTTTGATTATAAAGAAGCCAAGGCATTCTTTACAAATCCTTTTCCTTGCAGAGTGAGTCTGAGCTTCTGCTGCCTATTTAATAATGATAATCGATGTCCACATTTAGAAACACCTCTTCAGTACTTAGTCCATGATCAATGGTATGAAATACACAGAGATTACTTTCTTGATAGCATTCATAGATTGCATTTAGTCACTAATAATCTTTTACTTCATCTCTTTTTCCTCAACTCTAGGGGAACGACTCAAAAGGTCCAAAAGGGTCTATGGGCCAGTGTTTCACTTCCTTGTAAACAAATGCCAGCTGGGCTTCTGCTTCTTCACAGGCTTTTGTTAGAGGATGTTATCATATGCACTACTGGTTCCTAAAAAAAACAAACTAATATATACTGAGCACTTATGTTATGCTCAGATATATAACAACTGCTTTGACACACACCATCTCATTTAAGTCTTATAAAAAACCTGTGGGGTTGGCACTGCTATTATCCCTATTTATAGACGTAAAAAATGAGGCAGATAGAGAGGTCAAATCCACGATTCACAGTCTTGCAGCTTTTTAGTGTAGGTATTGTGATTTGAATGCAGGTAATCAAATGCAATGGCCACATTCCTTAACCATTAACTATGCTGCCCTGCCAGTTAGGTCTCTTAATTCAGAAGGAGAAGAGTGATTGCGAGCGTAAGGAAGGATGACCAACATCCATGCAAAATGACAAAACGGTAGAGAAGATCAGATCTTTTAAAGTAAAAAATAACTTGGCTGATAGACAAACCCAAGTTTGAAAACTTGCTCCACAACTTTTCAGCTACATGACCTTGAGGAAATTACTTAACTAAGTATTAGTAATCTAGTTTGTAATACGAGGGCAATGACAGCAACAACTTCACAAGGTGGTTGTGAGGATTAAATGGTATAATGCCTGTAAAATGTTTATCAAGGTGGCTGGCATTTAATAAACACTGCATAAGTGTTGCTTACTGTTATTATTCTTTTCAGTATTTTATTCTTCTTGGGCTTTCAGCTTCAGACACCCTTTTTCTTCCTGTCTTTGTGGTCCAAGTATAGAGCTGTGTTGAACTAGAGTTGAATCTTACTAATACAAGCTCCAGGCAACCAGATCTTCACTTTCTTCCTGCAATTCTATTTGCCACCCACTATATCACTACTGATTTAGTGCCAGATTATAGATTTTCATCCACACATTTTAATTTAGAACCTTCCCTTTTATCTGGTTTTCAAGCATATTGTGTTAAAATTCCCAAATGACACCTTCAGAATTTGCTACAAAGTCCTTATGATAGCTTTCACAAAACTTAAAAGTTGTTCTTAGGGGAACAATCATTGCTTTCCATTTCGTTACTGAATAGAAAATCCAGAAGAACAATATCAACTTTCAAATGAAATTATATGCCTGGAAGGGGAGTATAGATATAAAAAAAGGAGAGCACCTCATTATCACTCTTTCAAGCTGCTGGAGTGAAACTTGAGTCAATGCAAATTCCAACATCAAACACTCTCTTGGATATACTAAAGAACATCATTATGCACATAGCAATAAAATAAGGACGTTATTAGAGGCAGCCACTAAGAATAAAAGATGGTCAAATCAGATATCTAAAATGAATAATACAATAAGCTCGTTAATAAGTATTGCGAAATAGCTCTAAAATTTTCCAACTGAAACTGAATTCCTTGAGTTTTTCACCAGTCAGGGGCATCAACTTTTTTTTTTTCTTTTTTCCCCGCTTAAATTACCCATAACTCTTTGTTGGCTCATGCGAGAATTTTCTACTTATAACTGTCTAAACACAAAGAAACATTTGATTTCGGTATTGATTTTTATCAGAGTACTCTTCAAAATAAGTGAAATTAGGCTTCTTTTTCAATTGGGGAACTTGCAAACGGTTTTTGAATGAAGAATAAGCATATGAAGAAGTCATGCTTCACCATTTTACTGTAATCTTCTAAACTGCCTTCATGACGTAGAAACTTCTAATTGCAGAACATTTAAGAATTATTGCTTGTCACCTCAATAAACCTAATCATTGAAGTTTCTTTTTTAGTTGATAGTAGTACATTTAGAAATATATATACCAGTCAGTTCATTTTCTCTTGCAATTTCCATTTACCTCATATAGGTGTTTCAAGTGGGATCTGTTGCACTCACATTCAGAGATTTCGGCCCTAAGAATTGCTCATGTCTAATGTTTGTAGTTCCAACGGTTTAACGTTTTCTTTTTTTTTTTTCTCTCTCTCTCTCTCTCTTTTTGCTGTGTAATTATAAATTTGTGAATTAATCAGTTGAATAGGCTACATGGTAGATAACAGAGCTAGTGTTAGATCCTTTTTAAAGGTTTTTAAGTCTGTATGGAGGGGCACAAAAAGGGAGACGGGGAGACCCCACACTCTGCCCAAAGGTTAGGAAATTGCGGTCAGGGGTTCCTTTCCTTGGCTTCCACCATCTGAAGGCGTCTATAGCAATAATGAGAATCAAAACCAAGGAAACAAGAAACAGCTGAAAATAAAACACGAACTAAGAAATGGTAGTTTATTTTCTTTTTGCCATGCAGCAAAGGAGGGTCGAATTTAAAGCTGATAAGAGTTGCTGGCTGAGCTTTTCCCGCGGCAGCCAGTGCCTGCTTCCTCCCATTCTTCGAGACTTCGCTCTGCTCCTGCTCCTGCTCCAGCTCCAGCTCGCAGGCTGAAGATTCAGGCAGGGCCTGCGCCTCTCCCAGACTTGGGCCGGGCTCGGCCCAGCGCAAAGGTGGGCGGCTCCGGGTCGGGGGCGGCCCAGCCCCAACCACGGAGAGGAGGACCTCCGGCGCCCTAGAGCGGCCACAGGCCGCGGCGTCGGGATGGAGAACTCGGAGTGTTTGGAGCCGCTTCGCTGGTCCCGCGCGGTCTCCTGCGTTCCAGTAGCGGACACCTGACTCCCCACGCCCGAGTACTGTCCTTAGACGGAACGGCGTCTGCAGCGAGCAGCGGGGTTCCAGCCGGCTGGGCTGATGCGGTCCCTGGCATTTCCCGTGCTGGCCCTGGGTCGCCCTGGATGCTGCTTCCCGCCGGGAGCCTGCTTCTGACGGCGGAAAGGAGCTTCACCTGGGGCGGCCGACGGGGAACGGAGAAGAATCCACCGGAGAAGTGGACGGGGCGGGCTCCCAGGCCTGGCGCTGAGGCTCTCGGGCAGCCAGACCTCCCGCTTGGTTGCGTCACTTTCCTCGGTTTTCTAGACAGCAGTTGTGGGGTTGAATCCTTGCCGTGGTTTTGTAAGAATTAAATGAGATAATGAACGCGAACACCAATCATTGCTGTTTGTTGGGTGCTTCCTGTGGGCCTGGCAATATTAATAACACGAGCTCATTCATGCATTCATTCGCTACTCAGTGACTTTCCTGTCAATACTGCAAGGTGCTGGAGATGAGCCCCCACCCTTTGGTGAAGACATTGGAGGATGAGAGGTTGGTTGGAGTCTGGACGTGGAGACAGACTAAATAGTTAACTACAAGACACATTATTTAATTACAACTTTTGAGAGCTTATAGCGGGAGACCCCTTTGGGAAGGGGGTGGAGATGGGGAAGAGGAGGAAAGGAAGGGCTTCCCTGAGGAAGTAATATTGCAGCTGTGACCTGACAGATGAGGCCGAACCAGCTAGACTCGTGTTTCAGGCCTAGGGAATAGCATAAGGACTCCAGCTGGTTCCTTCCAGTTTGAGTCCTTATGCTCAAATTGGCATTTGGCACACACCAGTAGTAGAACGCCACTCAATGCCTTAATTCTCTTCCCCTTCTCTCAGCTCTGTCCCCTCCACATAGTAGGACGATGAAGCCGGTAACTATTTTTGGTCCGAATAGTCCTATTATTATTGTTATAGTCCACCATGCAGGTTCTTCCTAACTCCTTTTAATCAAAATGGATATTTTTGAAAATGTGAAGAAAGCAGTATCGTATCTTGTATGGTTTCTCATTGCCTTCTAAATCAGATATAAACAATGAACTTGCTTGAAATGTTCTCTATTATACCAAAGACCCATATTTAATTCCAACTTAAACTCTGCTACACCCTTTCGCTAAATTCTTTAGTTGATGTTAACTCCATTTGGAACCCTGTATTCAGCGTTGAAAGCATTGCACATTCTGAAGCAATTGTGGTCTTACTCAGCACGCTCATTTCTGGTATCCCAAGTATCGCCCTGCCTCCAGAATATGCTTACTCTTTAACCACTTCCTGATAGTACAGTAGGGTACCATTAAATAGTTGCAATTATTGAATATAGGCGCATTTTTGAATTATAAGAATCCTATCCCAATCCAAGGTATAATTTGCTGATCATATACTGATTCATTTTCCTCCCACTCCGGGTCCTTTCATCTGCTGTTCCCCCAGTCCAGATGCCAGCCAAGCATTTGAGAACCATCTGATGGTAACAGGATGGAGGCTGAATCAACTTCACTCCACCACCTGCCTTCCTGCCTTCAGGAGATTTTGTACACAGCTTATCCTTTAAGTTCTTCTGCTTGTTACTGCTCACAGCACTGTGATTCTACTTTAGGCACCTTCTATACATTCATATTCATTACTTTTTTCCTGCTCTTTCCTGTTTATGTTTAGAAACGTGCTTCACCAATCTGTTTATTTCAGAACCAGAGATCAAATTATAATAACATGAGCATAGTATTATACTATAGGCTACTAGTAAGACACTCAGTTCCTCCTCTTTGTTCCCATAATATTTTGTGAATATGTCTATGATAGTATTTAATACATTGCATTACAACTGGTTGTTTGTGTCATTCTCCACTTATTAATTAGACTTCTTTGAGGATAGAGATTGAGTTTTTAAATTTTTTCTTCATTTGCTCTTTTACTTAGCTCAATGCCTGGCAAAAAAACAAATCATTGTTGAATCAGTTTTTAAGTGAAATAGGGATAAATGGGAGGCTAACTTCTCCAGTCTTTGAAAATGCCTAGAGATCCCCTTCAGAATCCTCACACATCTTCGTCTATCTTCTTACCCTGTAAATAAATATACTTTCCTCACACATTAAAGATATTTGTAAAATAAATTTATTCAGTTTATTGTTTTCTATTACGGTGTTATGTATGTGTGTATATATGTATATAGTTGTATTTAAACTAAACAGGAGAAAAGGAGCAAGCCTGTGAAGTATTATTTCCCCATTTACCAACAAGACAATTATCTTGGAAGATTAAAATGTGAGAGACACAGCTAGTGTTCAAACCCTGCTCTTTCTGATGCCACAGTCAATGTTCTTTCTTTGGCAGAAACCACTGTATTTTTCTTATTGTTCAAGTAATGAAATTAACTGTAGAAAAATAAGAAATTACAGATTAACAAAATAAAGCAAAAGTAAATAAAATTCATCCATGATTTGATCCTCCGAGCCAACAATTGTTAATATTTTTGTGAATACATATACATACACACACATTACATATGCACAGTTGTTTGGGGATTTTACAAAAAGGGAATCACACAATTTTAATCTTTTATAATCTACTTTTTTGCTTAACAATATGTGATAACTCCTTGATTCATTTATTCATTTATTCTAGGGTTTTTCATCCTGGGCACTATTTACATATTGGGCCAGGTACTTCCTTGTTATGGAGGGTGATAAAAATTCTTTGCTTGACCAAACTTTATTCAGGCTTCTGAACTTTCTCCTAGGCCCACCTGTATACTTGTAAAATCAGATTTAGCAACAAACCTGTTTAGTCAGTTTAGCAACTGCCCCTATCACCCGCATCATTGATATATGATCACCATCAATATGTTCCTCATCCTCCAACATCCCTTAGATGAAATCTAATAGCCCTAGCCTGTCATTAGCAAGAATCCTGTTAGGTTGTGTTAGTTGGAATCCTCCTCACCCTTTGTGCTTCCTCTTAGCAGTTTTTCGTTCACTTATCCTACCCTGCTCCTTCTCTATCAATTCCCACTTGCCCCATGCTGTATACAGAGTTGAGCACAATCTTTCTCCCCAACTGCAAAATCTTATTGCAATAGTCCCTATACCTATGGCAATGATCTTGAATAAAGTCCTCCTTGCCATGCTTTAACAAGTGTCATTGATTTCTTTTACAGGGCCTGTCCTATGCAATGTACAATGTTTAACAGCATCCCTGGCCTTTATCCACTATATGCCATTAGTACTACCCCTTCTTCATTGTGGCAAACATAAATGTCTCCAGACATTGCCAAATGTCTCCTGGAGGACAAAATTGTCCCTGGTTGAGGACACGGATTTATTCTAATATTATATTAATCATTTTTCTTTTCTTGACACTTGCTTAACCAATGACCATTAGCAACTCAATAGTAAATGCTTTGCTTTTTGCATTGTGTTCTAGAAATAGTTGATATCAAATTAATAGAAGTTTTATAAAAATGGATGTTTTAAACTCTTTATTAAACTCTGAAATAATGCCACCAGACTCTGGAATGTTTTCACATCTTAGAATGTGCCCTCTTTTTGACCAATGGATCTGTTGTTTAAAATTTAAAAGTTAGCTTTGAGTGAATGAAGCATAAATTATCTTAAAGCAAAGGTCTAATAACATTATGAAAAGGAGTATTAAGACTGATAGCCTTTGGGAGAAGTGAATTTGCTAAAGGAGTGACTTTGATCACATTTTCATGCACAGATATATGTACTTGGTAGTTGTTTATCATTGCAATGTATTTTGTATCTTTGATTTTCAAAAGGTTTCTAAAAAAAGGACATTCTTACACAAAAAATTCTTGAACTTCTTTCGAAGTTTAAAAAGTCAGGCTGGGCGCGGTGGCTTGAGCCTGTAATCCCAGCACTTTGGGAGGCCGAGATGGGCGGATCACGAGGTCAGGATATCGAGACCATCCTGGCTAACACGGTGAAACCCCGTCTCTAGTAAGAAAATACAAAAAACTAGCCGGTGTGGTGGTGGGCGCCTGTAGTCCCAGCTACTCGGGAGGCTGAGGCAGGAGAATGGCGTGAACCCCGGAGGCGGAGCTTGCAGTGAGCTGAGATCCGGCCACTGCACTCCAGCCTGGGCGACAGAGCGAGACTCCGTCTCAAAAATAAATAAATAAAAAGTCAGAAGTTTTTAGAAGCTGTTGTATTTTACTTTTTTAAAAAATGTTTTTATTGTTAAATGAAAACACATTAGAATAATTGCATAAAAACCTAAGTATGCAGTTTAATGAATTACTATAAGAAGAACATTGTATAAATACCAATCAAGGTCAAGAAGTAGAATACTGGTAGAGCTCAGAAGCACCCCTACCTGCATGCCCATCCCGAGCCACAGCTTCCTCTCTCTTCTTAAGTGCAGTCCCTTCCTGACATTTATGGGTAATATGTAGTCACTTTTTTTCTTCTGTTTATTCTCTATTTTTTATTTTTATTTTATTATTATTTTTTGAGATGGAGTCTCGCTGTCTCCCAAGCTGGAGTGCAGTGGCTGGATTTCAGCTCACTGAAAGCTCCGCCTCCCGGGTTCATGCCATTCTCCTGCCTCAGCCTCCCGAGTAGCTGGGACTGCAGGCACCCGCCACCATGCCTGGCTAATTTTTTGTATTTTTAGTAGAGACAGGGTTTCACCGTGTTAGACAGGATGGTCTCGATCCCTGACCTCGTGATCCGCCCACCTCGGCCTCCCAAAGTGCAGGGATACTTTTATTTTTATTTTAGAGACAGGGTCTCAGTTCATCACCCAGCCTGGAGTGCACTGGCACCATCATAGCTCACTGCTGCCTCAAACTCCTGGGCTCAAGTGACTCTCCATCTCAGCCTCCCAAGTAGCTGGGATTACAGACGTGAGCCACATGCCTGTTCCTTTTTTATCTTTTACCACAAAAATGTGCATCTGTTTACAGTGGAGTTTAGTTTTCCTTGTTTTTGAGGTTTATATAAATGAAATTATACACTGTGTGGTCTTTTCTCTCTAGCTCAAAATTATGTTTATGAGATTCATCTGTATCATTGCATACATTACATTTCATTTATTTGCACTGTTGTATTGTTTTACATTCTGTGAATATATCGCTACCCTTGATGAACATTTGTTTGTTTCTGGTTTTGGCCAATGACAATGCCTGTTGATACACATGTGCATACATCTTTGTTGCTTATATATCTGGAATTAAACTGGTGCATTAAAGAGAACACATTCTACAAATTTATAGCAAAATACCAAACTATTTCCCAAAGTGGCTCTTTGCTTATATCTCCACCAGCAGTTTATGAGAGTTCTTGAATTTTCATATTCTTGGCAACACTTGGGATTTTTAGTCTTTTTTTATATAACCATTCTGGTGGGTTTGTAGTGGCTTTAATTTGTATTTTCCTGATTCATAATGAGGTACAGCACCTTTTCATGTATTTATGAAAGTATATCCTCTTCTTCTTTGACGTCTGGTCAAAATGTGTCTTAAGTATCTGGTCAAGTTTCTTGACCATTTTTCTATTGAACTTACCTTTGATCTTTTTCTTAATATTTTGTAGTAAATATTTTCTTACTATGAGTTAGCTGTGTTTCGTTTCACTTCGTGACCTGCTTCTTTACTTTTTAGTTTTCAACTTTTCTAAGTACTCTGTGTTAGGAGTATCTCTTATGCATAACATTTAATTAGATTTTGTGGCATAATTCTTCTGAGAGTGGTTTTGTTTTCACAAGCAAATTTATTGATATAATAGACATCCCTTTTATGTTTCTTAGTTTTTATCTTTTATTATATGACTGATATCTTTTTATGTTTATATTTTATATTTATATGTGTTCCTTCCAAAAATGTAAAGAATTGCATTCAACATTGTTTTTAGGCTAGATGTTCCATAACTTTCTTTTTCTTTTTTCTCGCTTTCTTTTTTGTTGTTGTTGTTGAGACAGCGTCTCCCTCTGTCACCCAGGCTGGAGTGCAGAGGAGTGATCACGACTCACTGCAGCCTCAACCTTCTGGGCTTAAGTGGTCCTCCCACCTCAGCCTCCCGAGTAGCTGTGACTACAGGTGGGTGCCACCACACCTAGCTAATTTTGTTTTCTTTCATTTTTCGTAGAGACGAGGTTTCATCATGTTGGCCAGACTGGTGTCAAACCCCTATCTCAAGTGATCCATTTGCCTCAGCCTTCCAAAGGGCTGGGATTACAGGTGTGAGCCACCGTGCCAGGCCCATAACTTTCTATAAAATATTTTATTCTCTATTTCTTTTAAATATGCATACTATGCATATAAATAGATATATATGTATTTCCCCACTATGAGCAATAGGTGCTTTTTATTTCTACTCTCTGCCCTCTAAAACCTGAGTTTAATTAAACTGTATTTTTTATATTCTTCTAATGTTTACTTCTATATCTTGAAATGTGGTTCTATATTTATCACTTGATCTGTCAGCTTTAAAACCTAACTTTGTAACCTCAGCTATCACACAGAGAAAATCAACATGTTACATACACTCCCACCTTTTCACCCTTTTTTCCTCTCCTCTTTTGTGAATTATATATATTTCTGTATTTATTATAGCTCTCCTGGCTGTTTTATTCTTAGTTTTAGGTTAAATGGAATCACTGCTTTCCACCGGTACTGTTGGAAATAATATTAGTGTCCCAGTGTTGTTAGGAGGATCAAATGAAAAAGAATCAGCATTCATTAAATTTTCCTGAGAATTTAGCGTATTGCAGGTCCTGTGCCAGGTATCTGGGAATACAGAGTGCAGCAACATTGTCTCTGCTTTTAGGGAGCTCCCATGCTCATGGAAGTGACAAAGAATTTCAGTCCAGTGTGATAAGAGGTGTGACAGAGATAAGTACCATGTGCTCCAGACCAGAGAAGGTGTTCCTAACTCAAATTTGGGGATGGGGCAATGATCAGATTCCTGGAGGAGGTGCTACTGATTTGTGTCTTGAAGCATGAATAAGATATGGTGGACTGATAAAGGGATGAAAGGAATTCTTGATCTAGACAACAGCAATGGCAGAGGCATGAGAGAGAATCATGTTCGGAAATTTGTAGTAATCTTGAATGTCTGGACTTAAGCTAAGGTGTGAATGGGGAAAAGAGAAGTGAGAGAACTGAAGAAATAGGCAAGGGGGCATTCATGAAGGCTGTATGGGACCACTGTGGGGTCTTAAGTATAAAAGTGAATGACTGGATTTGTATTTTTGACGAACATTGGCCCAGCAAAAGTGTGGACTCAATGAAGCCAGACTGGAGAAAGAAGATGAGTTGGAAAGTCACCACTCTCATAACGAGGTGATTCTTTGTAAGACTGACACCAAGACTTTAAACCCTTCATGAGGAGAGACTGAAAATGGACTAGAATGAGATTGGTTCAGGCCAACTTCCACTGAGCTACTGATGTCCCATAAAAGAGGGTATTTAACATGAAATTACCCAGACTTTAGGAAATGAACTGATAGTGGCCAATGTATTCTGATGTGATTATCATCACATCATATCCCTATTTGGATGGGGGGTGAGGGGAGGAATGGGGGATTGAGGTTTTTGTCTACAAGGAATGTCAGTGACACTGAAAATGAAAACTGGCAGGTTTCAACTGGGTAAGGGGAAAATTTCCTCCTGTTTCTGGTGCCAGAGTCAGTTTGGAATAAAGTCAAAGGCATGGAGAGTCCTGGGGCATTTCCAGAAGGGAAGCCACCCCTGGACAGGTAGATATTGGCTAAGAATAAGATCTCTGGGACCTTTGCTTGGGTCTGGGCCTGTGTAGGTTGCAAGTAACTACCTCACTCTGCTTCCTTTCTTTTATTCCTAAACCTGCAGTGAAGTTGTGTCAAAAGTTACAGTCTGGACTCATTCAGGAAGGGCCTATCCCATTCTTCGGAAAGAAATGCAAAGGAGAGAGCAGTAAACTTCCTCCTTGAGACCAGGGTGTTGGTAGCAGAGTGTTGGAAAGCCACGCTCACTTGAGCCATCACTGTGATCTTACAGAAAGATATGGCAGCCTTAGAGCCTTGGAGGGCACGTGGCTCCTGGAGATCTGCTAAAGAGACCATATGGTGGAATCCTGAGAGTTCTCAGAAGCAGCTGGTGAGTCATCTGATGAGGGCTGATTTCCGGAAATTAGTCAGAATTAAAGCCATTATACTTTGTGCAGTAAGAAAAAGTGTTTCCTTATTTTATAACCACAGGAGAGTGTGATCTTGCAAAATGGGGTCACACAATCATCCATGAAAACGAGGATGAGGGCCAAATAATGCAGAGGGAGTGATGGAGGAATACCGAAGACAGAAAATCAGCAGGGTATGGTAATGCTGAAATCTGGGCTAGAGGTAAACATTTGAAAACCACAATCATAGAGATGAAAGTCGAGGCTACAGGTATAGATAATATTGCCAGGGTATTCAGAAAGTACTCCATAAACAGTAGAACATTTTCTAAATGTTAGCAATTAATTTCACAGGCTAACAAAGTAGTCACATTATTTTACAAGCACATCTCATACATTTTTATTTAGCATGAATATGTATGTATAGATATACGTGTGTGTATGTACATGCTGTTTGTCTTATCTTTTTAAATCCTAACCTTTTAAAGACAAAAACCTTTAGTAAGTCCATTAAAGCTGTTGATAAATTATGCTTCATTAAGCTGTGCTGCTCTAGGAACATCAATTTATCTTTCATCTTCTTATTTACTTTATTTAAAAGACTATAGTATTAGTATTGACTTCATTCTCTAACGTGCTGTGAATAATATATCATTCTTTCAATGTACTGTAGGCTGTTTAGAGGCATCCCTGGCTTCTCTACCCATTAAATGCTGGTGCCTCTACTGCAACTCTTCCCTGGCCCAGTTAGTGTGACAAATTAAAATGTCTCCAGACATTGCCAAATGTCCCGTAGAGGGCAACATCAACCCAGCTTGAGAACCATTAGTGGACTATACATTGCCATTAAACAGTGCTAAATATGAAATTAATTTGTTTTTTTTTTTTGAGACGGAGTTTTGCTCTTTTGCCCAGGCTGGAGTGCAGTGACGCAATCTCAGTTCACTGCAACCTCTTCCTTTCGGGTTCAAGCGATTCTCCTGCCTCAGCCTCCCGAGTAGCTGGGACTACTGGCTCGTGCCACCATACCCGGCTAATTTTTGTATTTTTAGTAGAGACGGGGTTTCACCATGCTGGCCAGGCTGGTCTCGAATTCCTGACCTCGTGATCTGCCTGCCTCGGCCTCCCAAAGTGCTGGGATTACAGGCATGAGCCACCACGCCCAGCTGAGATTAAAATATTTTAAAACAATAAATTTTGTAATGGGAACATCCATTCAACATTGCTGTAATCATTTCTAATTTCATCTGTTCTGTATACAATGCATTCATAAGTTTCAAGCTGAAAGTCCTAAGGAGCGTATTAAAGGTAGTATCAGCAGAACAATTAATTTTCCTCAAACTGATTTGAAAATTTGTCGGTATTCAGAGGAACCCTAAGTTGAAATGTGATAATGCTTACTTGGTAAGCCTTTCCTTTTTCAGCAAGAGTTTAAACAAGTGACAGGAAGATTATTTTTATTTCTTAACAAAATAAATGTTTAAAACATCTGTAAGCACTTTTGAATTACCATTTAGAGTTTAGTAACTGATATATTAAGCAGAAATCATTCTGTACCATTCATTTATAGTTGGACCACAAAATCAATTCACTTGTAGCTTGATTGAATGATTCTGAATTAGGTTTGAAAATAAGACATTTTGTCAAACACATCACATAACTCAGAATTTATTTATTTATAAATTATTCTGTACTTCTCACAATTACCTTGATTTAGAGAGAAGTTATCATAACAAACAGGTGTTAGGAAAAAAATGGCCTCCTGCTGTGAGAGTCTGTTTGTATTTATTATTTTCTTTTCTTCTAGTTTAACCTCACTTCCAGTTTCCTGCCATTATCCAGAAAAGGAACACCACTATTAAGAGGTAAATGGCAGTTTTATATTTTCATGGTTAAATAACACAGACTTTTAGCGCTTAAAGGAACTATTGTTATACCCTTCATTATAAACACAAGAAACTGAGTTCTGGAATAAGCGACTTATTCCAGTGTCCATAGCTTCAGTGCCACATATTAATAGGGAGTCAGAAAGCCTCCCCAGATAACACGTGAAAGAAGTGTGCCCAAACACTACAGAAGAGTGGAGAACAGGACTGTCTTGTAACATGGCAGAAAGCATGCCAATTTGGGAGGCAGAAGGATTGCAATTCAAATGGCTCTATACCTATTAGCTGGCTCTACCCCTAAATGGCTGGATTATTGGAGGCAAGTTGGTTAACTTAATAGGTTCTCAGTTTTTACATTTGAAAAATGAGGATAGTGACATCTAACTTTCAGTTGTTGGAGAATTATAAATAATATATCAATAATGTATATTGTAAATCCAAACACTAATCACAGCTGAGTTGTGTAGTAAATGCTGATTAATTTTAAATAGTATTCCTAAGTATAAAAAAGTACTATATAATACAGATAAAAGCTATATTTATACATAGATAAAAGTTTATATATATTTTGAGATATAGTATATTTTAATTTTAATGTAATTGATCAGTATTCTCCTTTAAGTAATATACACATTTTTTGTGTGTGTGTAAATTAAATATATTTGTTTTCCTGTTTCCCTTTTCTCTATGGTTTTTGAATTTAAGAAATGGTTTGAATGTATTTATTTAAGTGGGTTGATGGTATATCACATGTAAACTTATTTTAATAAAGAGAGAATGTATGGTTTTCATTCTTTTTTAAATTGTGAAATATATATATACACACATAAGAAAGTATGAAATGTATATACACTATATAATAGAAATAACAAAGTGAACATTAAGTGTCTACTGTTTCTGGTACAAAGTAAAACACTGCCAATAATTGGAAGCTCCTTTTGTGCCTTTTCCTGAACAGGGCTCCTTCCCATTCCCCACCTCCGAAGGAAACAGCTACACTTACTTTAATGATAATCATTTTCTTGCTTCATTTTAATATTTACTCAACCTGTGTATGCATCCCTAAATGACCAATTGTATCTGTTTTTGAACTGTGTATAATGGAATCATAATGTATACCTTCTGTTTTTATTAACTTTTGTCACAATATTTTGTGAGATTCACACATGTGGCTAGACGTCCATTTTGCTTTCTGTATGGGGTCCCAATGTATGAGTATGTCATTACCCTTTCTACTGTAATGCATATCTCAGTTATCTCCAGCTTTTCCATATGACAAACCAGGTTGCCATGAATGTTCCAATGTATGATTCTTAGTGTACATGCACAAGAATCCTTCTAGAGCACATACCCAGGAGGATGAATGAGGGTAAAAGTATGAGTGTATTCCGTTCTACTAAATATTGCTAACCTCTTTTCCAATGAAATTGTACCAATTAATACTTCTACCAATATGGTAGTTGATTTTAATTCACCTAAAATTGATTTTAGGTGAATTAAATTATACTGTGAGGTAGGGAGTCAAAAAATTTTCCCCCACATGGATAATCTACTTTTTCTGCATCATTTATTAAATTCCATCTTCTACCCATTGATCTATGATGTGACCTCTATTATATATTAGGTTTCCATATACATGTGAATTTACAGGGGCTTTTTGTTCTGATTCTTTAGTAATGTCTTAATTATCATAGATTTATAATAAGACTTGATAATTCTAGGCTAAGGATCTTGTACTTTGTTCTTCAAAATTGTCTTGGCATTGTTCATTTGTTTTGTTTGGTTTTTCATTATATAATTTAGAATCAGCTTATAAAGTCCTCTGAAATACTCTTGGTATTTAAAAAAACTGCATTGAATTTATAGATGAATTTGTGGGAAATTGACATTATAAGAATATTGAAACTACTTACCCATAAACATGGTATTGCTTTCTGTTTAGAAAATTTTATATTTTTTCATAAAGATCTTACACATTGTTATAAATGAACATTGCATCCCCTAACACTCCAAATTCATATATCAAAACCTAACTTCCAATGTGATGGTATTTGGAAGTGGGGCCTTGGGGAGGTGATTAGGTTATAGGGGTGGAACCTTCATGACTGGGATTAGGGCCCTTATAAGGAGAGACATGCTGTCTCTTGGCCATGTGAGGATAAAAGGAGACAGCTGTCTACAAACCAGAAAGAGGCCCCTCCCCAAATAGCAAATCTATCAGCACCCTGATCTTAGACTTCCCAGCCCTTCAAACGGTGAGAAAGAAGTATCTGTTGTTGAAGCCACACAGTCCAGAGTATCTTGTTAGAACAGTCCTAGTGGATGAAGACACATATGTTCTGTAGATTCATTTCTATATGCCCATGTCAGACACCTTCTATTTGCCTCTCCATGTCTACTCGCCACTCTTCTCTGCTTTCTCATCTCTGCTTTTTTCTTTATTCTGGGAGGAGGCTGACTTGTAAGGACTATATCCATGGGCTCCTCTCCTGTCTGGCTGTGATTGTATTCATCCAAAACAGAGCTTCAGCAGTAAATCAGAGAATGAATAGGAGGAGAGCGAGGTCGGCCTATCACTGGTTACTGCCTCTCTCACAAGTTTACCTTGGGTTGGCTATGTCCCTACACTGAGGGTTACTTCTCCTCTGAAAGCAGTGTAACTCTCTTTTTTGCTGGGTTCTTCTCTTCATCCCTATGGGCAGAGTGACAGCAGCTTCTTATAGGATAAAGAATAGAAGTCCAAGGATTGGACATTAAGGGTTATTTAAGGTTTTGTCCCAGAAGAATAAAAAAAAATTTTTTCTTATGTATGAGATGATGACATATTTCACATGATATAGAAATGTAGGAGAAATAAACACATGTGAAAAGCCTTTTAAAATAGTAAGAATAATCACTGAGCACGAACTATGTGCCTTGTTTTGTGCTAGGTGCTTTACATATTTTATCTCAGTCGACCTTTATGATAATCTTATTAGGTAGGTTTTATTGTCCCTTTTCACAAGTGAGGTTTTAAAAATGATTTCTCAAGGTCACCAAAGCTAATTAGTAAATAATAGAAGCAGGAGTTTAACTTAGGTCTGCCTAATTCCAAATCCATTCTATTAATTTTCTTGCTGTTCTGCATACATTATACCATTAAATTAATACTCAAAGAATTATGTTCTTTTAGGATGTTTCAGTTAAGTGATCAGGATGTAGTTTCAGAGGAGTGATCTGGCTGGATGATCCTAAGAGATTAAATAATGAAGTGGCAAGGAAGTAAAGACGGTAGTGGCATACCAGTTATTTGATAAATCTAATAATAAAAGGTTGGGGCTAAATAGCATGATTTGCTATTCATCTCATTTTTTCCACAAATTCTATGCCACACAAAGTCTAACTTTTCTCACCCTGGTAAATGCTTACTGACCCTCCCTGAGGAGTATTCTACATTGTTCTAATAGCGATGCCCTAGTTTTACAGGAGTTTCTTATCCTCATAGGGAAAAAGAAGCTAGACAGTGAGCTTCTTGTGGAGAGAGCATCTCATTCATCTCTGTATTCCAATCACAGAGCCTGGCATGCTTCGAACTAAACATTATGATTTGGGCTCTACTATATGTGTCTTGCTGCAGGGCTTGTTTATACTCATTAACATTAATACAGTGACTGTCTTCCAGGTCACCTTGTCCCAGGAACACAGAAAAAGATATTTATGTCTGCCATCCTTCTGGCTTTCCTTCCTAATAGCTCTCCTACCTAATATTTAAGCACAGACAGGTGCCATTTAACAAAAACCATTGAAGAAGGTTAGGGAAATAATCAGCTTTAACCTTGGATCACAACTCTCAAAAGAGAGCAATCATTGTTATCACAGGAAACAGAGAAATTCTCTGAGGATAGTGGTCAAAATGTAGAATGAAAACTAGGGCCCAGATTCATGGTGAGCAGGTAATGAAATAGGTAACATTTTCTCCTCTCCATCTCAGATGAACAAAGACCAAGAAGAATTTCGGTCAGCCTCTTACTCATGGCAGGCCTTATAAGAAAGGTATGGAACGTCCTAAAGAAGAGAACACAGTTCAGCTAACTAAACTTTGCTTATTTCTTTTCATATATTTTTCTTGTTTTTATAGTATTTAATTTTTTTAATTTTAATTTTTGTGGGTATATAGTAGGTATAAATATTTATGGGTATAGCATTCTTCCTTCAGCTCACATACTTTACATTTTTAACATGTTTCTTAAAAATATCTTTACTGTAGAAAGTCACAATAATAACAGTTTAACAGCAATTATTAAATCATGGTACACAAGAAGTGTTATTCAAATAATTGGGAAAAGTAAACATGGAAAATAAGAACCGTGAAGACCATAATAAAAGTCTACTCGCAAAAGATCACATCTATCCAACTAACAAGAGGGGAAAGGAATCAGCAGAATATAAGTTGTACTTATGAAAGATTAATAATGGTAATAATAATGACAATTACAGGTCAACACTCCTACTTTGAGAATTGAGATAAGTGGGAAGCCATGAAAGATTGCTAAGTATAGGACAAAAATCTCCTATTTCTGATTTAAACTTTGGAAAGTGAATTAAAAAGATAAAAAAAAAAAAAAAAAGAGTGATTTACCATAGCATGGCTGAGAGAAAGTGATGCTTTGAACAAGAACTCTGGCTGCTCATTTTAGTCTCCATAATTGAATGGCATGATAAAGCATAGTACATGAAGAAAATATCTGATCTAAGTGATGTTACAGAGGTTTCTGCAAGATTTAGAAGCCCAAAACTATAAGGTAAAAGACAGTTCAGGGTGAAGTTAGATGTCTTATGTGCTTAATAACACAGAGAATATGAGCTATTTTTAAGTTTAAGAGAAAGTTTTCCAAGGCTAAGAATGTCTCGTATTTCATTTGGCATGTCAGCTAGATGGATTTCCAAATAAGTAAAATGCAAGATACTTTGTAATCTGTTTCCTTACTCCAAGCGTTGTTTTCTCTTGAAGGTAGCCTGTTAAATTTGGGTGAAAAGATATTTATTCCTAAATAAAAGAGAAGAAAAGTTTAAAATTAATTCCATCTTACAGAAAAAAAACTATCAGTTGGTAAAAATTTGCTTGCAAAATATTATAAAACTTAGTGTAAATAGTTATAAGGTCTAGTTTAATATAAATTCTAAAACATTTTTCTTTGTTATTTATCTGGTTCATCTAAATGTTACTCTATTGACAATATAGTTTTGAATTATAATAGTAGCACAATAATAAAATTATGATAACAAAATGGAGATGAAAAGTGAATTCACACTTTATAATATTTTACATTGACTTGACCTGACATGATTCTCAATTTTTATATAGAAAAGTTAAAATTAGATCTCTAGTCCAGGACTGGACAGAAAACAGAAGATCATTAGCCAGTCTAAAATGAAAATATATCTGATATATAATGTCTCAATGAAAACAAATGACTATTATTCCAAGCTTGGTAAAATAAAAACACTCCTATTTATATATTTATGCTTCCTTTCTCAGGCATTGCAGCCTTTAGCATCTCATAAATCCTAGCTAATTACATGTCAAAAGGAAAGGTTAATTATAAATTTAATATGCTTCCCTTTTCTATCTGATGAATCAATATCACACAATGGAGAATGCTAGGGGACTAGAAGAGAAAGGCAAATACTTTAAAATAACTGCTTTAGGTTCCATTTGTGAAGAACTTCCTAAACAATGATGCTGCCCCTTAATGGAAAAGGCTGCCTCGCTTGGCAGGCTATTTATTCAACAATCATTTATTGAGCGCCAACTATGTTCCAGGCATAATATGGTAGGATTTGAGTTGTATAAGGAACAAATATGCCTAAGACAATATTTTTGCTCTCAAGGAACTCACAACCCTGGAGTAATGAATGCCTGTATTTGGAGCTCTTGTTCCTGCAGTTCCCTAAGAAGTCTGTATGATACGTGACCCCTTAACTGCTGTCAAAGCAGTCCCTTACTGGAATGACTAGTTGGGCTGCAGACCTTGGGAGTTCCTTCTTGCCAAAGAGTTTTTGGTTTACTTCCAAAAAGAACTGTTAGACTTTTCTAAATACCATAGAATTTTGTAAATTTAAAGCAACATGTAATCACTTAAATATATCAAATATGTTTAATATAACAGGATTATAATTTCTTTTTACAATTTGAAAGAGAATAACGTGTCTTTGTTGATGTTCTCTAACTCAACAGACGATCACTATGTTGTCAAAATTATCAGCATCATAATTTTGGCTGGTGATGCTAATATAGTATGCTTCATTAAGCTGTGCTGCTCTAGAAACCTTTCATCTTCTTATTTACTTAATTTAAAAGACTATAGTATTAGTATTGACTTCATTCTCTAATGTGCTGTGAATAATATATCATTCTTTCAATGTATTTAAGTATAGATCTACCTTCACTGTAGACTCCATGATTGTGTCTCACTCCAGGGAGTTTGGAGAAGGAGAATATACATTCCCACAGGGAACTCTTTCACCAAAGATTTAACTGTTTGGCACTGTTGATGCAAAACAAACATTAGCATGAAAGCTTCACATGACACCACTAGTGGAACTTAATGGCATCTAATTAATGAACCAGGTGCCGAGGCAACCTCTCCACTGCCTAATTCTTTGTGGATAACATGTTGTATAAAGTAATTGACTGTGCAATAGTTTTTACATGCCGTATCTCATCTTCATAACAACTGTCTAAAATAAACTTTATAAGCTTTATTTGACAGAATAAGACATTTAATCTCCAAGGTAGGTTAATTGTCCAGTGCCACAGAAAATAAGACAGTCGGGGCCAGCATTTGAATACAGATCACTCTAAATTCATATTTCCCCTTTCCACCTAGCACTGCCTCTCCAGCAAATCTGTTTTCTTGCTCGAAATGGTAGTTCGACATTCAGATTAACCACCTGAATATTGAGAATGGCAGTCCTTAATAAACAATGAAAATCCAACTCAGCTGAATGACCAGTCTCTTCATAAAGCAACACAATTAATATTAATAAAATATTCACCAAGATGACAGAAATCTCTCAGTTCTACTTTGCTGGGCTTTGAACACAGACCTAATGCAAACTTGTAGCCAGGTAAATATGCCAGAATATTGTGTAGACATGATAGAATATTATGGAGCTATTAAAAATGTCTGTGAATAAGAGTTTTTAATAACATAAGAAAATGCTTAAAAGACTTGTAGTGAGTCGAATGGTGGATCCCAAAAGGGTATGTTCTTGGCTTCTAATCCCTGGAACTTGTGAATTTGACCTTATTTGGACAAAGAATCTTTTCAGATGTAATTAAGATCTTAAGGATCTTGAGATCCTGTATTACCTGGGTGGGCCCCAAATCCAATGGCAAATGTCCTTATGACACATGTGACAGAAGAGAAGACACAGACACAGAGGAGAAGTCAATGTGAAGACCAGGCAGAGATTAGAATGACATGACTTCAGACTGAGGATGCTGGCGATCATCAGAAGCTGGAAGAGGCAAACAATGGATTCTCCCCAGATCTTCTAGTGGGAGTGCTATGGCCCTGCCTACACCTTCTTCTCAGACCTGTGGCCTCCAGAACTTTGAAAGAATAAATTTCTTTTGTTTTAAGCCACAGAGTTTGTGCTAATTTTTTTCAACAACCACAGGGAACCAATACAAGACGCTAAGTGAATAAAGTAGGATATGAAAAAGTATTTCCACTACAATTTCAACTACATGAAAAGATGTATGGGACATTTTAAAAGAAACTCATCAATATGTTGGCAGTGACTGCCTTTTGGTGATAAAATTGTAATAGCCTTGTTATTTGCTTGTTTATAATTTCTGTACTTTTCAAATTTTCTAGAATGACTGTTATGTAAGGAAAAGTCTTAGGACAAGAGGGAGACAACACAGCTTAAAGGTGAAGACTGTGGGCACTGGAACCAGATGAACTACTTTTAAAAAGATCTGCTTCTTAATAACTATGCATCTTGATGATCTCTCTGTTTCTCACTTTTCTCATGTGAGGAATAATAAAATCGACTTAAAGATTATTTGAGGATTTAGTGAATAATACTATATTTTATCTATTCTGAAGGGAATATTTTTTCACACTCTTAACTGATATTGGGCCATGACTTACAACTGATGGTCTTACAATCACAGAATTGCTGTTGCTTACACATGTAAACTTGGCTGTCACTTTTCGTGCAGCTGTTTCATCCATTGAATTATGTACATTGTGGTACTATACAATTTGAATTTAATTACCATTTAAAATGCCTTAAAAATTACATTGATTCACCACGGAAACAAACATTACTATGTACGGACAATGGCACCGAAGTAGAGCAGGGGGGTTTAAATTTGATATTTAGTAAAACAAGTATTTGTCCCCAAAGGAAAGACTACAATTCCACTTATTCATGCAAAACAACCCAAAGAGGAAACTGTGTTATATTTTGTGACTGAGATATGAGCCTATCATATACCAGCCAATGGCAAAGAAACTGTGTAATCTTCAGACTAGATAAAAAAAATTTCAAAGTAATGAGAGGCTGGTACGATCAATTCATGCCTTGTGCAGAACCATCGTTAAAATGTCAAGCACCAATATGTCAGAAGTTTCCTGTTTACTTTAGAAGTTGCTTAACTTTCAACGACATGTGGCTCCATTGGAGAAAAAAATTATGTCTTGTTTGTGTTATAGTTTAGTGAGCAGTTTTTCAAAAAAAGTTATTTCTTAATGACACATAGGGAAATAGTGCATCTTACAATCAATAACATCTCAATTTCAATGAAACATGATTCAAGGAAATACTTTATCACCATGCCCAAAACATAGTAAGTACTTCCTAAATTTTAGTTATATATAGTAAGCAGGAAAAAAAGCAAATTACAAAGTTGCATGTGTAGCTATCTCACTTAAAAAAAAATCACCCAAGATTTAGAGGGAATATATAAAAACACAAATGATATTTGTTAGATTGGTTGGTTGGTGGATGTTTTTTCTTTCGGTTTTCAAATTGTTAGAGACTTGTCATTTTCTTGTAATTAAAAAAAATTAATCAAAAAATGTACTTTGTAAACATGGTAAAAAAAATCACAACAGTTTAAATTGTACATAAACTGTAAATCTCTCTCCCATCCCAGACCCCATTTTTATTTTCCTAAAAGCAATTACTGATTTCATTTTCTTTTTTTTTTTTTTTTTTGAGACGGAGTCTCGCTCTCTCTCCCGAGCTGGAGTGCAGTGGCCAAATCTCAGCTCACTGCAAGCTCTGCCTCCTGGGTTCACGCCATTCTCCTGCCTCAGCCTCCCGAGTAGCTGGGACTACAGGCACCCGTCACCTTGCCCGGCTAGTTTTTTGTATTTTTTTTTTTTTTTAGTAGAGACGGGGTTTCACCATGCTCGCCAGGATGGTCTCGATCTCCTGACCTCGTGATCCGCCCGTCTCGGCCTCCCAAAGTGCTGGGATTACAGGCTTGAGCCACCGCGCCCGGCCATTGATTTCATTTTCTTATATAACTTTCTTGAATTTTTCTATGTATGAACAAGCATATGTGTGTATGTATGTATGTTCATAAACACCCTTTATTCTAATACAAATGAAAGTATACTTTACATACTATTCTCTATTTTTATTTGAACTGTAATGTTATAAATAGTATATTGTTCCATAGCCCATATAAATCTTAATTCTTCTTGATATCCACATAGTATTAGTATCCATCAGGATTTAGGACAGGAAACAGAAATCACTCTAGGTATTTCAGATAGAAAGGGATTTAAAACAGGAAATTGGGTACTTACAAAATTGTTGGATGGGTTCATGAAGCAGAAGACAGGGGTCTGCTACTGGATACTGATTTTAAGGGCACACCACTACGATCCACAGGTCAGCAAATTGCTGCTGCTTCCACTGCTTAGCCCCACAATTGCCTCAGTTCCTCTGAAGCTGGTGACTAGATACTGACTGCTACATCTGGGCAGATGCCTCTAGGTTATGACAAAGCTGATAACTAGACACTGGAATGCTGATTCTAGCTGCAAACACTAATGAGCTGGCAGCTCATACAAAGGAGGCCTCCATTTACTTCCAACTTCTAAATATCACACATATGTTTTCCCCTGGTGGCAGCAAATTCTCACCCAGAACTCTAGCTGCAAGAGAATTTGAGAAAACTGTTTCTTCCTGTGGGCAGGAACATAGAACGGTGTAGATACATGCTCAGTGCCAATTCACCATCAACAGCATAGTTCCCCACAGCACCAATGCACTATAAATGACTTAACCAGACCCCAACTGTGGGAGTGGGGGTATGTGATACGTAGAGCTATTATAGAACTTTGCTATTACAAACCATGTGCCAATAAGTATCAGTCTAAATATGCCTTTGAGCATATGTCATAATACAATACATTCTAAGAAGTAAAATTGGTGGTGTTATACTTCGCAGACATCTTTACATATTAAGTAGTAAACTTATTATGAAATAAAACTGGTGGCATTATAAGTTAGTTGTAGACATCTTTACATAATAAATAATAAACAAAAACTCACCCCACACTAGCTGAAACACAAAATGGCATTAGTAGCTCAATGATCTCATCAAGGATATATTTAAAAATTTTTTAATGTTTAATCATGTAATGTTTTAAATCATACAGAAGAGTGCCCCACATCCCTGTTTGCTCTCCTATCTCTGTGACATACAGAAATGTTTTAGAAATACCTTTATTCCTCTATCTTAAAACCTAAATGAAAGCCAGGTTTATAGTTTTATGCCTCCTACCAAAATCTCTGCCCCACTGTGGCTTCACTGTTTACTTGGCCTGTAGTGAGGACCGAACAAGAAGGGGTGTGGCCCACAGTTCAGAGCAAAAGTAACTGGGCCACCAGGGGACGGCATTGATGAGCTCAGTAGTGCAGCATTCCTACCACCTGCACCACCCAAAGCAGGCGTAACAATAATTAGCGTTCTTGGAGTGCTTGCCAGAGGCCAAGCTTCGTTACTTCATTTAATCCTCAGGATGACCCTCTGAGGAACAGGCACCATTATGATCCCCATGTGCGAATAAGGAGAGTAATCCTTAGAGAGGTGTTGAACGTGCTCAAGGTCACAGGGCTTGTTTGTGCAGGAGCCTGGATGTGAATCTCAATCATCTCTCTCCAGAGGCTGTCCTTGCCATTCTCCTAGAGTGTGGATTTGTTCTTTCTTTCAGGACTAAGCAATAATTCATGAAACACGAATCTGTTTGAGGCAAGGGAATTCAGATATTTGGTGTAGTCAAAAAAGATGGAATCCCAACCTTAGGAAAACTCACAACATGTTCTATAGTCACAGACTCTGCCTCATGTCAATGTGTTCTCATTATGATAACAAGCAGGAAAGTGACTGCAGATTAGAATAAATCTACTACTGGAAAAGCAATGCATAGTGCATGTATATATTCATTTAGTCAGCTAGCCAGTCAGCCAGCCATTCATTCATTAACTGGCTGCTACTCACAGAATACTGTAGGTCTGTGGGGACTAAGAAAATAATACAAGTTATAGTCTCCCTTACATCCTAAAGGAATTTACAATCACATTAGAAAGAATAGATAAATACATATCAAAAATTTAGGCAATTACAGTACAAGACAGAACAGTATCTTTGTAATGTCCTTGTGAAATTTAAATTTTTGAATATAATTTTTATGTAATTTGTTCCTATCATACTCATAATCCACAGTTGTAACTACAACTGTGGTTGTGAATATATTAAGGTTTTAAAACAATTAGAGTAACTTTCGCAATCTATCATTACATACTCAGTTCAGCCTTCAACTCCATGAAAATTACATGTACCTTTAATCCTAGTTCTAATTTCTACTAAAGACAATGATTTTTTTCAAAAAGTTTCCATTAAAATGATTTTTTAAAAAATAGGCTGGGCGCCGTGGCTCACGCCTGTGATCCCAGCACTTTGGGAGGCCGAGGCGGGTGGATCACGAGGTCAGGAGTTCAAGACCAGCCTGGCCAGGATGGTGAAACCCTGTCTCTACTAAAAATACAAAAATCAGCCAGGCATGGTGGTGGGTGCCTATAATCCCAGCTCCGGGAGGCGGAGGTTGCAGTGAGCCAAGATCATGCCACTGAGCTCCAGCCTGGGCGACAGAGCAAAACTCCATCTCCAAAAAAAAAAAAAAGAAAGAAAGAGAAAGAGAAAAACAATGAAGGCCTTTCATCCCTCGATTGAAACTGAAGGCAAATATTCCCTCTCCCAGCAGCCAGTGCACTCAGGTGGGTTGAAGGTAGAGTGACTATGACCCAGTTTTGGTGAACTGGATGTCCCCATGTGAGGTGAGGTTCAGAGGATAGCTCAGGCTGGTTGTGGCCAGTGCCCAGGATTGTGGAGTCTCACAGGGTGGCAGTGAGTGTCTAGTGGTCACATCCTAAGCAGACCATTACTGTGATGTGATTGTGACTGTAGCTTGACCCTGTTGGTTCCTATACCCCTTTTCAGCCTCCTTTCAGCAGGCCTACCAGCTCAGCTCCAATAACCTTACAATAAATTCATTTTGTTTTTAGCCTAAGTTAGCCAGAATCAGTAGCTGTTTGATACCAAGAATCCAGAGGAATAGGAGTTTCAGGAACCTTGGGACAGGCATTCAAGGGTGTTGAGTGCAGTGGTATCCGTAGTGGCAGTGGTGGCTGCAGCAGAAAGAACTGTGTAGGGTCTCCACTATGGACGATAGTAACAAGAGCAGGGGCTCTATGCTGCCTTGGGCAGGTCCTTGAGTGCTACCTGCTTTATGCGGAAGTGCTACGCTGACATATAAAGAACACTGAATTGCTTAATGATAGGGATTTAAAAAGAACACTGAAGGCCAGGGGTGGTGGCTCATGCCTGTAATCCAAGCACTTTGGGAGGCCAAGGCAGGTGGATCACCTGAGGTCAGGAGTTCAAGACCAGCCTGGCCAAGGCAAATCCCCATCTTTATTAAAAATACAAAAAATTAGCTGAGCGTGGTGGTGCACACCTGTAATCCCAGCTACCTGGGAGACTGAGTCAGGAAAATCACTTGAACCTGGGTGACAGAGGCTGCAATGAGCAGAGATCACACTGCTGTACTTTAGCCTGGGCAACAGAGCAAGAATCTGTCTCAAAAGAAAAAAAAAATCAAACAATAAAAAGCACACTGAAGCCTCAGTTTTAATTCAAGCATTGCCGCATTGCCTTTTAGGCCTCAGTGTCCTTTTAGGCCTGAGAGTCTCATTCATACCCTGCAGTGATGAGGACAGAGCACTGATAAGAGCTCTCCCTGTGTTAGGGTTCTGTAAGTCTCCCCTATCATTCTAGACAACTAAGGTGGGGATTTTCTTTTCTTTTCTTTCTTTTTTTTTTTTTTTTTGAAACAGGGTCTCGCTCTGTCATCTAGATTGGAGTGCAGTGGCAGGAACACAGCTCACTGCAGCCTCAACCTCCTGGACTCAAGCGATCCTGTTGTCTTAGCCTCCCATGTAGCTGGGACCACAGATACATGTCACCACACCCAGCTAAGTTTTTTATTTTTTTCGTACATACGGGGTATCACAATCCTGGGCTCAGTGATCCTCCCATCTTAGCCTCCCAAATGCTGGGATTACAGGTGTGAGGCACTGTGCCTGGCCCAAGGTTGTGATTTTTAATTTATTTAATTTATTTTTTGTGCAATAAATATCTATAGGCTGCAGGTTCCTAGTAATAAACAACGAAGTTTTAAATTGCTGACATAATTTGCCTTCCTAACCCTGAGATGTTTACTTTCATCAAAAGATCTGAAGAAAAAATAATTTCTATGCTACTGTGTAATATTATCTTAAAAATTTGTTTTATTAAATTAAAATTAATTTTTAACTAAATAATAGTAAATACTAGCAAATATGTTCCTCAATGCCATCTAAAGATTGTTTCTATTATACTAAGAAAATAATACAAGTTACAGTCTTCCTTACACCTTAAAGGAATTTACAATCACTTTAGAAAGAATAGATAAATACATATCAAAAATTTAAATTACAATTAGAGTACAAGACAGAACAGTATCTAAAAATTCCTAAAACAGTAATTTTTGAATGTCTATGAAAAACGTATGAAGAATGTATTAGTCGCGGCTCCAGAGAAATAGAATATGTGTATGCATATGTGTGTTTATGTGTGTGACATATATATATATGATACATATATATATATATATATATAGACAGGGAGAAATAGAGAGACAGATTGATTTTAAAGAACTGGCTGACATGATTGTGGAGTTTTGAAGACTGGCAAGCCCAAAATCTGGAGAGTAGCCTGGCAGACTGGACACCCAGAGAAGAGTTGCAACTGGAGTCAGAAGACATTCTGCTGGTAAAATTCCCTCTCCTTCAGGGGAGGTCAGTCTTTTTTCTCTTAAGGTTTTCAACTGATTGGATGAGGCTGACCCACATTTTGGAGGATAATCTGCTTTACTGGAAGTCTGCCAATTTACATATTAATTTCATCCAAAAGTACTTTCATAGAAGCATCTAGAGTAATATTTGACCAAATATATGGGTACCATAGCCTAGCCAAATTGACACATAAAATTAATCATCACAAAGATCTCACATATGGTTAAGTGTGAAAATGCGTAGTGTGGAGAGTAAATGCCTTCTATCATCGAGAGAAAGGAAGAGGGAGGGTGTCATGGAAACGGTGTGGCTTATGCTGTGCCTAGGGATAGATGACAATGACAAGAGCATCTGTCTTTCTCACCATTCAGATAGTGAATGACAGGGTTGTAGGTAAGTATGCTGCTAGCAAGGAAGATTCTTCCAGCTCTTTCTTCCCACATCATTCTCAGTGAGTGGCAACTTACCTTCCCTATGAGCCCATCTGAAACCTAATTAATTACTTTAGATGAACTTAGACCTATTACAAATCTTTTAGAGCAAAACAAGATGTTATTAAGCCAAGGTAATCACAGCTAACATTTATTGAGTACTTTTTATATGTATAGCCACTGAACTAAGTATATTATCTAATGAACACAAGACACAGCAATGTAAAATAGGTGCTACTGTTACCCCCACTTTACTGATGCAGAAGACTGAAGCTCAGAGAGGTTAAGTCATTTGCCTTAAATTACACAGCTAATTCCAGGAGAAGCCAGAATTTAAATCTAGGCCTGCTTGATGTAAGAACTCATGATTTTCACAACCAAACTGGATGTAAAAAAAAGAAAAAAAGTGCTACCAAGGTAAGAAATTGCCAATGGTTGAAATTTATCTTTGTTTGGATTCTTCCCAAAGCAAACTTGAGATAATGTTTTGAATGTATGTAAACTCATCTGAGAGGTTATTCTGGGAAACACAGTGAGGGTATAAGGAGGTAGACAGAGAAGGGAGGGCAGCTGACAAAAGCAGTATGAACCAATACATCACTATGTAAGCTCAGTGCCCTGGAACTCTCCAAGAGACTGTAGAACATGACTCAGAACTGACCTACCAAGGACAAGGAAGCTGGCATTTTAATCCACTAATTTTTATCCTTCACTAGGTAACCGTTCTTCCTAAAGATGTTCATTCCACACTTTTACGCTGTTGGTGGGAATGTAAATTAGTTCAACCATTGTGGAAGATAGTGTGGTGATTCTTCGAGGATCTAGAACCAGAAATACCATCTGACTCAGCAATCCCATTATTGGGTATACACCCAAAGGAATATAAGTCATTCTACTATAAAGACACATGCACACTTAGGTTTATTGCAGTACTGATTACAATAGCAAAGATATGAAACCAACCCAAATGCCCATCAATGATAGACTGGATAAAGAAAATTCCATATACACTATGGAATACTCTGCACATAAAAAGGAATGAGATTACGTTCTTTGCAGGGACATAGATGAAGCTGGAAGCCATTATCCTCAGCAAACACACACAGGAACAGAAAACCAAACACTGCATGTTCTCACTCATAAGTGGGAGATGAACAATGAGAACATGTGGACACAGGGAGGGGAACATCACACACCGGGCCTGTTGGAGAGTGGAGGACAAGAGGCGGAAACTTAGACGATGGGTCAATAGGTGCAGCAAACTACCATGGTACACGTATACCTGTGCAACAAACCTGCACGTTCTGCACATGTATCCTCCAACTTAAAGTAAAATAAAAATTAAAATAATAATTTAAAAAAATGTTTGTTCCCTGGCACTTCTGACCTGTAGCGCACATGGGCTGAGCAAGAGGTACAAGTACTTCAGGAAACCCTTGGTGTTTACAAGAACAGGTCCCTGAAATTGCAAATGACCCATGAGTTGGGCCCATGGATATGGGTGGGACTATGACTGATAACAAGATACAAATTAATTAAGACAATTAATAACCAGAAACTTTTCCTTGTTGTGTTAGAACAGTTTATTTCGTAAATAAATAGATTTCTGCTTCAGCGAAATTGTATCATAAAATAAATTGGTTTTCATCCTTTAGGAATGCTTGTAATATTACAAAAAAGAAAAAACCTAAAATGATATCCATTTCTAAGAATATGCCAGAATTGATAAAAAATCACATATTAAAAAAATATTCACAATGTCAGCCAGGCCAACCCAGCATTTCTCTGGAGAATCACCAACCGTTGTCACATAAATAATTGTTGCTGTTCCTCGTGCTGGAGACACAGCTCTGTGTGTGCATGTCATTGGGCCGCCCCTGCAAATCTGAAAGGTTGCTGCTGTTCTGGAGGATAGGATACTTCCCTTTCTTTATGAAGTGCCACCCCAGTGACTTTTCAAAATGAATTGTGCATGTACCCTTATGACCTAATCTTTTTTTTTTTTTTTTTTTTAATGCATCAGGCCTTCCCAAACATACTCCACAATCTGTTCAGCTCTATTTTTGTGATAATGCGATAAACAAGCGAATACTCCATTTTATTTATATAGGTAACAAACTGGATTTCAGAACTGAAATAAACTAAAGTAGTAAATAGCCAAACCACAATTTCCCCAAAGGACAAGGTTTAGAGCTGTTTTAAAATTGTTTATTTGTGTTCTTATCATGTGACTATATGTTCTAATTGACTCTAAGTCATGAGTTCTAATACATGTTTTCCATGCACTGCTTGCAGTGAAGGAGGAGGAGGCCCAAGCCCCTTCCTTTTAATTTCTTTTTTCTTTTTCTTTTTCTTTTTTTTTTTGAGACAGGGTCTTGCTCTCTTGCCCAGGCTGGAGTGCAGTGGCATGCTCTCAGCTCACTGCAACTGCTGCCTCTCGGATTTGGGCGATTCTCCTGTCTCAGCCTTGTGAGTAGCTGGGATTACAGGCACCTGCCACCATACCCAGCTAATTTTTTTTCTTTTTTTTCTTTTTTGAGATAGAGTCACGCTCTGTTGCCCAGGCTGTAGTATAGTGGCGTGATCTCGGCTCACTGCAACCTCTGCCTTCTGGGTTCAAGTAATTCTCTTACCTCAGCCTCCTGAGTAGCTGGGATTACAGGCATGTGACACCACGCCTGGCTAATTTTTTGTATTTTTAAAATAGAGATGGGGTTTCACTGTGCTGGCCAGGCTGGTCTTGAACTCCTGACCTCGTGATCTGCCCGCCTCGGCCTCCCAAAGTACTGGGATTACAGGTGTGAGTCACTGCCCCCGGGTTAATTTTTGTATTTTCAGTAGAGACAGCGTTTCTACTAAACTAACTCCTGATCTCAGGTGATCCGTCCCCCATTCGGCCTCCCAAAGTGCTGGGATCACAGGCATGAGCCACCGCGCTCGGCCTCCTTCTTTTTAATTTCTGAGTGCTGTGTTATGACTTCATAGTTAGTGAGTTCAACAGAGAGTTTGGATTGACTTTTTTTTTTTTTTTTAAACATTCTTTATGGAGAAAATGAGAAACTTGTCACAGAAGTTTTAGAACCATCCTCCGGAAATATGGAGTTTGTAAAGAGGATCTTGAAGAAAATGGAAAAGTAGTGAGAGATGCCAGTTCAGTATAACTTAGTTAACCTGAGGGTTAACTCCTGGAAATACTCTATTAAAATTATATGCTAGGCTAAAAAACCCTTTAGCTTTTTAGCCTTGAGTTTATTTCCTATAAATACCACAGCCCCCAAGTTTATTTAGTAGAGATTACAGTTATTGCCTCATAAAAAGAAAACACCCACAATTTATCTCCTTAAGGAGAAAGATTGATATTTAATCCAGAGGTGACTTTTAAAGGACTAAAAAGACCAGTCTGGAAAGTTGAAAACTACACTCATAGATGGGAAATATATATTCATGCTATAGAATTTTTTTAACCTTCTTATAAACTTGAACAAAATATCTTAATGTGCTTTAGGATGTAATTTTTATTTAACAGATAGTTGTCACCATGGATATTTTCTTTAATCTAGAAAAGTACCTCAAAGGATAATTAGACTGAATAAGAAATTAAGACTAAATAATAAAATACTACATCCATTTCCATCATAATCAAAGTCAAAACCATAGTTCTAATTTAACATTCAGTATTTGAACCCATCTAGGTGGATGATCCTTTGGGAATTTACATAATTTTTTTTTTTTACTGAAAGTTCATTAAGCAAAAACTTAAAACTAAAACTGCCAGACTTTGCACCCCATGATTATCAGGTTATTCTTGAGAAATTCTCTTCCTCTCCTCTTTGTCTGCATTGATTTCTTGGGTCTCAGCGGCAACTTTGTTTTTTCTTTCCATGTGAGCTTGAGAAGAAGCAGTTTATGTTAATAGTCTGTTTATGTTAGGACACTGGGAATGTAGAATATATTCTACCTGCCCTTTGCAACTGATATCACCTGTCTCACCATCAGAATTATTACACAGAATTATTTTGCCTGTAGTATATGCTTAAAGAGAGAACTAAATATTTGAGATTAAAAAAAAACACTCCACTAGAAAGAATAATAAATATATAACCATTCCTCAATTTTAATGTAAAAGTTTTAAATCCTACTTAGGGGGTGGTAAAACAGTCAACTTCAGAGTCTATCTTATTTATTTTGAAAGCTAAACAAAAACAAAAACGAAAACTAACTGTTTTGGAATGAGTAGGAATGTAGGACTTAATTTCTTATCAGGCTGTACCTATATTAATGGAAAAATAAATTCAGCGTATTGAGTTTTCATTGCGCTACATTTCATAAACACAAGCACAAATGAATTTCATATAATGTCAATTATGACTGCTTATTTATAGATGACAAAGCTATTGCATTTCTGCCCTCTATTATCTTTCTTCAGTTTCCATTTTTAGTGTATTTTTGTTGTTGTGTTTTAACCCAGACATTCTCTCTGAATTAATCTTCTTCTATCTTTGGCAACATCCTTCTCTCTTCCAAGGATTTCAATACTTTTATAAAGTTCTGCACATCCCAGTAGCTGCTGGAAGAAGCCTTCTGTATCTGCTGCCCTATAATCCAATTATAATCACACGGTGCTATTTTCTGGAGGTGTTTATAGTTGGAGATACTTAGTTTACAAGTTAAATAGGACAAAAATTTGTGAGTGTTTCTGAATGTTTGGTTGTCCTTTTTAAGGGTCAAGACACATCAGCTCTGTGAAGCTCAGCTTCCTCATCTGTGGAGAGAAAGGGTTAGAATACATAATCTCTAAGGTTTCTTTCAACTGAGATTCTAGATCTTAGGCTCTGCATCAGACTGCCTAGGTTTAAATCTTGATTATTTCTTTATCACTTTGAAAAACTTGCTTAACCTTCCAGTTAATAAGGATAATAAATAATACCTACCTACCTAATAGGGTTGCTATCAATATTAAATAAATTAATGCATGTAAAGCACATTGGATAGGGCTAGGCATATAAGTATGCTTTAATAAATGTCAGCTCCTATTATTACTATTTTATAATATCTTCATTTTGTAAGTAGATATTTATTTAACCTTTCATTTATTTACTTAACAAATATTTATTAAACATCTATTTGGTATAGCTCTGTATTGGGGATACCAAAAAAAAAAAAAAAGCCAAATAAGATATTATTCCTGATCTCAAGGTTGTTAGGTCTCATGTAGAAGAAAAAAAAGTAAATAAATGATTATAATTCCATGGAGTAAGTACTTTAATAGTAGAAAGAATCTTGGGCACGGGTGGGATGGAGTGAGGGAAGGCTTATGGTGAATGAGAGCATGTCTAAGTTGAATCTTAAATTTGAGCTGGAGTTAACCAGAGTTAGGAGGACAAAAAATGTGTAAGGGGCAGGGCAGTAGAGGGGTAGGGATTGGAGTATGGAAGGAGTGAGGAGGGAATATCATGGGCCAAGACTCAGACACATGAAAGAGCATGAAGTATTAAGAACTGTGGATGTTCTGTTTGTCTGGAGAGGAGGATGCAAGCAGCAAGTGACAGGCAAGCTAGTGAGGTAGAGAGAGTGCCAGCATTTAAGAGAGGGGCGGGCGAAGGGGGATCTGGGAAGGAGACAGAGAGAGAGCAGCCTGGTGGGGAGAAGGAAATGAAGGTTGAGTCACAGAAGACAAGGGAAGAGAGGGCTCCAGTGGACACTCAATTCCATGGGATGCAGCAGGGAGCTTAAGTGGTACTTTTTTCTGCTTCTTCTGTTTTCCTTTGGATTAATTGAGCATTTTTAATGTTTCCATTTTTCTCCACTATTGACTTACTACCTATACTTCTTTGTTTCATTGATATTTTCAGTGGTTGTTCTAAGGCAGGGATGGCAAGCTTTTCTGTAAAGGGCCAGAGAGTATATATTTTAGCTCTGTGGGTCCTGCAAATATGAAAACAAATGAGCTTGGCTGTGTTCCAATAAAACTTTATTTACAAAACACTGGGCAGACCAAATTTGGCTGGCAGGCTGTAGTTTGCCAACTCCTTCTCTAGGGTTTACAATATATGTCTTTTAAGTTATCACGGCATACCTTTAAAAAATATTTTACCACTTTAAAGTATATTTTAAGAACTATGCTACAGTATACTTCCTTTTTCTTCCTCTCCTACTTTGCACTGTTATGGCCATATTGTCATAATTTTACTTCTACACGTTATAAACTCTACAATAAATACCCTGCTATTATTTTTACTTAAGCAATGATCTCTTTTAAAGTAATTTTTTAACAAGAAAAAAAAATTATTCTTTATGTATGCACTGATTCACCATTTCTGGTGCTGCTCATTTATCTGTCTAGATCCAAGTTTCCATCTGACGTAATTTTCTTCCACCTCAGTTGGGATTGGGAATGGCTGCAATTGCTAGGGGCAGGTCAGGAATCCTTTTTCCACATGCCCCTGTCATATGGCTAGCTTGGGCTTCCTCATGACATGGCAGTCTCATGGTCGTCATTATTTATTTATTTATTTATTTATTTATTTATTTAACATGATGGCTGGCTTTCCCCAGAGCAAGAGTTCTAAGAGTAAGTGCTTTCAGAGACCCAGAAAGAAACTAGTAG
>NW_012106031.1:272900-274015 GCF_000951045.1 Mandrillus leucophaeus | reverse complement strand
TTTTTTTTTTTTTTTTTTAATGCATCAGGCCTTCCCAAACATACTCCACAATCTGTTCAGCTCTATTTTTGTGATAATGCGATAAACAAGCGAATACTCCATTTTATTTATATAGGTAACAAACTGGATTTCAGAACTGAAATAAACTAAAGTAGTAAATAGCCAAACCACAATTTCCCCAAAGGACAAGGTTTAGAGCTGTTTTAAAATTGTTTATTTGTGTTCTTATCATGTGACTATATGTTCTAATTGACTCTAAGTCATGAGTTCTAATACATGTTTTCCATGCACTGCTTGCAGTGAAGGAGGAGGAGGCCCAAGCCCCTTCCTTTTAATTTCTTTTTTCTTTTTCTTTTTCTTTTTTTTTTTGAGACAGGGTCTTGCTCTCTTGCCCAGGCTGGAGTGCAGTGGCATGCTCTCAGCTCACTGCAACTGCTGCCTCTCGGATTTGGGCGATTCTCCTGTCTCAGCCTTGTGAGTAGCTGGGATTACAGGCACCTGCCACCATACCCAGCTAATTTTTTTTCTTTTTTTTCTTTTTTGAGATAGAGTCACGCTCTGTTGCCCAGGCTGTAGTATAGTGGCGTGATCTCGGCTCACTGCAACCTCTGCCTTCTGGGTTCAAGTAATTCTCTTACCTCAGCCTCCTGAGTAGCTGGGATTACAGGCATGTGACACCACGCCTGGCTAATTTTTTGTATTTTTAAAATAGAGATGGGGTTTCACTGTGCTGGCCAGGCTGGTCTTGAACTCCTGACCTCGTGATCTGCCCGCCTCGGCCTCCCAAAGTACTGGGATTACAGGTGTGAGTCACTGCCCCCGGGTTAATTTTTGTATTTTCAGTAGAGACAGCGTTTCTACTAAACTAACTCCTGATCTCAGGTGATCCGTCCCCCATTCGGCCTCCCAAAGTGCTGGGATCACAGGCATGAGCCACCGCGCTCGGCCTCCTTCTTTTTAATTTCTGAGTGCTGTGTTATGACTTCATAGTTAGTGAGTTCAACAGAGAGTTTGGATTGACTTTTTTTTTTTTTTTTTAAACATTCTTTATGGAGAAAATGAGAAACTTGTCACAGAAGTTTTAGAACCATCCTCCGGAAATATGGAGTTTGTAA
>NW_012106031.1:219548-272811 GCF_000951045.1 Mandrillus leucophaeus | reverse complement strand
TTATTTATTTATTTATTTATTTATTTATTTAACATGATGGCTGGCTTTCCCCAGAGCAAGAGTTCTAAGAGTAAGTGCTTTCAGAGACCCAGAAAGAAACTAGTAGGTTTTTCTTATTACCTAGCTTTGGAAGTTATACAGTTTTATTTCCATTACATTCATTTAGTAAAAAAATGAGTTACAGGGTTAGCCCAGATGAGGGCTACTCAAGGGTTTGAGTATCATGAGTATGGTTCATGGGGGAGCGAGGACATTCTTAAAGACAAACATGCTCCCCAATGACAATAAGGATTTTTAGGAGGAAGAAATTATTATGTATAGGATCATCAAGGAAGACATTTCACTGACAGGATGATAAGATGAGACAGTAAGGCTTTGAAGGATGTGTGCATTCCCCCTCAGGTAAAAGAAAGAAAACGTTGACAGTGAAATGGGTACATCCTCTTAGGAGGATCTGGATTTGAATCCTGCCTCTTCCATTTATGAACCCTGTGTCTGGATTCAAAACCCCACTGATTAGTTTGTGGAGGTGGGAGGATGTCAGAAATACCAGTATACTCAAAAAGCCTGGATTCAATCAGGAGCTCATTTTTAAAAAGGAGTTATTATTACTCATAAAATGATGACATTCCAAGCTGTGTAAAACTGGAACTTCTAGGACATACTGAGGGCACAGTAAGTGAACTACAACCTTAAGACAGCAGTGGTAAAAATGGATTTTTTTCTTTATGTATAATGCACATCACTCTCACTCCTCTTCTTTTTTTCTAGGGCTGCTTTTTTTTTTTGCCCTTGAGACAGAATGTTGCTCTGTTACCCAGGCTGCTGGAGTGCAGTGCACAATCAGGGCTCACTGCGGCATCGACCTCCCAGGCTCAAGCCATCCTCCCACCTCAGCCTCCCAAATAGCTGGGACTATAGGCACGTGACACCATGCCTGGCAAAACTTTTGTAATTTTTGAGACAAGGTTTCACCATGTTGCCTAGCTGTCTGACTGCTTTTAAGACTTTCTCTTTATCACTTATTTTCATCAATTTGACTATGATGTCCTTTGGTGTTTGTATTAATTTGCTACTGCTGTGGTAACAAATTACTATAAACTTAGTTTATCTTATGGTTCTTGATATGAGATGCCCAAAAATGTACCCTAAAGAGTTAAACTCATGGTGTTGGCAGGGCTACCTTCCTTCTGGAGGCTCTAGGGGAGACTCCATACCTTGTCTTTTTCAGCTTCTAGAGGCTGCCTGTATTCCTTGATTCACGGCTTATTCCTTGCTTACTCCATCCTCTGCTTCCATTGCCACATCTTTTCCGATTCTCTCTTGCCTCCTTATTATAAGAACACTTGTGATTACATTGGGCCTGCCCACATAATTCAGGTTAATCTCCCCATGACAAAATCTTTAAATTAATCTCATTTGCAAAGCATTATAAGGTAACATTCACAGTTTCCAAGAATTAGGACATGGACGTCTAGGGCGACTATTAATCTGCCTACTATAGTGTTTTTGTTTTGTTTCATGTTTCTTCACTTGAAGTTTGCTGAGCTTCTGGTATCTGTGGATGTATTGTTTTCATTAAACTTGGCAAAGTATTTCATTATTTTTTTTTCCATTTTGTCCTGCCCTTCCTTCTGTGACTTCAATTAATGTTTGTTAGACTGTCTGATAAAGGTCCCACAAGTCATTGCTTCAGCATTTAATTTTTTCCCCAGTCTTTTTTCTCTCAGGATAGTGTCCATTCCAATGTCTTTAAGTCAAATGATCTAATTTGCTGTTAATTTCATCCAATATATTTTTCATTTTAGGCATTATCACCTCTAGATATCTTATCTAGATCTTTCTCCTATCTTCAATTTCTCTTCTCATTATGTTCAATGTTTTCTTCTACCTTCTTGAACATATGAAATATATTTATGATAAATGTTTTAATATTTTTGTTGGTTGATTCTAACATATATGTGATGATTTTTTCTTTGCTGACAATCATATTATCCTGCTTTTTGCATGCCTGCTAGTTTTGATTGGATAACAGACATTTTGAATTTCAGGTTGCTGAGTGTTGTTTTGCTGTTTTTCATTAATTGTCTTGAGCTTTGTTTTGGGATGTAGTTAAGTAACTTTGAATTAGCTTTGATAATTTTGAAGCTTGCTTTTAAGATTTGTTTGGTTTGGATCAGAATAGCCATTAGTTTAGAGCTAATTTGTGATTGCCAATAAAATCATATCCTTTGGAAGGTCTGCCCAATGACCCATGTATGAGGAGGTCTTCCCATTTGGACTGTTATGAACATAAATTATTCCTAGATACACATGAATTCTGGTAATTCCTACGCCTATTCCTTCCCATTGGTTCAGTCATTGGCCTTGGGTAGTTTCCTTACAAACATGCTTACTCAGATCAATACTCAGCCAACGATCTGAGGAAAGGCCTGTGCAGACCTCTCTCTTTGCAGCTCTTTCTCTTCTTTACTTTGCCCCACAAATTCTAACCACATTGACCTTTATGCACTTTAAAATCAGTGAGAATGCCAGGCCCTACCTATGTTGTGGTCTCCTCAGGCAATAAATTGAGATAATTATAGGATTCTTCACTTGTGGATTACAGTTCTGTACTACCTGTTATCTAATGTAGCATACATTAGATATACTAACACTTGTTTTATATATTTGTTTGGTTTTCTAACTGTTTAAGGTGGGAGGGTAAATCCAGTCCTTATTACTCCATCATGGCCAAAAGCTTTTAGTATTTCTTAAAGTATAAAAACAAACATACATTAAATATGTATATCTACATAACAGAATGATTTATTAGCATTTTTACAGCCATTTCTTCGGAAGCCTTTCTTAAAACAGGAACTGTCAGTACCAGCTTCTTCTGTCCTCAATTCCACAAAATCTGGGTCCCTAGATCAAAGACCAATCACAATATGAGGCAGGCAGTATATTAACTATCCCCCTCTCTGATATGGTTTGACTGTGTCCCCACCCCAATCTCACCTATCTTACCTTGAGTTGTAATAATCCCCATGTGTCAAGGGTGGGGCCAGGTGGAGATAATTGAACCATGGGGCCAGTTTCCCCCATACTGTTCTTGCGGTAGTGAATAAGTCTCACAAGATCTGATGGTTTTATAAATGGGAGTTCCCCTGCACAAGCTCTCTTGCCTGCTGCCATGTAAGATGTGACTTTGCTCCTCATTCTCCTTCTGCCATGATTGTGAGGCCTCCTCATTCATGTGGAACTGTGAGTCAATTTTCCTTTATAAATTATAAAGGATAAATTATAAATTATAAAGGAAATCTCTTTCCTTTATAAATTACCCAGTCTCAGGTATGTCTTTATTAGCAGCGTGAGAACAGAGACTAATACACACTCCATCTTCCATCTAATGAGATTCAGAATTTATTTGGGTAGATGGCTTACAATAACACCCTTAATTGCCTCTCCTGCCCATCTAATTCTCAAATATGATGGTTAATTTTATGTGTCAATTTGACTGGGCCACAGGACACCCACACACCTGGTTAACCATTTTCTGGGTGTGTCTGTGAGGATATTTTTGGAAGAGATTAGCATTTGAATCGGGAGACTGGGCAAAGCAGATGGCCCTCCCCAGTGTAGATAGGTGCCATCTAATCAATCCATCGAAGGCTTGAAAAGAAGAAAAAGGTGAAAGAAGGCTGAAATCTCTGCATGTCTGAGCTAACATACTGATCTTCTCCTGCCCTCAGTGCTTCTGATTCTCAGGACTTTAAACTCAGACTGCAATATAAATCATTCATTCTCCAGCTCTCAGACCTTTGAACGCCACCATCAGCTTTCCTAGGACTCTAGCTTGCAGATGGTAGATTACAAGACTTCTCAGCCTCCATAATCATGTGAGTCAATTCCTTATATAAATATTATTCTCTCTCTCTCTCTCTCTCTCTCTCTCTCTGTGTGTGTCTCTTACTGGTTCTGTTTTGCTTGAGAATCCTAATATATCAGGGATGGGTTTCCATGGTCCTATCTCTTCACTGTGACCCTACCTGGAGCACACAGTGGTGGAAAGAGCTGTAAGTCAGAGAACAATGAGCTTTCCCCAAATTTGACCAGCTGCAAAGGAGACTCAATGTGGAATGTGGAAGCCCAACAGTTTGCTCTGGGCAACTCAAAATCCAGGCTGGTAACAAATCTCTGCAAACTAGTTTTAGCCAAAGAGAAGGATAGGGTTATCGTAAGAGCCAAGGTCAGGAATTCAAGAAGCAACTGGAATTGGGAATAGGAAAATTACCAGGAAAGCAGGCCATATTTTACCATCTCTGCTTCTCATTGGACATATGCTACATTTTTCTGTCTCTGCATCTGTTGGATAGCTCACTTCAGTCCACACTGATTGGGGCAGCTTCTAGCTCCTGAGTTCATATGGTATAGTTCAACCACACTGTGTGCTCCAGTTTCCAAGATTTGCTTTTTATCTCTGGTCTTGGTAACTTGTCCTCCCCCTTGCCAGATCTTCCCAGGCATCTAAAGTCTTGCCCCAGTCCTCAGTGACTGCAGCCTCTCTGCCTGATCTGCAGACTGATTTTTAGGATAAAGCCCACCTGACTCAAGGGCCATTCATCCAGGGTTCTTGGCTCCTGCGCTGCTGGCTGAGAGGGACGGGTTGATCACATAGAGGAGGCTACCACACTTTACATACAAGGCCAGGTGACACAAAGGTGACACAGGTTTTTCTTCTGCCACAATAACTTCTGGGACAAAGCAGGCTGCTGCACTTTCTAATATTCTTTCCAATCCAAAGTCGTGGGAGGAGGTTGGGCAGTAACAGAGTGAAGCACTGTTCATCATGTCTCCCCTTTTCTCTCAAGAGAGCACCACACTAACGCCAATCTATATAAAAATGTGTAATTGAACACATTAATAATGAAGACTGAATTATGCTATTTTCCTAGATTGCAAACACAATGAAAACTCGCACTTTTAGAATAAAAATGGACATGTATTGTCTCCTATATCTTGAGTATGTATTATTATTAGAGTTCATTTTTTATTTTACACACCCACATTTCTTTCCAACTGATCATAAATTTGCTAAGCCCTGACATAAAACAATTTTTAGCAAGAGGGTATATGAGGAAAGTCATAGTGAGTTATTAAGGCAATGCAGAGAAACCTAAATATTACTCAATAGGTCATAAATGAATCTTTAAAATGAGCGGTTACATAACCTAAGAACACCGATTATTGAAATCAAAGTTATGAGATTCCATGTGAATTTAGACTATGATTGTTAAATTATTAAATTCTTTCATGAATTTACCCAAACTCAACAGATATGAACATGTTTCAAAGAAGAGGTTTTTGTGCCTCTAATGATTTTCAGCGTTTTATTTTTTTCCATTTTATGACCTGACCTAAAAAGCCAATGTCAATTTCTGTCTTGTAATAATAAGCCTTTCTATCCAAACCATAGATATTAAAATAAAGAGTATATTATATCCAACTTTAAAAAAGTTAGCCTCAAATTCTACTTAACAAAACTAAGAAAAATCAGCCAAGGATATGAATAGAAAAGGTAAAGATGGCTAAATACAAATGACTAATATACTATTTATAAAAATATGTTCAACCCTCTTAACAAAAATTCAAACTTATATCACAACATGGTACTATTATTTCTTTATCATAACAATAAAAAGTTTTAAGAAGATAGTACTTGACGCTGGTAAAGATACATTGAAATGGTCCCGCATATACTGCTCATGGGAATGTAAATTGATGCAGGCTTTCTCAGAATAAATTGGCAATAAATACAAAGAACATTGGTCAGGCACAGTGGCTAATGCCTGTAATCCCAGCACTTTGGGAGGCCATGGTGAGAGGGTCGCTTGAGCCCGGGAAGTCAAGACCAGCCTGGGCAATGTACTGAGACCCCATATCTCAAGAAAAATGTATTAACAAAAGAACATTAAACATGTTCATAGTCTTTGACCCTGAACTTTTTCTTCAGAGATTCTATCTTAGGAAATAATCAGAAATATAAACAAAGATTTATGCACGAAGATTGTTGTAAGAGTAAAATTAGAAAAAAAAAATTGTGTCAGAATAATTTTACCTCCAAGTATCTGAAACCCTGATACAAGATGACTTAAATAAAAAGCAAATTTATCTCACATAACAAGAAGTACAGAGGAGGAGGTGAACTTCAAGGCTGCAATTCAGTGATTCATCAATGTCGTGAAAGAACTAAGTTTCATTCATCTCTTCTGTGATTTTTCAGAGGTAAGATGGCTGACCACTCAGAATTCATAATCTCTAGAGGAAGAGACAATATTTTCTAATGACTCTGTCTTAGATGTGAGAAAACATTCCCCAATCTTTCTAACCAAAATTCCCTTCATATATTATTGGCTAGAAATAGTCATATGCCATTTCTTAACCAACCATTGGATTGGTCTATTATTCTTAGACCAGTCAGGTCCACTCCTAGAACTCGTAGTGAAATCATCTCTTTAAGATGTATGGCTACTTGGAGAAAGACTGAATTACTGGAAAAAAATTTTTATTTTTGGAAAACGGAAAGGGCAACCCAAAGTGTGCATTATATATCTAAAATAATTAAAATAGTGGTATGTTAAATTACAGTACATTCATGTTTTATGGTGGATGATTATCTGATCATTATAAATGTTGGGTTTGAAGAATGTTTAAAATGAAAAAAAATTATAAATGCTGTCTTAGCTCATGTTACCATAATGGAATACCATAGAATAGGTGACTTAAACGAAAACTTATTTATCACAGTTTGGTAGGCTAGAAAATCTAAGATCAAGGTGCTGGGTAATTCAGTTCTTGGTGAAGGCTCTATTCCTGTTCTCACTGTGTCCTCATATGGCAGAGAGAGAGAGCGAAAATGCAAACTCTCTGGTATCTTTTTTTATGAGGGCACTAATCTCATCATGAAGGCCCCACCTTTTTGACCTCATTTAATCCTAATGATTTCCCAAACACCCAGTCTTCAAATACCATTATATGAGGGTTAGGGATTCAAAATATGATTTTGGGGTGGGAAGAAATAACACAAACATTCAGTCAATAACAAATGTTATATCAAAAAAAAAAAAAAGAGAATATTCTTGATCTCTCAGGCATGAGAAAAAGAAAAAAAGAATAGAAAAATGTATATACATTATACCTATGTGATATATATATATGTTAGCATGTATGGAGATAAATCATGAAGAAATGATAAAAAGTTAGCTATGCATATCTCTGTGTAATAAGATTATTGTTAATTTTTTTTTTTTTTTTGAGACAGAGTCTCACTCTGTGGCCCAGGCTGAATTGCAGTGGCACGGTCCCAATCCACTGCAACTTCCTATCTCAGCCTCCCAAGTAGCTGGGATTACAGGAGCCTGCCACCACGCCCAGCTAATTTTTGTATTTTTTAGTAGAGATGGGTTTTCGCCATGTTGGGTAGGCTGCTTTTGAACTCCTGACCTCAGGTGATCAGCCCGCCTTGGCCTCCCAAAGTGCTAGGATTGCAGGCTTGAGCTGCCGCACCTGGCCTATTGTTTTTATTGTCTTTTTTTTCTATATATTTTTATTTTTTCTACGTGGGTATACATAAAAATGAATAAAAGTTATTTATAAAAATTGGACTCATATTTGAGGCTAATGACAACTCTAATTTTAGGAATGGCAATTCTTCACCTTTAGTTACTGTGTGGTCCATACTTTTTGGATCTACAGAAGACCAAGTTTGCTGGTTTATTTGGTCAGAAGTCTTTAAAGGTACTTCCCCTTGACTGTTTATACAGTACTCAATTATAGCTATTGTTTTACTACCCAAAGATCCAGGCTACCTTTGATACCAGCACCTGCAATACTTGTGATAAACTTTTTGAGGAGTGCATGGTAGTGGCAGAAGCTGTCTCCTGTTGGGGCTTGATGGCATCTGTCTCTAAGACAACTGATTGAGGACTAGTGTGAAATGCTTTTTTACAAGTCCATGGCTCAGTGGCCCTTTGACTAGCTATAGCCACATGAATATATTTGAATAAGTGGGACCCTTCTATTCTCAGGTTGAGACAGGCCCATTCAATCTTATCACCTTCGGTCTAAAGGGATACTGGAAGAGTTGGATAGGAAAAAATTCAAGGACTGGAAAAGAGGGATTTTAGGGTGTTCGTTTTAACAGTCAGGTAGGGTGACCAAATGTCCCAGTCTGTTCATTAGGTACTAACAGTTTTCCCAGGATGAGAGACTTTCAATGCTAAAACCAGAAAGTCTTAGGAAAGTTGGGATGGGTTTGTCTCCCTAGTCACAGTTCCAGAAATTGCTAGAGTCAAAAGAGCCACACCTTGGTGTCACTGAAAAAATGATTTGGGGAGCTGAAAAATATTCATGTCGTATTTTGTTTTCTTCTATTTTCTTATTAACATCTCTCTTGGAATATTCCAAGCTGTTTCTGTTGCACTACTAAGGAATGGAATTTTTTTGCCTCTTTTCAGCCAGCAGCCAAGGGAAGCAGAAAGACTCCATGGGCCGGGCTAGGTGTCAGTATCAGGAAACCATTAGAAGGCAAAGAGGGAAGTAAAACCCAAGGGGAGAGGCCCTTCTTGTCCAGAGGGATCGCCTACAGAAACCTTGCCTACTGGAAAAATTTCTTTTTTAAAAATTAAAGATTTGATCCTTTTACAAGGTATGCAACCTAAATTTTTGTTCATCTTTAGCCTTACTTTCAGTTTTCAAGCTCTGTTTTCATGACAACATCATGAACTGAGTAGTTCCACCTCCTTAATTTTTGTTGGTGTCTGCTATGTTATTTAAAACCTCAAAGTTTTCTTAAAAAAAAAAAAACCCTTGATATTTTATCTCTCAATTGCTTCAGAAATTCTATGGACTTATGATGTTTTTTTTTTGACATGAACACCACAGCCATATTCAACACATAAGTAATCTCAAGAATTTTATCATAGGCCTTATCCTCATATATACAGGTTATGTGCAAAACTGTACCATGTTTTCACAAGGTTGTACAGATGAATGCATTCTGTGCAGTATGTTATACACTGCCCTACCTTTTTTCACTGGTGTAATTATTAGAAAGGTCAAGAAAAAAATCTTAAAACGTGAAAAGTGCTTATACAGCTAACAACAGCACGCAATCAGAAACTTAAGAATATGAGAGTTAGGCTCAGTGCAGTGGCTCAAGCCTGTAATCCCAGCAATTTGGGAGGTTGAGGCGGGAGGATCACTTGAGCCCAGGAGTTCAACACTAGTCTGGGAAACGTAGGGAGACCTCCTCTCCACAAAAAATAAACAAAATTAACCACATGCCTGTAGCCCCAGCTACTTGTGGAACTGAGGTGGAAGGAGTGCTTGGGCCAGGGAAGTCAAGGCTGCAGTGAGCCATGCACTCAAACCTGAGCAACAGACCCTGTCACACACACACACGTGCACACACACACACACACACACACGCAAGAACATGAGAGATAAAAGCACACTTAAGAGATTAATGATTAGCGTAGTTTCCAACATTGGGTGTTACTGAGGAAAAAAATATATTTAATACTTGAATTGCAATTCAGATAGGTTTCTTGAATACTATACTAGCTATACTGAATGAATGGCTAAACTCAGGCTCCAATGCCTTTAGGCTAATGAGATGCATTTTTTTTCTTTCTGGAATTAGCATGTGAATGCACATGCTTTAGCATCTGAATGCTTTTGTGTTTGTTGAATGAATCAGTTTATTCTTTAGAATTTTTGGAAGAAAATGTGCTTGAGAAATTAACCAATATTATTTTTTTCTTTTTATTTCTTCTACTTCTCTCTTCCTTCAGGCTATGTGTTGGTTAGATCATATAAAAAATGTGGCAGAAAGAGAACTATCCTACGTATGTAGGTAGACTTTCTCAGAGGCCACCTGGAAATAAGATTCCTATGCCCCAAATATGGCACGGAAGTTGCAGAGCTGTGCTAAGCAGCACAATGGAACACTCTGCTATAAAACCAGATGGGTGGACAATTGATATCCAGAGGGGCCCACCTTGGTCCTGGGTGCTGAAACTTTGGCCCAACTGGTGAGAGGTAGGAGTTGGAATGGGTCCTAGACTTAGGAAGCAAAACTCCCCCCCAAAACTATATTTGATTGCTGGCAAGATGGCCGAATAGGAACAGCTCTGGTCGCAGCTCCCAGCGAGATCAATGCAGAAGGTGGGTGATTTTTGCATTTCCAACTGAGGTACCCTGTTCATCTCATTAGGACTGGTTGGACAGTGGGTACAGCCCATGGAGGGTGAGCCAAAGCAGGGTGGGGCATTGCCTCACCCAGGAAGCACAAGGGGTCGGGGGATTTCCTGTTCCTAGCCAAGGGAAGCTGGGAGAGACTGTACCAGGAGGAACAGTGAACTCTGACCCAGATACTGCACTTTTCCCATGGTCTTCACAACTGGCAAACCAGGAGATTCCCTCCTGTGCCTGGCTTAGTGGGTCCCACCTCCATGGAGCCCAGCAAGCTAAGATCCACTGATTTGAAATTCTCCCGGCTAGCACCACAGTCTGAGGTCGACCCGGGATGCTGGAGCTTGGTGGGGGGAGGGGCATCTGTCATTGCTGAGCCCTGAGTAGGCAGTTTTACCTTCACAGTGTAAACAAAGCCATGGGGAAGTTTGAACTTCAGCTCAGCAAGGCTGCTGTGGCCAGACTGCCTCTCTAGGCAGGGCATCTCTGAAAAAACGGCAGCAGCCCCAGTCAGGGACTTACAGATAAAACCCCATCTCCCTGAGACAGAGCACCTGGGGCAAGGGGCGGCTGTGGGCACAGCTTCAGCAGACTTAAGCTCCCTGTCTGACAGCTCTTAAGAGAGCAGCGGATCTCCCAGCACAGCGTTCAAGCTCTGATAAGGGACAGACTGCCTCCTCAAATGGATCCCTGACCCCTGTGTATCCTGACTGGGAGACACCTCCCAGTAGGGGCCGACGGACACCTCTTACAGGAGAGCTTTTGCTGACATCTGGTAGGTGCTCCTCTGGGATGAAGCTCCCAGAGGAAGGAACAGGCAGCAATCTTTGCTGTTCTGCAGCTCCGCTGGTGATACCCAAGAAAACAGGGTTTGGAGTGGACCTCCAGCAAACTGCAGCAGACCTGCAGAAGAGAAGCCTGTTAGAAGGAAAACTAACAAACAGAAAGAAATAGCAGCAACATCAACAGAAAGGATGTCCACTCAGAAATCCTATCCGAATGTCACCAACATCAAAGACCAAAGCTAGAAAAATCCACAAAGATGGTGAGAAACCAGCACGAAAAGGCTGAAAACTCCAAAAATCAGAACGCCTCTTCTCCTCCAAAGGATCACAACTCCTCGCCAGCAAGGGAACAAAACTGGTGGAGAACGAGTTTGAGGAACTGACAGAAGTAGGCTTCAGAAGGTGAGTAATAACAAACTCCTCTGAGCTAAAGGAGCATGTTCTAATCCGATGCAAGGCAGCTAAGAACCTTGAAAAAAGGTTAGAGGAATTGCTCACTAGAATAACCAGTTTAGAGAAGAATATAAATGAGCTGATGGAGCTGAAAAACACAGCCAAGAACTTCGGGAAGCACACATAAGTAACAACAGCTGAATCGATCAAGCAGAAGAAAGCATATCAGAGATTGAAGATCAACTCAATGAAATAAAGTGAGAAGGCAAGATTAGAGAAAAAAGAGTGAAAAGAAACAAACAAAGCCTCCAAGAAATATGGGACTATATGTGAAAGGATCAAATCTATGTTTGATTGGTGTACCTGAAAGTGACGGGGAGAATGGAACCAAGGTGCAAAACACACTTCAGAATATTATCCAGGAGAACTTCCCCAACCTAACAAGGCAGGCCAACATTCAAATTCTGGAAATACAGAGAACACCACAAAGATATTCCTCAAGAAGAGCAACCCCAAAACACACAATCATCAGATTCACCAAGGCTGAAACGAAGGAAAAAATGTTAAGTGCATCCAGAGAGAAAGGTTGGTTCATAACTCTTTTTTTTTTTTAATTTATTTATTATTATTATACTTTATGTTGTAGGGTACATGTGCATAACGTGCAGGTACATATGTATACTTGTGTCATGTTGCTGTGCTGCACCCATCAACTCGTCATTTACATCAGGTATAACTCCCAATGCAATCCCTCCCCCCTCCCCCCTCCCCATGATAGGCCCCGGTGTGTGATGTTCCCCTTCCCGAGTCCAGGTGATCTCATTGTTCAGTTCCCACCTATGAGTGAGAACATGCGGTGTTTGGTTTTCTGTTCTTATGATAGTTTGCTAAGAACTCTTAAAGATAGAAACATTTCCCATCTGTAGGTGGCTTCTAAAACCCTGGACATTTTACATACTGGAGGCAGATTCAAAAATAAATGATTTCCTTATATACCTGCCTCCTTTTTGAAATAACTTTCCTTATTTTTCTTATCACCAGATATGGTTGCTGTTTTTTTCCCCTCAATTTGATCATTTCCTTTCCCTCTGGGGCATAAAAGTTGTTATGAGGACTGGAGGTGGGATCTATAAGCTGACTAGCACAGAGCCTAGCTCTTGACATCCATTCAGTCAGTGCAAAGACAGCTGCATTCTTTCATCAAAAGACCAATACATTTCTATAGTCCATAAGCAAAGAAAGCATAGTTTCAACTTTTAAGCCTTTTTTTCCACAGCTTAAGACAATATACATTTTCTTTTTTAACTATAAATAAGAGAAGAACTATAGCTTAAACAGTAAAGACTTTTAAAATCCCACATAAGAAGAATGGTGTTGTAAATAATTATCATGAACACAGTTCTGTGGGTCAAGAGTCTGGGCACAGCAATTGCTCAACTGGATCTTCTACTCAGGGCTTAGCAGAGCTGAAATCAAGGCATCAGCAGGACAGGGCTCTCATCCAGAGGCTCTTGAGGAGATTCTGCTTTCCAGCTCATTCAGTTTGTTGGCAGAATTCAGTTTCTTGAGGTTATAGGACTGAGGTTGCCATTTCCTTGACATGGTTACCTTCATCTTCAAGTTAACAACAGCACTTTTAATCCTTTTAATCTCGGAATATCTGACTTTATCTTCTACTACTAGCTGGAAAAATATCTCTGCTTTTAAGAGCTCACGTGATTCCATTGGGCCTACTTGGATAAGCCAATATAACCTTCCATTTTAGGTCAGCTGATTAGTAACCTTAATTACACCTGTCAAGTCCATTCTGCCAAGTAAAGTAACATATTCACAGGAGTGACTCCAGAGGGAGAAGGTCATGAGGCCCAATATTCTGCCTACCACAGATGGGTTTGGAATATATTTCACAGGAGGAAGTAGAAAGATTTGCTTCAAAAAGTATTTAACATCTTATCTAATGAGACATTTACACCTTATCTAGAAGTTTCTTTTTTATTTTGTTTTTCTTTTCCTTTTTTTTTTTTTTTTTTTTTTTTTTGAGACAGGATCTCACTCTGTTGCCAGGCTGGAGTATGATCACGATCACGGCTCACTGCAGCCTCAACCTGCTTTGCTCAAGCGATTCTCCCACCTCAGTCTCCCAAGTTGCTGGGACCACAGGTATCCATCACCATGCCTGGCTATTTAAAAAAAAATTTTTGTGGAAATAGGGCCTCCTTCTTTTGCCCAGGCTGGTATTGAATTCCTGGGCTCAAGCAATCCTCCCACTTCAGCCTCTCAGAGTATTGGGGTTACAGGCATGAGCCACCACACCTGGCCTAGAAGCTTCTTTGAGGCCTCAATCATTTCCTTGAGTTCTCCCCTTCATCAGTCTGTAAATATCCTACTTGAGATTTTTGAGTGTGCAGAAAGAAGAAAAAGACAACTATCACTTTCAAAAAATTCAAAAAAAATTTTGAATTTGGGAATAAGAATTGAGGTTTGTGAGGCAAAAAACATGATGAGATGAAGCAGGAATTTGTGAGTATGGAAGTTACTTTTCCTGTGGCTCTCCTTCTGCCTGGGTGTGCTGGCATGAAGGAAGCAGAAGAAATGAGTAAAGAGGAAAATAATCTGGGACTTGGGGTCCTATATGATATGTGAGGAGGGGAAATCAGAAGCATTTCATATTTAAAAAGGTAAAACAGCCAAGAAGATCTAGAAAGCCCTAAGCAGGAAGGGAACAAATAAAGGCAGAGACAATGGCAAAGCCATACAATATCACTGACTAACTTCTTTAGGAAAAAAAATTATTAATATGTGTACATTTTAAAAAGAACCATTTTCATAGAAGACATAATCTCACTACTTAGAATTAACTCTGTAATTTTCTAATGATAGTCAAGTATTTACCAAGTTCCTTGTCAAGTATATTATATACATACATACATACAAACATTGGAGGGGGGCTGTTATTATTTTTTATTTTGTTTTATTTGTTTTTGAGATGGAGTTTTGCTCTTGTAGCCCAGGCTGGAATGCAGTGGCATGATCTTGGCTCACTGCAAGCTCTGCCTCCCATGTTCAGGTGTTTCTCCTGCCTCAGCCTCCCAAGTAGCTGGGATTACAGGCGCCTGCCACCACACCGGGCTAATTTTTTTTTTTTTTTTTGTATTTTTAGTAGAGACGGGGTTTCACCATGTTGAGCAGGCTGCTCTCAACCACCTGACCTCAGGTGATCTGCCCGCCTTTGGCTTCCAAAGTGCTGGGATTACAAGCATGAGCCACCACGCCCAGCTGGGGCTGTTATTTTTAGGAGGAAAAGGCCACATTGAAAACTGAGTGAACAGCTTGATAAATCTAAGATAGGAAAATTTTGCTGAACCAAAGGACCTTTTGGTGTGTTCTATTTTTTCTCACAAGCCCAGGACATCTGCAAAAAACATCCAAAACAACTATAGAAAATGCACCTTTTATTCTACTGTTTCTTCCAACAGATTTGGATTTTTAGTGAGGAGCAATAACACATTCTTGGTCGAAATTGTCAAACTGCTAGGTCACTGTGTAAGAAACAGATGACTAGATTTTGCTTTCTATTGCCTTGGATCAGCTAAAACAATTGTGCCCTCTAGCCTATGAAGTCTGTACTGCAAAGGCCATTTCAACAATGTTTGCTTCAGGTTTATCCTCAATTTTGGTTCTTGAAATCAAAAGTCATAAAAAATGTGGTAGAGATTCACAAAGATCTCTCCAGTTTTCTCTTTCAGTTATAAATAACAGAATAACTAAAATGAAACAGCTTAAACAGTGAAGACTTTTAAAATCCCACATAACAAGAATTGTGTAATAATGTAAAGGTGTAAGTAAAGCAATTAATCTCATTTGGGTGCATAAACTGATTACTGTGAGGTTCATTTACTTCCTTAGCTCTATCAGAAAAACAAATTAGTTATACTACACTTTTGTCTTCATATTTTAAAAACCTTACCTATTATAGGAAAATATTCCCTAAAATATTGCTAAGTAGGAAGTTACTGATCATTTCCTAATAAAGGCACATGACTAAACTCATACTGATAAAGTCCAGAAGTTGCCTGCTTGATCTTTATTAACCACCTGGCATTTAGGATACTGATTTTTTTTAAAGCTACATTTTAGTCAGTTAAAGCCACCTCAGCATCTTTAAAGAATGCTTTGATTTGATCTATTTCTACTTTTTCTTTGAGGAAATCAAGCTGGGAGTTCTGAGAGCACACTCTGTTTGTTTATTTGTTCCTTTTATCCCTTTCTGTCCTCTCTGCATGCTAGAGCACACCTCACTTTGAAAAGAACTCATCAGTCGCTCTCAAAATGGGAATTGCAATGCCTTCATCTTGAGCCAACTTTAACAGAGTTTCATTTTTTTCTGCTTTGATTTTGGATAGTGCATATGTTTGAACACACTAAACACATATTGGCCAAGTTTCCTTCATAGAGTTGGAATTCAGATTGGTTGTCAGGTTATTTAAAATAACTTTCTATCTGGATTGGATCACTACTAATTGCTCTGATCAACTGCAGGACATGGTTAAGGTGAAAAAAACATATTGAGAAGAGACCCTAGTTAATCTGATCTTATTTCATAGACAAAGACAAATGACCAACTTATTTTAGTTAGGGAGACCAAGGAAGGAAGAGGAGACATCATTAAAGAGTAAATGTTTCCAGCAATTAGTTTCCGGGTCGTTAAGCCCTAATGATTGATCTTATTTAGTTATTTTAAAGGCTACTTGAAAATAAAATGGAAACAGTTGGGAATACTTCCTTTGCATACAGAGGATTTGGTTCATGGCAGCAGCTATATGTGCCTGAACATTTGTGTCACACAAACTCCGGCATTTGACATTTCTATCAGAGAGAACAAATAAAAATCATCCTCGAGCTTTCAAACACTCAAGCCATCTTGGGGCTTTGAAAGACCTTGTCATTTCAGAAGTGAAGAAATGGGGATGCTCTTAAGAGCGAGGGCAGCTGAATGGATTCCCCCAAAGCCCCAAAAGCACCTTCTCATGACTTAATTACTCTAAACATTTCTATTTTTTACATTGCCTAAAATTTTCATCAATAAGAAATTTATTCGGTTTATTAATATCAAAACCTCATATGAAGACAGTAAACACCTTTGGGATGGTTAAGTTAATCTCGCCATTCACAAATGTATGTATATTATCAGGTGAGATTGATTTAATACATCTTTGGGACAATAAAGGATATTTTTCTTAATGAAAAAATACGATGGAAAATTCAGTATCAGTCATGTTTAGGAGTTCTTCCTCTTCTCTACTGTTATGTAAGAGTCCCAAGCAGCCTGTGCTATCCAAAAACCCTGGGGAGGAGAGCCTGGTATGAGCTCATCATAGTTGCACCAAGATCCTCATTATTTGTGCTTATTACATGGCACTCTGCCGATGGTGGCACCCGCCTCTCTTCACCGAAGTCAGCCACTGGGCCCTCCGAGGAGGCTCTAAAGGCTGAGTCACTCTGTGCTCAGCAAACAGACATTCTTGCACCAGTCCCATTAGACATCCTTCTGACTTTCTGTGCAGGGGAGGGCACGAGTGTCAACTACAAGAACCTACCACCCCTTTACTTTTTCTAGGCTCTGGAAGGCATCCATACTTAGAACTAGGTTCTCCCCTCTCTTTCAATCAACAGAACCTTCCCTATCCATACAATCCTGCTGTTGGGGGGGGGGGGGTTTATGACTATGATGGAGAGCCAGCCTTAGGTAGGGAGGGGGGGGGGTGGTGGGGGAGGGAGACACAGAGAGAGACAGAGACAGAGACAGAGAGAGGGAGAGAAGCTTTTGAAAACAAAGACTTAACCTTCTGAGCAAAGACAGCTTCAGACCTCCAGGATACTTGCCCTTTCGAGAAAGGAAAGATAAAAGCCCCTATTATGGAGAGCTGTTCTGTTCAAGTTATCTACTGCTATGCAGTGAAAGGTGGCTGGGTCTGGGGTCATCTTGAAGGCACTTCCACTCATTTATAGCTGGTAGCTGTACTGGGGAGACTCCAACAGCTAGGGCTGCAACAGTTGAGTTCCTTGGGCACCTCTCCCTCTATGTTGCCCCCCCACATGGTCTCAAGGAAGCCTCAGGGCAGGTGGACTTCTTACTGAGTGGCCAAAGGCTCCCAGAGTGAGTAGAGTGAGTATCCCAGGGGTATCAGCAGAGGCTGCCTGGTCTTTTCTAATCTAGCCGATAAGGGACTCGGTGTCACTTCCAGTGTACTCTATTCATTGAGGCAGTCACGAAGATCCACTCAGGTTCAAGAGGAGGGGCCATGGACTTCACCTCTTGGTGGGAGAAGTGTGAAAGAATTTGTGGACATGTTTTAAAACCACCACAAGAGCATATAAGAAAGAAGGAGGAGGAGGAGGAGGAGGAGGAAGAGGAGGAGGAAGAGGAAGAAGAGGAAGAGAAGAAGAAATTACTTGTTTTTCAGTTAGATTCTGTTTCTCCCCTATGTCCACCCATGACCACCAGGCTGCTGCAAACTATCTCCCTTGCTTGGAAATCCTCTGTAAAGCTCTCCTGCTCTCACTTTTGGTCCCACTGTCCCAAATCCTGATCATCACTCTCCGCCATGCCCCTTTAGACTAAAGGCAGGTTGGGTTGTGTTTCTGATCACTCTCTGCAGTTCTGTGTACCAGAACCTATGGGCAAATGATACTATTTCAGTCCTGGCCAGACCATGAGGGAAACAGGTCCCAGCGAGGGGCAAGAAACAGCTCCAGTTTTCTGGGAGGAAGACTGGGAGGTCTGAAAAAGAAAGCTGTGCATATGCAAATGGCATTATTTAATTCAGCAGATTGCTGGACTTCCTACTCTGTGGCCAAGAGCTGGAAAAATGTCTCTGTGCTTCATGTCTTTCCTCTTAGAATCCCATGGTTTCCCTCACAGGACACAGAGCACAGACTGTCTCTGTTGGTGCTGATGGTAGCTCCATATGGATTGCCTGTGAGCCTCCACTCTCACTTATAAAATGGGCAGCCTTGCAGTATTAGGTATCGAAAACTCCTACTGTGATATGGGTCTGGCCCATATCGATTCTGTAGCACTACTTTTTCTTTAGCAAGATGTATCCTAAGCTCTGACCTACCCACTTACCAAAGAAATGGAATCATAAATCCACTGTATATTGGATTTTACTTAGAATAAGTGAGGGTCTCACCACATTAACAGTGATTCCGAATCAGCTTGCAGAACAGATTCTTTCTGACACTTCTCGTGAACTTTTTTTTTTTTAAAACAATTTACAACATTTTGGCAGATTTGATTCATTTTGGATTTTAAAAATATTATTTTAGGCCGGGCACGGTGGCTCAAGCCTATAATCCCAGCACTTTGGGAGGCCGAGACGGGCGGATCTCCTGACCTCGAGATCCGGAGGTCAGGAGATGGAGATCATCCTGGCTAACATGGTGAAACCCCGTCTCTACTAAAAAAATGCAAAAAAAAACTAGCCGGGCGAGGTGGCGGGCGCCTGTAGTCCCAGCTACTCGGGAGGCTGAGGCAGGAGAATGGCGTCAACCCGGGAGGCGGAGCTTGCAGCACTCCAGCCTGGGCGACAGAGCGAGACTCCGTCTCAAAAAAAAAAAAAAAATTAATAAAATTCCTCCTCAAAGAAGTGCTTATTCTTTACACATAATTCAGTGAACTACTTCTTTCAGCCTCAACAGGAAAAAATCAGGAAAGCAATTCCATTTCTTCTGCATATAATGAATCTTTTCACATTTCTTGTAGTTGATGTCTTAAAAAATAAAAATGAATGACAGCCTGAAACATGCTTCTCATATTCATCTGTGATGTTGTGTGGTTAATAGTCCAGCCTCACATTTGCATGGGACCAGCTGTCAAAGATGGCACTGCAGGGAATCCTCTATAATTTTAAAACATGTTGCAGAGTCACATATGTCCATAAATCTAAATTCACTAGAATGCTTATGGGGACATATTATCATCAGATTTGAAAATAATTCCTTTATTGCTTTCATTTTGAACTTCACTCTTTACTTGACTCAAATTATCTTTATCAGATAATGAATGAGGGGCTTCATCATGAGTGAAGAAGTTCCCAGGAGCAATCCCATTTACAAAACTTCTTAAAATTCTTGTCAGAGTCCATTTTGGACATAGGGCAATTTTCTCTGTCCCTTTTAAGAAAAATCTCTTTGACCTAGCTAATATCTCTGATATGTTACGGTTAACATGTGATAAGAACAATATCAAAACCATAAATTCATTTAATAAGTGTAGACTAAGAAATTTGAAATCCACATATTTGCCAACCATAAAAATATAGTGTCCTCATCACACACATTGTAAAGATTGACATACTCTACCAAGCTGTCTCTATCTGCTTGATAAAAAACCTCTTTTACTTATACATAAAACACAGCCCTGAAATTTGTTAAAAGGGAAGAAATGGAATTCAAGTCAAATACTTTCTCATTAGTTACTAAAAAGTCAATGCAGTTGCTATTAATTTATTTAATGATTTAAGATTAGAACAATATAAATCACAGCCTTTATTCTTGCATATTTCTAAGAATAGGTATAAATTCTTAAATAAGTATTCATTCTCAAAAGTAAGTATAAAATAATATTTAGATGGGATTTAAGCCTTCCTACAGCACCCCTACCCCCATTCCAAGCCTTAGAAGTTTCCCAATATACAAAAGATGAGGTGACTAAAATTTTCAAACTTCTCTCCAAAATCATCGTACTAAATTCAATAGCTGTGTGTGTGGGGCAACATATTTCATATTTCTCCGCAAACATATCCAATACTAAAATGAAAGCTAAATCCCTGCAAGGCATATAATTATCTGTATCAGACACAGCGAAGTGTAACATCCCATTAAAATAAAGAGATCTTTTTATTCTGAAGTTAGTTGTGGCTCCTTATGTTAAATTTTCATCATATATCTGTGGAAGTAAATATATGAATACATATATAATTATAAATAATTTCTTCACATGCAAAGATCATTTATCTTAAAAAGTACAAATAAGCTTTTTCTGTAGTTGAAAAAAAAAAGGTAAGCTAAGGGAACCTGAGTATGTTCCTTAAACCTCTCTGAGCCTTCATCACCTCATCTACAAAGTGGGCAGAAAAATACTTTCATGTGGGACAATGAGACAAGATGCAGGAGTAAGTGGTCGGTTTATTATTTCTTTACCTGGGATAGGTGGGTCTTTTTCTCCAGTCCTGACCTTGGTAAATCTCTGTGTAGAATAAGTTACCAGCACCCTCTTCTTACTTGCTATCGTTCACCCCAGATCCCCCTCAGAGCCTGCCATTCCCCTACCCTGTACCTCAGTGTTGTCTAACTTGTCCAGTTCTGCCAAGGGGCCCCTAAGGGATGTTTTGTTAAAGAAAACTCCTTGTCTGGAATTGCAGATGTGTGGTTCCAGCCTCAGAGGAGTCCCACCTCAGCCTTAAAGATGGCTCAGCGTGCTACTGAGTTCACTCACTATCAGGGATGATTTCACTCACACCCCTCTAGATTTCTGCTACCCTCACTCTCCATCTCTTTCTCAGCAGATGATCTTGCCTCTTGTGACACTAGGAAAATGGAGACCTGGCCGGGTGCGGTAGCTCACTCCTGTAATCCCAGCACTTTGGGAGGCCAAGCCAGGTGGATCATGAGGTCAGAAGTTCAAGACCAGCCTGGCCAAGACGGTAGAACCCCATTTCTACTAAAATTAGCTAGGTGTGGTGGCAGGCACCTGTAATCCCAGCTACTCGGGAGGCTGAGGCAGAGAATTGCTTAAACTCAGGAGGCAGAGGTTGCAGTGATCCGAGATCACATCACTGCACTCCAGCCTGGGCAACAGAACTCTGTCTCAAAAAAAAAAAAAAAAAAAGAAAAATGGAGACCTAAAGGCAGGTGTTCAACTTCTCACTTCCTTCTTGGCTCCCATCTTAGCTCTGTTCCTCATTTCTTTGATTTTATCCATTCTCTAATCAGTGTTTGATCTTTTCTTCTTCATTGATTTCTCATCAGCTTATAAATGTAGCCAAGCCCAGCCAGTCCAAAAAGAGTTCCCATCAACCCTGCTTTCTTCTCTAGCCACCTTCAACTCTCAATCTTTTTCCTCCTTCACTGTGAGTATTCTTGAGTGTCCTGGACAATCTTCATTTCCATCCACTATGGGTTCCATTCCAACTATGTTTTGGTGCTGCTGTGATTAACAATGAGTGCACTGATGAATTCAATTTCTAGGAATGGAACTAGGCACTGTGGATACAGTGGTGAACAAGGCAGACATGATTCCTGTCTTCATGGAACATAAAATATAGTGGGGTGTCATTTGTGATCCTTTGAGAAACAGTTCCCAAGACAGAATTAGATGTGTAAGAGATGTATACAGGGAAATGCCTGTGAAGAATAAAGGAACTGGAGTAGGCAAGGAGAGCCCTTAGATCACAGTACAGGTGGGGTACCTGTGAAGACAGAGAAGGAAGGAAGGGTTGGATGGGAAGGGCCACAAGCCACAGTTCAGCTCTAAGAAAATCTCATCTCTGCTGATAGGGCATCCTGGAGCAAAAGCTGCCTGTTACTGTTGCTATAGAATGAATGTTTGCCTGCCCTAAGTGCGTATGTTGAAATCCTAACCCCCAAGGTGATGGTATTAGAAGGTGGGGACTTTGGTAGGTGCTTAGACCATGAGGATAGAGCCCTAATCAATAGGCTTAATGATCTTATAAAAGAGACTCTGGAGAATTCCCTTGCCCCTCTGCCATGTGAGGACACACTGAAAAGAGTCATCTATGTGCCAAAAAGTGGGCCTTGACAGACACCAAATTTGCTGGAGGCTTGATCTTGGACTCCCAGCTGTCAGAACTGTGAGAAATAACTTTCTGTTGTTGAGAAGCCACCCAGTCTATGGTATTTTGTTATAGAAGCCCAAACAGACTAAGGGAGAAAACTGGTACTGAGAAGTGAGTGTGTTGTTGTAATAAATACCTAAAACTGTAGAAGTGGCTTTGGAATTGGCTACTGGGTAGAGGCAGGAAGAGTATTGAGATGTGTGCTAGACAAAGCCTACATTTCAATGAACAGATATTTCAGATAAGTGTCAAATAACACGGAGACATGTTCATGTCCTCGTGTTTTGTGTTTTGTAGAAGGTACAGCTGGTCCTAAGGGGCTGCACATATGGGCATCCATGCGATCTGGGAGAGGGGTCCCGGAGCACCTGCAATGAAGTTCTAAACCACCTGCCTGTGCAGTTTACTTCTGCCCTCTGGTCTTGCTTCTGGCTGCAGATTTTAAGCAGCACTGGCCAGTTTTGCCCCATGGGATGCCATGCTCTATTAATTTTCTCTGCAACTCCCGGGAGTCAATCATCCTTGACTGCCCCTTTGTCCTTGTTGGTCAATACAATAATTGTGGGCTTCTGACTTTTAGTGGCTAAGCACCACTTCCTGGCTCTATTCGTTCATTTCTTCATTATGAGTCTAACTCTATGAACACCTCTTTTACTATCATCCCTGGCCTGCAGAGGAGGCCACCACTGAATACTCGAGCATTGCTGCTGCCCTTCTCACCAGTGCATTCCTGATTGCCATAGCGAATGGCATATTCTCTGGGCCTCTCCATGGAATATCATCCTGTGGCAGGTCTTCTGGTTTCACATACTATACCCACTCCAGCATCTCACTTTCTACAGCTTTTTTGTTCCCTCCTCCATCATGCACAGGGCAACTCAGCCATTTCCATTTTGCCTAGCATAGGATATTAGTTTTTCCAGGCTTCTAAGAGCCACCATAGCTAAAAGTTTGTCCTATTCTTTTGAGTCCTTGCCAGGGTGGTGAATCTCATGTCCTGAGGAAGTGTCGCAAATTACTGAATTTCTACTTATCCAGTTTTATGTTCTATAATAACTCCCTTTATTAAGCACTCTTGAAATTCACTCCCAAGGGTATTTTCCCAGCTCTTGTATACACATGCTGGTTAATTTTTGCAACTCCTTCAACAGAAATCTCCTTCCTTCGTTTTCAGGTTCAGCATGTTCCCAGCTGGATTATGTTCTCCTGACAGTCAGGATGTAGGCAGAATTAACTCCTGAAGAGGGTACCTATTACTTTATGGGGGAAAGACCTTTGCAGTATCTTTCCTCTGAGGCTGCTAGCTCTTCCTCTGGAGAGGTAGGCCCTCCTCTCCAATCTCAGAGGTTTCAGGGCCTCTGCGGAGGTAAAACTTATAGAAGCATTTCCTAGATGTCCTCATTTCATTTCAGAAACCAGGCTTTCCCAACCTCAGCCCTTACCTTAACAAATAGACCTGCTTTGGCTGAGCATTTAAGTATCTCTGGAGTTTGGCAGCCTCAACTCTCAGACCTTAATTTTACTGCTCAGCTGTGATTGCTCTACCACAGCAGGAGATAAGGGTCCCTTTGTAAACTACTTAAACTCACACTTAGCCTTTAACTGTTTGTTAACCCTCATTTCTCATTCTCCCCCTGTGGGGCTTCAATACAGCTTAGTAATAACCAGTCATTAACCAAAGTAGGCTTTCTTTGCCCCATATTTTTCAACTGCTTAAATCATCTCACTGACAAGGGCATTTTCCTTCAGTGGATTTTCCTATGTCATCACCTTCCCAATGTCATCCCAAACCACCTTCCCAACCTCATTTCCTGCCACCCGCCTTTTCTCAGAAGCAGTTTAGACTCACTGTTCTGTAAGCATTTTTTGGGCTGCATCTAGCCTACATGGCTGTGGGGTTGTCTTGGCCTACAGTTTTTCATTGTTCTTCACTTCCTATAATCCATCATTGTTCAATGATCAGCCCAGGCATTGTTTACTGGAAGAGTCACAGAGAAAACATGCATTTGCTTTACCAGCTCTACCACTTACTGCTGCAAGAATCCATCAGCTTTCTCAGGATGTAAACCCCTTTGTGAATGCTCAAACTGCAGGCACTGTGAGTTTCCAGGTAAGCCCCAGAGTGCAGATCCAGGCTATGGTAAGGGTGTATTCAGGTGCCCAGACTGGGTACAAATGGGAGCTGGATTGGGGTTGGGGCTTTTCAACTGCATCCAAGGATTTTAAAGGCCAAACTACCTCTGTAGGCCTTGGAAAGCCTCAATCAGTCAGAAGCGGTGTGATAGTGACTGCTGAAGTGGTGAGATGTGAAGCAGATGAACCAGTTCACAAAGCAGGTCTGTTGTTAAGGTAAGGGCTGAGGTTGGGAAAACCTTGTTTCTAAAATGAAATGGGGACATCTGGGAAATGCTTCTATGAGTTTTACCTCTGCAGAGGTAAAGTCTTAACAGTGGTTGAGAGCCAGAATGGATCTAGGTTCAAATCCTGACTCTGCTACTCAGCTGAATGACTGTGCGCAGTTTACTTAAGCTCTCTGAACTTCAGTTTCTTCATGGGAAACCTGGAAACTAAGCCTATCTGACACATGGTAGTGAGGGCTGACTGACAGAATGCATAGAAATTACCTGGCACTCTGTTCGTAACATCCTGGAAAAAAGGGAAGAAATAACACTGACCAGTCCACGTTCCCGTGCCAGGTGAGGGGCTCTCTTTAGGACAGAGAACCTGCCATATATGGCAAAAGGGATCTCCTAAGTGGATTCTAGGCCTGATGAGCCCAGCTGGCCTTCTTCATCTCTAAAGCTGCTTGCTCTTTCTTTTTTCCTGACCCTTGATCTCCCTCTGTGCACTGGGAGCTCCATTTCTGCCCAGGATGCTGAGCACAGTTCTGCCCAACTTGTGCTCAATGCATGATCTCATTTATTCCCTTACTTCATCAACATTACTGCTCTGCCTCCCCTTGATTAGGGCCTTGCTGGGCATCCACCTAATTAATCTGGTGAAGCAATTCGGGCAGGGCATTAACGGCTGATAATGCTGCATTCCTTCTAGGGAATCTGCTGTACTTTCGTAAAAGTCTCCTTAACTTGATGCAAAGAAGGGACTAATGAGTTAATTTCAGGACCCTTTCAAGGTCAACACTAGGACAACAACCTACATACCATCCAACTGGATGATCAAACAGGAGGGTGAGCAGCAGAAGTGTGGCTGAGAACAGGGCTACTGTCCCTTAAATCTGGTCCATGTTGCACAGGCAACAGAGCTCCTTCAAGGAGCATACCAAGCTGAACTGTGCAGGGGAGAGGGCCTAGACAAGTGCATTTTTGAGCCACTGCTTTGATCCAGGACTCAGAGTGTCTTGCCTGGCCTAGCACAGAAGGCTCTTCTCTAGTCTCCCTGCCTCCTTGATAGGTCTCTCTCTCTCTAGTCTCTCTTCCAGACCATTGCTGGGGGACCTTTAGAAGATCCATTCTGGAGATGTCATCCCCTTGCTCAAAATCTTTTCTTGGGTTCCCATTACCTTTGTGGTACAGCCTGAACTCCTCAGCCTGACACACAAACCCCTCCTGCCTGGCTCCCTTCTCCAGGCTCATCTCCTGCCACCCACGGCACACAACCACACTCCAGACTGATCAAATGACTTACTGTTCCTGAAAGTCCTGAAGACCTAGCATTTGCAGTTCCCAGCACCTAGACTATCTTCCTCCTCACCCTGTGCCCTGACACCACCTAGCACCCCACCTGTCATCTCCTCATTCTCCCTCCCTTTGATTGTCCTATGGACTCCTGTCCATTTTCCAAGATTCATCTCTTATCACATGCTAGTGACAGTGCCATTCTCCTTTCACTCTCATTGCACTCTGGCAAAGTGAGCCGTTTTCTCTTTTGCCTACCAAGCGTACCTCTGTTATAAAATTTACACTTTAAAAAATATGTTTTACCCCACATTAGGTAAAAGTTTCTTTGAGCATTTGGAACCTGCCCTGTTTGTTCGAATCCTCGGCTTCACAGATTCAAGACAATCAATAAATATATTCTGAACAAAATGAATATGACCATGAATAACCAGAATTAAATTTTCATTTTGTATCCATCACACATAATTTATTTAATCTTTTAGCTCTCCCTCTGGAGAGCTAAATATCTTCATTTTGTTTTTTGGCAAAAGGAAATCAAATACCTACCTCTGAGGATGGAAGTGAGATTTAACATATGTGAAGTGTCCTGTGTCAGGCTGCACATGGAATTGGCTGTCACATTGGGCTGCTGCTGCCACCTTTACCCACGTCGGTGTATATCTGGATTGAGTTGCAGTACCTTTGAAGATACACCTCAAGAGTCAAAGGAGAAATCAAGAAACTCGGGGAAAACCAGAATTCACCAGTGTCTTCTGTGTGCTTAGCCTTATGCCTTGGCATTTTACACACTGTTCCCAAGGCCCTTTCTGGGTGTCCGATTTGCTATCTTGCCTCACTGCATAGAGTTGGAGGGTAATAGTGGTTGCTCAATAAATATTTTAATTTAAATGAATGGAGTAGAATCTTTCCTGTACTGATCAGCAGTTTACAGAGGACCCTTTTCTTCTGCTGTACCTTCTCAGTAATTAAGTTACAGATTTTCCTTGAACAACTACTATTACGCTGACAGATTTATATGCTGTTACTGTTGATTGTTTGAAGACTAGTCCTTCAGACTGGGATAAATGAGTTCAGCTCCCAGTTTTTGTCAGCTTTGTGAGTAAAGAGTTCAAAGAAATAAATCTCTACTGCAGTTGACATTTTCTCTATTAACAAGTAGAGGGAGTGAAAGAGACAGAGAGGGAGATTCCCATATGTGTACAGATACATACGGAGATAAATATCCCTCCCATTTGATAGCTATTCAAAGCACACTTCTAGCCTGGTGTCCTGGAATAGCCTATTTGTTAAATGCTAGAAGAATCAAGTTACTCTACAAGATTCAAATTGCTACTGAACGTCAGTCTTTGAAATATATTGTCTGTTCAAATAAACTGACAAGCAAATCTTTCAGAAGCCAGGCGAAGACCTTCTGGATGTAAAAGGAAAAATCTGATAGAGAGCACTTGGTTATGAAATACTTTTAAAACAAAGGGAGGTGACAATAAAATATCATTTCCTTGGCTTTGTACAAATTCATTCTGTCAGTACCTGGGCACGACTATTTCTGTCCTTCACTACCAGATCTGAATTGTAATATATGCTGTTACTTACTGCTTAGAGAATGTTGTCTCTTAAGAAATGTTTCCACAAAAGGGTACTTATATAATGACATTTTCCTGATGTCTAATTTGCATACATTTATTTATGATTAAGCAATTGTTTATAGCATGCCTAGTATGGGCCAGGTTTGCTTTAGGTACTGGGGATGTCACAGAGTATAAGACAATGTTTACTCTCATGGAGTTTACATTCTGAAGGCTGGGGCTGGGGAGATGAAGAAAACATGGTTGTTAAATTGATAAACAAGAAAAATATTAGAGAGTAAAAAATGTTATGCACAGGGAACATAAAAACCTCTACAGTGAGAATGGGCTTGGTGTGTTGAAGGATCAGAAGTCAGGTCAACGTCGTTGGAGTGAAGTGACAAATGTAGCAGTAGGAGATAAGGTGGAGCATTAGGTGTGGAAAGTCTAGATACTGAGTTTGGATTTTATTGACAGTGCAATGGGAAGTTGTTGGAGGGATTTTTAACGTCGGTAGTGACAAAATCTGAAGAACATTTAGAAATGCAGGTAGAGAACAGATTCCAGTGCGTCAAGAGTGGAAACAAGATTTGCACTTAAAAGGTAAAGTTCTGGGTCAGGAAAGACATGATGGTGGCATAGACTAGGGAAATGCTAGTGAAGATGAAACCAGTGGGAAGATGCTACATATGAGTCACATATGGCTTCTGTTAACTAATTGCTCATGATGCTTTTCTAAACAAAATTTTAAGGATGGGAATAAACTCCCCTGTGAAACAATTTCAAACCTGCCAAAGAGGTGGCAAAAAATAGAATGTTTTCTTTTTGGACATTGAAATGCTAAATCTGAGCCAAGCACTACAATTTACACTTTATCTAGTTTAATCATCATTACAACCTTATGAAGGAGATGTTATCATTATTCCTATTACACTAAAAATAATTGATAAGGAAACTGAGACTTAGAGGACTGATGTCACACAGCTAATAAAGGGTATAATGAGGACTTGCAATACAGGCCAATTTCTACCAAAACCAGTGAATTTAACTACCAACCTTAACCACTCTCCAAGAATGATATACACAAGTGATTCGCTGTAAACATTTTCCCTTACCATCATAGTTTTACTAAGGACTCTAGGTTCTATTGTTGACTAGTATCGGGGCAGGAAGTCTATGGCTGTGACTTTGGAATGGAATATAACAAAGAGGACCAAAGAGTTGCCAGATGGATTGTACATTTCTCTTAAGCTTCAGCCTGGGTGCAAGCATCTGGCCAAGCATTTATAGGACAGTTTTCATGACTCAAAAGTAGCTTAACAACCCATGTTTGTGTTCTAATTTGAAAATCTTGTTGACTCTCTTTCAGTGCCTCATAATCTTACAGTTCTTTTTCCATAGCCTCTTTTCATATCCTAGTCTAGGCCCTTATCATCTGGTGCCTAATGAAAGTAATATCAGTGGTGCCTTATAATTTACTGCCAGAAGCAGTCTACAAATTCAACCATTCCCCATCAAAATACCACCACCATTCTTCACAGAATTAGAAAAAAAATTCTAAAATTCATATGGAACCAAAAAGGAGCCCACATAGCCAATGCAAGACTAAGTATAAAGAACAAATCTACGGGCATCACACTATCTGGTTTCAAACTATACTATAAGGCCATAGTCACCAAAATAGCATGGTACTGGTATAAAAATAGGCACATAGACCAATGGAACAGAATAGAGAACCCAGAAACAAACCCAAATACTTACAGCCAACTGATCTTTGACAAAGCAAACAAAAACATAAAGTAGGGAAAGGATACCTTTTTCAACAAATGATGCTGGGATAATTAGCTAGCCACATGTAGAAGAATGAAACTGGATCCTCATCTCTCACCTTATACAAAAATCAACTCAAGATGGATTAAGGACTTAAATCTAGGACCTGAAAGTATACAAATTCTAGAAGATAACATTGGAAAACCCCTTCTAGACATTGACTTAGGTAAGGATTTCATGACCAAGAACCCAAAAGCAAATGCCATAAAACCAAAACTAAATAGCTGGGACTTAATTAGACTAAAGAGTTTTTGCACAGCAAAAGGAACAGTCAGCAGAGTAAACAGACAACCCACAGAGTGGGAGAAAATCCTCACAATCTATACATCTGATGAAGGACTAATATCCAGAATCTACAAAGAACTCAAACAAATCAGTAAGAAAAAAACAAACAGGCTGGGTGTGGTGGCTCACGCCTATAATCCCAGCACTTTGGGAGGCCGAGGTGGGTGGATCACCTGAGGTCAGGAGTTCGAAACCAGCCTGCCCAACATGGTGAAACCCCGTCTCTACTAAAACACAAAAATTAGCTGGGCATGGTGGTGGGTGCCTGTAATCCCAGCTACCTGGGAGGCGGAGGCAGGAGAATCTCTTGAACCTGGGAAGAGGAGGTTGCAGTGAGCTGAGATCACACCACTGCACTCCAACCTGGGAGAGACAGTGAGACTCCCTCTCAAAAACAAACAAACAAACCCACCAAAAAGTGGACTAAGAACATGAATAGACAGTTCTAGAAAGAAGATATACAAATGGCCAACAAACGTATGAAAAAATACTCAACATCACTAATGATCAGGGAAATGCAAATCAAAACCACAGTGTGATACCACCTCGCTACTGCAAGAATGGCCATAATCAAAAAAATCAAAAACGGTAGATATTGTCATGGATGTGGTGATCAGAGAACACTTCTACACTGCTGGTGAGAATGTAAACTAGTACAACCACTATGGAAAACAGTGTAGAGTTTCCTTAAATAACTAAAAGTAGAACTACCATTTGATCCAGCAATCCCACTACTAGGTATCCACCCAGAGGAAAATAAGTCATTATTTGAAAAAGATACTTGCACACGCATGTTTATAGCAGCACAATTTGCAATTGCAAAATCGTGGTACCAACCCAAATGCCCATCAACCAACAAGTGGATAAAACAAGTGGTATATACATACGATGGAATACTACTCAGCCATAAAAAGGAATGAATTAACGGCATTCGCAGCAACCTGGATGAGATTGGAGACTACTATTCTAAGTGAAGTAACTCAGGAATGGAAAACCAGACATCCTATGTTCTCACTGATACATGGAGCTAAGCTACGAGAATGCAAAGGCATAAGAATGATACAACGGACTTTGGGGACTTGGAGGGGAGAGTGAGAGGAGATTAAGGGATAAAAGACTTCAAATAGGGTGCAGTGTATACTGCTCGGGTGATGAGTGCACCAAAATCTCACAAATCACCACTAAAGAACTTACTCATTTCACATACCACCTGTACCCCAATAACGTATGGAAAACTTAAAAAAAAAAGATTGTCCCGCAAAAACAAACAACCCCCCCAAAACTAAAACCCTTTCACAGATATTACATCAACTCTCACAACGTTATGAAATAGATATCACTGCATTTTGTTGGTTTGTTGATAGATATATCTTTTTTTTTCATACTTTAAAATTGGAATGGGGTATACTCAATGGCAACTTACAATTGCTATTGGCTTGAAGGCAGTTGTGGTGTATTTGTTATTGCCTCTATGAGCTCAGTCTGACGTATTTTTCCTGCTTAGTATGAATGGAACTCAGTGTTCTCAACTTCTAGAGTTCAATAGACTGTTCTGGTTATTGCCTAAAAATGAGTTCTAAGTATGAGTTCTGGTTATTGCCTAAAAACTTTTCATGAACACCTCTGAATATTTCCCAACAACAAAACTTCCAAAATGAATGGAGCTTGAAAAAATATATTGCAAGGACAATAGTGGAGCACTCTTAAAAAACAGTGCATTGCTAATGCACCTATGGCACAGGCATAATGCTGGACACATCGAACATGGATGTAGACTACTGTGAATCAAAGAGTGATCCAGAAGAATTGCAGTATGGATGTCAAAAAGTTTTAGGAATACTTTAACCCAGAGATTCTCAAACTTTCTTGGTTGATGGCACTTCTAGTTTCTTGGTACCTTTTTCACAGCATCCCTAGGCCAAAAGAAATATCTAACATTTCCATTTATTAAATAGGTCCAACAACTTAGTAGCCATTTGAAAAAATATTTTCATTTTATCCTTAAATAACTAGAATTACCTACTTATGGAATGGGTGTGCTTCTTGAGCACTGCACAACATCCCAAATTTTGGGATCAAATTGGACATTATCATCTTCATTTCCTATTCCATTTTGTTTTTGCAGTACTCACTTTTTAAAAAATCACAGCAATTGCCATCAACCAAAGCCTCACAAAATATAGTGTCATCAAAAGGAATGTAGCCTGATCTAATATTGAAATTGTCACTAACGTTGAGCTAGAAGTTGACGCCATATCTGAACAGATGTCAAGAGTCATTGTGTTAAAAATGGTATATCCCACAGCACCCCAGTAAGTGCCCAGTAGCTCCTTGGGGTGCTGTGGTGCATGGTTTGGGAACCATGGCCTTGAGCAATCTATTTTGCTCATAGTTTACTTTTATGAATGTATAAGAGAAATATATGATAAAAAGCAATGTTTAAATAAGTATAAAAGAGCAATTCAGTAAGCATAAAATAAAAATTCCAAAGTGATAAGGAATCATTTTGCCATAGTTTTATTAAAATTTTTCTTTCTTTGGAGTATATTTAAGTGCTTCTAATAACTGATGGCACTTTAGATTCTATTTTATAGATCATGCTAATTAGGCATTGGATTCTAAATTGATCTCTCTGCCTCTAGGCACTTATGCTGTATTTTGTTACCAGATCAGCTGTCCTAACTCATAATTTTCACTATGTCACTTCCTCTTATCGAATTATTCAATAATTTGCTATGGCCTATAAGATAAAATTCAGATTTCTCAATGTGACAAGTAATGGTCTCTGCAATCTAAGATATCTACCTTGTTGCCTTACTCTGTCTCTACCTTTCAGAAACAGGAGACTCCCAGCCTACATCTTCTGTTAGTGGGTAAATCAATTCTCCACTCTAGGCCTCAGTTTCCCCATTTATAAAATGAGAAGTTGGACTTGATCACTGGTTCCTAGCTTTTTTGAAAAAAATAATTGGAGACTGACATAGTGTTACCAGGTTTTAGCCTATGATTAAATCTAATGCTTACCTAGATACAGTTGGCCCTCCATATTCATAGGCTTCACATCTTTTGAGTCAACCAGTCACAGATAAAAAATATTTGAAAAAATGGATGGTTGAGTAGGTACTGAACATGCACAGGGTTTTTTCTTGTCGTTATTTCCTAAACAATATGGTATAGCAACTATTTACATAGCATTTACATTGTATTAGGTATTATAAGTAATCTAGAGATGACTTAATGTATACCAGAGGATGTGCATAGATAATATGCAATTACTACACCTTTTTATATAAGGGACTTGAGCATTTGTGGATTTTGGTATCTGCAGGGGTCCTGGAGCCAATCCCCCACAGATACTGAGGGATGACTGTAGTCTATTTTAATCATCTTGTGTTGCAAATACAATGAATTATATCTCAACATAAATAAGAAAAAACTAAATAAAGTTACCTGTAAAAAAACTTCAGTCTATTGTCTTATTGTTTTCATTTAACTATAGACTTCTTTACAGACTGTTAAGCACTGGTTCTTAGAACAGCATTTGGGACCAAAGGGCCTTTATTACTCAAATTGTAGCCTTAAATCAGGGACATCACATCAACTGTAAGCTTGTCAGAAATGTTCATCTCAGGTCCTGTCCTGGACCTGCTGAATCACAGTATGCGTTTTGACATGATTCCCAAGTTATTTGTATCCATATTAGAGTCTGAGTAGCCTTTAGCTAGAGGCCATTCGGCACATGCATTCTCTATTATTTGTGATTCTCTTGTACAAACAACATAGCTACATAACCATGGCTTGCACTGTGATGTGTATACAACTAATCTTGTATTATTCCTCCGAGTTTTCTATTGCTGGCCTACCTCTGTGACTTCCTCCTATCTATTCTTCAATAGTTGCCTCAGGTTTCATCTTTGCTTCTCTTTGTTCCAGCTCTGTGTGACTTTAGAAAACTTGATTTTTCAGTAAGTCAATTTCTTCAACCATAAAATGGGATCATAATATCTATTTCATAACACTTTTGAAAAGATGCAATGAGTTAATAAATGTAAACGTTGCACCACAGTGCTTGATGTAATAGCCCCTCCATAAGGGGTAGCTGCTATTGTTATTGTCCTTGTTCCTATTACAACAGTAATAATACAGAAGTGTACCAAACAGACAAAATCTCCTGTCCTATGAAGATTACTTTCCAGTGCGTACTGCTAAATAAATGCTTGTCGGATACTGTAGTCACGCCTTAATTTGTCACGCAGTCACTTGTAGGCTCAGTGAGTTTTAGAGATTGCTGGAAAGCTACTTGTAAGATTTTGTATACCTTGCTTATGATATTTACCATATTATGCTTTGTATTATGGCTATTTAGGAGAGTATTTTCTCACTCATCAAACTCTAAGTGTATTGTTTCTATGTACAGTCCCATGGCACTTGACAAACAGTAAGTATGCTTAGTGAATGAAAGCATTGAGGAAGCCTTTATCCTTTCATCATGAGACAGCTGTGGCAAAGGCTGTCTGAACAGCCATTGTGGATGAAGGTATTCTCAGTTCCAATTAGATGCTGTTCTCTCTGACTTACTCTGTTTTCCCCAGCTGTTTAATGTGGACATCAGTATAGCCTTACTATCTTATTTTTTCTTTTAGAGAAAGAGTCTCACTCTGTTGCCCAGGCTGGAGTGCAGTGGTGCTAACATGGCTCACTGCAACAGCAGACTCCTGGGCTCAAGGAGTCCTCCTTTCTCAGCCTCCCAAGTAGCTGGGACCACATGCATGTGCCACCATGCCCGGCTCATTCATTTTTTGTAAAGACAGAGGTCTCCCGATGTTGGCCAGGCTGGTCTCAAACTACCAGCCTCAAGCAGTCCTTCCACGTCAGCCTCTCAAAGGGCTAGGATTACAGGTGTGAGTCACCTTGCCAGTCCCTCACTATCTTTAAGTTGTCTTGTCACAGATGCTCGTGACTTTAGGGAAAGCTTCTAGCTGGAAAAAACAATGCCAACCACAGGCTGGTACAGAATGCACAGACTTTTGATTTATTATAGTACACGGTGCATCCATTCTCTCTGATTTTCCAATGTGGCCCTTCCTGTAGTGTTAGATGACAAATCTAAGGTAAATACAACTTGTCCTCTCCCTGTCAACCCTTTGGTAAGGTAAAGGCTGTGTGCTTGTGTGAATCCATTTCCTGAAACTAGCTCAATATGAGCAGAGAAGGCTTGGAAATCAAAGTTGTCTGGTCCACAAAAACAGCTTAAAAATCACCCTCCAACTGGGGTCACCCTCCTTACTGGAGTCCCATTGCCAATTTGCTCATTAGTTTCTCTTTCTATAACAAGCTCCAATAAAGCTGCATCTCTCATTGGAAACACTCATGTCCCCTGCATCCTCAAATCTACTATCTAAATCCAAGATGCTTGGGGACATCATTAATTCAGACATTTGACTGAACACAGCCCTTTATCCCTTTTTCCCCCAAGTAGCAAGTTATGCTAAAGGCAGGCTAGGAAAACTCAATAACTCATAGAAAAGTCATTCATTTTACTTTCAAATTTCGATCACCAGGGTGAAGGTTCAGAAAAGGCCATGACAGAAATTCTTGCAGAAGAAAATCCCCCTGTTGCCCTGCAGCCAGTCATCTTCCTGCTGCATAAATCACTGCATTCTGTGGAATGTCAGTGCCAGCTGTAATCAGACTGCCAAAGAGAAGGGCTTTCTTCAGGGCTTCTGACTGAGACAGTTGTATGTATTTGGGCTTGGACTGACAGCTGAACTGCCCTTTCAAAATAGCAAGATTCATGAAAGAGTTGTTCCTATGCATGAACTTGGCGCTGGCCTGGTCCCACTGTGGCAATGTGGAATCCACATTGCTGTGCATGGCCTCTGCCTGCAGCACACTCAGATCCCCTGCTTCCCTCTAAGGTCACTTGAGGTGGCTGTCCGTGTCCTCCTGCTTCACTCCTTTTGGTAGAATACCACAACATTTCAAAGACAAGGAGGATCCAGACTCTTGACTCTAATCTATAGCAAATGAACAAAGTAGGAAGTCCAGAAAAGTGGATTTTTCTCAACCAGATATTCTTGGACCTCTTGAAGCCTTTCCATTCTTTTCTGCTCTCTGCAGAGTCGGGAATGAGATTTATAGGCAGGCTGGAGGCTGGCATCAGACCTGTAGGGAAGGATATACATTTGGCTTTGACCATCCTGTCCCACGTTTTGCCTCTCTCCCAGAGGGCACCAATTCCTTCTTACCACCTGTTTTCTCAGCTCACTCACACATGCTCATATTCCCCTCCCCCAGTGCTCCAAGACTTGACGTCTTCCTGTTATGGCCAGGCTGTCTCCCACCTCGGTTGGAATGAATGCTAAAATAGTGTTCTGCTTTATTCAGGAAGGCTGCGGGGAGGAGAGTGCAGCTCATGGGTTTAAGAGTTCCTGCTAACCTCTGCTTTCTGCACACCCAGAGCCCAGTGAAGGTCGTCACCCTGTTTGGATCAATTCTGTCTACAGGAATCTCAAACTGAATTTTTCCATGTGATTCTTGCAGGATGAGACAATGTGTGCCCACATTTCCACAAAGAAAGAAGTTAAAGCACAAGGTGGGACCTCATTTGGCCAAAGATTCTCTAATACTATGGGCATTGGACCCCCTGGGGATCCCACAGGTGAGTAAGAAGGAAGGAACCTCACTCTCATGGTGCCTCTACTTATGGAGGAATGAGGTTTCTTTTACCTGCTTTTCAACCATGTTTCATATTTCCATGAAGCATCAGACCTTTGGCACCAGCAGGCATCTGTTTCTTGCCTATGTTGTAGGATCTGAGTGCTGCAAGGCAAGGACTTCCCTCTGGCTCAAAGCAACCACCCGCACATCTCTGAGAGAGCCTTTTTTTCAGGTCAGTGATTCTCAAATTTAACCATACACCAGATTCACTTGGAGGGCTTGTTCAAACACAGACTACTGGTACTAACCTGTGGAGGTACTGATTCAGTAGGTCTAAGGTAGAGCCCAAGAATATGCATTTCTCATAAGTTTCGCAGTGGTGCTGATGCTGCTTTTGCTGGGACTACACTTTGAAAACCACGATTTTATCTAAACTGAGTTGTGTTAGTGTAGCAGAAGTTAGTGATTAACCATCAATGAGGTCCCAGGAAAGGGTAGCCTTGAACAGGTGAAAAAGTCAGATGTTGGCCTTGGGTGTGACACTGTCTTTCTCTAACTTCACCATCAGCATAGACATTTCTTCTGCTCCTGATAAAAGGCAGCAAAACACATGGAGCCAACTTACTTGTTCCTGGCTCCCTCCCTCTTCCCATTCTTCCTTTCTTTTCCTTTTTTCTCTCCTTTTATTTCTTCCTTTTGAAGGTCACTTTATCTGAGATACCTTGTATAAGAAGTATCTCAAAATTAGATTTACAAGTAAACCAGAATCCCACTTAGCAACAGATTTCAACTAAGGTTGGAAATGGAGGAGAGTCCTATGGTATGGAGGAGAGTGAAGAGTGAAGTGAGAAATTCAAGAAGTACAGAAAGATTAAATCCTTCTCCAGCTTCAAACTCCTCTCTTGCAAATTATTTTTTTTTCACTAGGAGACACAATAAGGCAAGTCAAACACAAAAATATTGCTTTTGCACCATATGTATTTCACTTAATCTTTACAACCATATGAAGTGGTATGGTTACTCAGCCTTTTTATAGAAGAGGAAATCAAGGTTTCGAAAAGCTAATAACATGACCACAACCATACAGTGACTCTCCTCCTGAGGAAAGATCTTAGTCCCAGGTCTGGGATGACTTCCTTCACAAGAGCCACTGTAATGAACGTGACAATAAAGGTGTTGTGGGTAGGGGGTCAAGGGGGATGATAATTCACAGAGGAACTATTTTGACAAGTAACTAGAGACTGGAGAATGGAAAGACTTGTGCAGACTGGCTAACAAACTTAGAGTATTAGAATATGCATGAGGAATAAAAAGTAAGAAAATGGAAGGAAGAAATGGAAACTTTCAATTGCTAGGGGAGAGGTCAAGAAAGAATCAGTCAGTTACACAAATAACTGGTCCAGTACTCTTTCCTTGTCTCTGTTACCATCCATAGTGGCCACCTGGGCAAAGCCCCAGGTCTTCGATTGCGCTTTAGTAGCTGTAGGGACCCCACATACAATTGCTGGGTGTGAACGGAGAAACCCTCCAGACAAGCCACTCTCTGCTCCAATGGCACTTGCCCTCATCCCGGCTTTCTGCCTCCTGGGATTACCTTGGTGTTTACTACTATTATCCTTTTGGACCCGGCTCTGCTTCTGGATTTTATTCCAACTTCATTTCCCAGCTGACTGATGAAAATCTCTACCGGGAGCACCAGCTATCCTCAAACTCAGCACTTCCAAGCTAAACAGCTTCCCCCCTAAACAACTCCTCCTGACTCCCCCGTTTCTCCTGTCAACCAGACTTGAAAACAACAATCATATTTGGTGCCTCCTTTTCTCTTCCACAGAATTCAGCCAATAACCAAGTTGATACAAACATCTAAAATGTCTCCTTAATCCGTTGCCTTTCAAATATCAAGGCCACAATTCTAGTTCAGACCCTCATTTTCTTTTCTTTCTTTTTCTTTTCTTTTCTTTTTTTTTTTCTTTTTTTGAGACAGAGTCTCACTCTGTCACCCAGCCAGGAGTGCAGTGGTGTGTGATCATGGCTCACTGCAGCCTCAACTTCGTGGACTCCAGTGATCCTCTCACCTCAGTCTACTGAGTAGCTGGGACTACAGGCTTACACTACCATGCCTAGCTAATTTTTGTACTTTTGGTGGAGATGGGGTTTTGCTATGTCGCCCAGGCTGGTCTTGAACTCTTGAGTTTAAGTGATCCAACTGCCTCAGACTACCAAAGTGCTAGAATTACAGGCATGAGCCACCGCACCAGGCCGAGACCCTCTTTTTCTTTTTAAAACATTGTTACTGAATCATCTTTTCTCTCGCTGGCACTTTCAGTCCCTCTCAACTCTTATCTGTTCTCTACCTTGGGACCAGATCATTCTGGAACTATTCTAATCATGCTGCTTCTTTGCCTAAAATTTTTCAGTGGCTCAAGTGCATTTTCTTCAGATTGGTTTCAGAGCCTGGTGGGGACACCTGGTGTTTTTTCGGCAGTTATTTATTTGGTAGGGCTTTAAGTTTCTTGACAGGTACCCATTCCTTCATCCGAGTTTGGCTGGCAGTGATCCTTCTTCTTGGCTCTAGGAGTGAACACATGAGGAATCCTCCTAGACCCAGTAATTGGGTCAGGGATAGGCATAAATTAGTTAAGTCAGATAAATGAATCTCTATTCTGAGACTTTTGTCTGAGCAGTTGAGAAAATGCAGCTCATTTTCTGTTGAGGCTGCTAGAAATCACTATGATAAAAGACAAAATTTGCCAGGAATTACCAACTATAACACGAAGTCAACAGAAAAAAAAAGAGGTGAAGTTTATTGAGCAAAGTGAGACTCCCTGGATCCAGCTATGAGTGAAGCCAGAGCACCTTCCTGACTTTGTGTTTTTTGTTTTTGTTTACAGACAGGATCCTCGCTGTACTGCCCAGGCTAGTCTTGAACTCCTGAGCTCAAAGCATCCTCCTGTCTCAGCCTCTTGAGTAGCTGCGATTACAGTCGTGTGCCACCACACTCAGCATTCTTGACTTTCCAGTTAAATAGGCCAATACCTGCCTTTCTGAGCTTAGTTTGATTTTAGTTATGTTGCAGTCACCTAAAGAATCCTATAGCTTTCTTCTCTTTTTAAACAACTCTTTCAACCCCTCTGTCATTTGCTAAACCATTCACTCTTGTCTCAAAGCATAATTATTTTATATATCCGTGCTTTGCTTGTGCTGTTCTTTCTATCTGGGACACATCTGGGAGATGAAGGCATCTCCATCAGCTCAATCTTCTAAGATCTATTTCGGATGTTATTCTCGCATACGATGTCTTTTCTGCCTTTCAGCCACATAAAGTCTTATCCCTATTTGAATTCCCCCTATACCCTGCTGAGTCTTCTTTGCCATTAAATATTTAACATCTTTCACCAGTGGTCCATATTAGATGCTCAATAAACTAGTGTGAATTGAATCAGAGAAAAGGAAAATGAAGCTAATGCTTGTCGGATTGAGTTGACTTAAGGTTCTGAGGAAAATAACAGGAAATAGCTGATTATCCTTTCTATAGCATACCTAGCTTTCGTTTCTTCCGGTAGACAGGTAGACATTTTCACTGCTACTTCTTTAATCACATACGATGCTGTAAACTATAATTTTGCAGAAAAGCACTTTCATTTGAACCCGTGGAACATTGCAGTAAGTCTGGTTATAGGAAGATATTTTATTTACTTTAATATTGGTTGCTTCTCTTTGTACATAAACTTGGTTGTTTTTGTTGCTTTTATTGCTGTTTTGGTGTTTGTTTTTTCCAAAGTCAATTTTGTAGATTTGTTTTACTAGCAATTTCAGCATTTCTGAGGCTGCTATATATTGCTTTCTTCTTTGGAATATGGAAAAATTCTTTGAGTCTTGTTCAAGTTTTAATGTGACATTATTTGAAAGGAATGTTTAGTTGTATTCGGTGTTTATGTAACACCTGCCGGTTTATCATCTGAGTAATTTACAGTTCCTCTAGGGAATAGGAAAGTAACCACAAGGTAATCTGGCAGAAGAGAGGTTCTTCTATAAATGCCAACCTGAGTGGTTAAACATGAAGAATTCGATCAAACACCTTGAGCTCTTGTCTATGTGATGCCAAAGACACACTTTTTACCCCTAAGTTAAAACAGTTACTTTGATGTCACATAAACACAACTGATGGAATCAACATTGAATTTAAAAGGCATCGTAGGACTGATATCCAGACCTTTTCCCCTTACTGCCACAGGCTGCATATACTTGAAGGGCTGCTTTATAGTGCAGCAGAAAAAAATCTAGGAGTTCATGTTTGTCTTAGTAAGTGGCTTAGAAAAGGAACTCTAGATTATGCTTTTTCCCATATTCAGCTCATATACCACTGAGTTTTTTTTTTTTTTTTTTAACCAGAACTGAAGGGTGCGGGAACTTGTAGGTTTGGATTTTATATGTATGTGTATGTGAGTTTCTGAATCAAGGTATTTCTGTTTCCACCTGCTTTTTTAGCTGGCTTTATAAGTAATACTTACACTGTTTCTACCTGATTTTTCAAGTAATACATATTTACTTACCAAAAAAAAAAAAACAAAAAAAACCCACCAGACTACAAGTCAGGCACGTTGGCTCACTTTGGGAGGCCAAGGCAGAAGGATTGCTTGAAGCCAGGAGTTTGAGACCAACCCAGGTAACAAAGGAAGGCCCCACCCCCAACCTGTCTCTACAAAAAAATAAAAATAATAATAATAATTAATTAAAAATATTCACATTGTAGCATGTATCAGTACTTCATTTCTTTTAAAAAACACTACAATAAAATATTATTTTATAGCCACTTTATTGATAAAATTAAAAGATTTGGCATTCCAAGTACTGGAGAGGATACAAATCAACAGCATCTTTTATATGTCAAGAGTTTAATTGGTTCAACTACACTGAAAAATAATTTGGTATTATCTTGAAGAGTTGAGAATTCATAAACCCTATGGCACAACAATTGTACTCCTTAGAATATGCCCAAAGGAACACGTACCAGGAGTTATGTACAAGAATGTTTACAGCAACCCTGTAACAGCAATAAGTAAACCAACCAACCAACAAGAACTGGAAACAATCGAAACACCCAGCAACTAGGAAATGTATAAATTAACCATTGAATAATTAAGTATCAGTGAAAATGAATGAATTATAACTACATGCAACAGGCTGTATGAATCCAAGTAACATCCTGCTGAATAAGAAAAGCAAGCCTCAGAAGACTATATACAACATGATGTCCTTTAGTAAAGTTCAAAAGCAATGAATACTAAACAGGATTTCGTTTAAGCATACACACATATAATAAAAAAGAAAACTAAGAGAATGATAAACTCCAGTTTAGGAAAATGATTATTTATGGCAGGAAAGCAAAAGCATGCAATAGGGAAGAGTATATGGGAGGGTTAAATCATTGTTATTGTTCTAATTATTGGATTGTGTGGTAATTTGTGGGTGTTTGTCATGTTACCAAGAAATAAAATGAGGCCATGCTATGAATGGGCCAATGATGGTAGCATGCCATTAACCAAGAATGAAGATGAATCCAATTCTGTGTACCTGAAGTCCAGAGTTTAAAAATAAAGGACAATAAATGCATACAAGAAAAATAAGAAAAATCCATATTACCTGAAAGTATGTTTTTCAGTTTTAGGTAAACAAGAACCAGCTTCCTTATCTCTTCTTGGACTGCCATTCTTAGTAGGACTTCCATTCTCAGGAAGGCTAAAGCCAAAAGAGCATGCTGACCAAGGCTATCCTCTTTTAAAAGGATCCCCAAAGTCCCATTTAGCTTCCATGAGGCTTTTTAAAATCTCTGCCTTCATTAATCCTGCTGGTTCCCACCAACTTCTCTCTACTTCCCTCTTTCACATTGCTTCTGTTTATTATCTCTCATTGCTTCTGACTATTCATGACCTCAGTATGTTACCTTCTCTCTTTGTTATTTGGCTTTGTTCCCAAAACAAATGATTCATTCCAATGCCTTAAATTCAGAACTCCTTGGGAGAGCTCTATTTGGGCAAAGCTCACATATCAACAACCTAAAATGTCTCTAACCAGTAGATTGATTGCCTGCCCTGATTCATTCACTTGGGACCACAGGTAACAGCAAGGCAACTTTTGGGAAAATCTCTTTTGAGAAGGGCTGTGGGCATGGTGGACATTCCCAAGTGTGGCCCATCCAGGACAAGTCAGCTCATAATGTACAGCAACATAGGCAGGAAGAGCATAAAGTGATTAGGAAGAGGGAGGATTTCTATCTCCTTATGATTTCAGGGAACATTAGCAACTCATTTTAAACTAATGTGTAAAGCATTCTTGGAGGAGGTTTTTTTTGTGTGTTTTGTTCTTTAAAGGAAAAGGAAGGAATTTCACATTGACTTGGGAAGGGCTTAAACAAAGAACTGAGAAGACAGGAAGGAGCCTGCAATGAACAGCAGTGGGTTGAAATATTAGGATGTCTGACATGGTAAGAGAAGAGAGAGAGAGTCTGGTGTAACTGGTAGAGAGAGATTGGCGACAATATTAATCAATCCACTCATTCAACAAACATTTATTTTTGAATAGATACATGTACATGAATTAAAATATGTTAACCACTGAGAATAGTGCCAGGTTTTCTTCCAGGTCTTGGTATATACCAGTAAATAAAACCACAAAAATCTCTGCCCTGTGGAATTTATATTCTATTATTATTTAAGTGAGGTGCTTAAATAACTTGACTCACTTTATCTTCATGAGAGTACTCTGAAGTAGAGTCATCTATGTGAGCTTGAGTGATCTACTCTCTGCCAGGCTCCACTCCAAAAGTTTTACACATTTACTTCAGATACTCCTTACAACAACCCTATGAGTCAAGGTAATGTTATCACCCTCATTTTACAGGTGGGAAAACTGAAGCATGTGGATAGGTTAAGTCACACAAGCAATAGGTGATAGAGCTGGGATTTAACTACTGGATCTAGCTTCAGAGTCTGTGATTCTTGTTATTTTGTGATGCTGCTTTCTGCTGTGCTGTAATATGATTCAAGACACAGAGGTAGGTATTAAAACTCAGGTCTGACTCCACACAGTAGGTGTTCTGGCTACAGTCATACACCATACAATTGAAATTTTGAACTTGATCCACAGAACCATTAGAAGTTGTTAAGGAGTTTCATGAAGGAGGTACAATGGCCCAAACAGGGAGAAGTAGAAAAAGAGAAAGAATGAAGGTGATAGATTCAAGTAGGAAGTTGCAGACATCTAGGTGAGGGTGAAGAGTGTACAGATCAATGACTAACATGGGAATAAAGAGGTCAGAATGAATTGAGTCAATATTAGTTGCCAGTCTGCAGGAAAGTATCATCAACATTTGGGAAATGGCCTGATTTCAGATATTCTAAAAGAAGTAGAATGGGCCAGGCGCAGTGGCTCACACCTGTAATCCCAGCACTTTGGGAAGCTGAGGCAGGTGGATCACGAGGTCAGGAGTTTGAGAGCAGCCTGACCAACATGACCCCGTTCCTACTAAAAATACAAAAATTAGCTGGGCATGGTGGCACATGCTTGTAATCCCAGCTACTCAGGAGGCTGAGGCAGGAGAATTGCTTGAACCCGGGAGGCAGAGGTTGCAGTGAACCGAGATCCTGCCACTGCACTCCAGCCTGGGCAACAGAGCAAGACTGTGTTAAAAAAAAAAAAAAAAAAAGTAGAATGAGATAAGCACAAGCTTTAACAATATTATATAAATACTGTATTATGAACCTTATGGACATGGCAAACAACACTTAAAAGAGGAGATTATATGAAATAAAAAGTGAATTTATCCTTTCTCTTTCTCCCTCAATACTAGTTTTTTAAAAATACAACCGATGATTATGATATAATTCTAAATAATTAATTTCTGCATACATCAATTTAACAGTATCTCTTGATGCCTAATAATATGAAATGAGCAAATGAGTGCTCCCACACTATTTCTGCACTTCTGTTTTCTTCCCAAATTCTTAGTTTTATCATGGTTTTTACACTGTTGTTGACATTTACATTCTGCTTTATAACTATAGCTGTCTTTCATGCTTTACATAAAGGACAATTTTTTTTCAACAATTAGAAGCCAAAACACAAAATGATAAATATTATGATAATATTAACATTATTCCCTGTATAACTGACTAATGTGACTGGAGTCACAGGAAAGAAATGTAGTTTATGTTACAGACTTGTGCTATTCAAAAAATACATTTTCAGATACAAGGCAGAAGTGGATTTTCTTTTCTTATACTCTGTACCAATTATTCAAGATAATAGTATATTTAAGTTTGCTTCACATTCATACTGTCATTTTCTGGTACAGTTTTCTGTTTTTCCTGACATTTTTAGTTGCCTTCATCATTCTGGTTCAATGAAGAAATACGACTTTTTCTATCACACCATTAAGCTTTCTGACTTCTTTGTTATTCCTCTTAAAATAGGAGTCTGCTCACATCCAGTTCTGATTTTGTATGATTGCTTTCTAGGATTGCTGCTCAGTTATCTTTCTGATATTACGTTCCTCTTGCATTCTTAGCTTAGTCTGTTCTATTGGATTCCATGTTGCCCTCCTCAATGAATTCTTACATTTGTTTTTCTGCAGTATATCCTCAAATATTTTTGGAAAAGTAAATGGAAGTAAATCTTTTCAGTCTTCCAGTGCCTAGAAAAGTGTTTATTTTGCTTATACCTTCTTCTTTTAATAAATATTCTAGATGAGCCTAGGTTAAAATAATTATCCTTCAGAATCTAAAGGTATTGTTTCATTGTCTTTTGGTAACCAGTATTGCTATTGAGGAGTCTGATGCCAATCAAATTTGAATTCCTTTGTAAAGGACCATTTTTTCCTCTCTAAACTTTTAGAATATTTTTGAAAAATCATGCGGAGGTGACTAAATATGTTTTTCTTTATTAGTCATACTTATAGGTTGTTATGAGAGTGAATGAGACGATCCACGGAACGCACTTAGTGGATGGTGTCAACAATGTTATTCATGCTAGCTGTAGTCATCCTGCTCAGTGGTGAACAAGCCTTTCAATCCGAAGACTTGTATCTTTCATTAAGGAAAATGTTATTCAGCTATTTCCTCAATAATTTCCCTCATGGCATGTTTTCCTCATTATGCATGCCTTATTAGACAGATTTTAGAGTGCTCAGCTGTATTCTCTATCTCTCTGAACTTTTTAAAAATTTTCATATTTCCATGCTTTTATATCTTTGTCCTACTTCTGAAATATTTCTTTTACTTTATCTTTGCTATTTTATTATGTATTTTATTTTGGTAATCATGTTTTGGACTTTTTCTTTTATTATTCCTTTTTATAGCAGCTATTCCTGTTTTATAGAAGCTATATCTCACTGGATTGATACTAATTAGAATTCTCAAAAAATTCCTTCTTCCTCTACCCACCCACCCCTGCTTTTCCCTTCGATTATTTATGTCCTCAGCTGTTTATTCCTCTGGGTAACTTTTTATTCTATTTGTTTCTCTCATGCTATGAATGAGCCTTGGTTTTCTAGTCAGCTTTGTGAATTAAGGACGAGGTTGGTTAATAATGATCGCTGATACAGGTTTCTCTGCTGCTGTATGGGTTTTTCCCTCACTCCAGGATTGCACTGTGATTTCTAGGTGTGTGGCTCGCATCGCCCCCCAGATGTTGGGACAGGGCACAGGTAGGAATACTCCCAGCCACACTCCTTTTGGTACCAAAATTTTCAGTGCTTTACTCTGGAGCCATTTTTTCTTTAGAGACCAGCCCTACGGTTTGTTCCAATGACAAAAATGATGGCAACCACCTCCAGTTTCAGCAGGGAGCAGAATGGAGGGACAGACCAGCAGGGCTGTTCTGGATACTTCTCCGGGTTCCATCCTGATTGCTACTCCTGTTCTTGCTTGTCTCTCCTTCTGACTTTTAGCTGGGAGCCTTTTCACACTGGGAAGAGAAGCTCCCATCTGTGCTTCATTCCTCTTGTGCACATTCTTGGCTATTGTTCTTTTAGTTTTAACTTCTCCATCAGTATAATCTACAATTCCATCTTCTAAAAGTCTATCAAAAATCTCTGGTCTGCTGATAGCTGCTCTTTCCTGCTTTTAGTATTACTATGGACTTATCCCCCTTCAGATATTTTTACTGTCATTTCCGTGGGACATGGGGGAAGATAAATAAATACAGGTTTTCAATCAATTTCCTGAACCAGAACTACAGCTTCTACATTTTGATGGGCTTACGTTCACTCTCACTTGCATCCTTGAAAGCTATATGTCTTCACAAAATAAACCTCCTGTTCTGGTGTCATAGCAGCATCACAGTGAGCCACAAATTTTAGAAGAGGTGAATTTTGGGAAAGGCAAAGTTCAGCCACTTAAACAGGAAACTGGGCCAGTGAACTAATTTGTGGCCTCACTATCTGGGGAAGGACTCATCCCCTAGAAACTTAGCTAAATGACTGACCATCAGTGGATGTTTTCTGATATGCTTTGTGCCTGGGAAGGAATGAAGAGCCCTCTAATTCCTAGAGGGCTGAGTCATCTTTTTAGGATTGGTTAAAGTTGGCAAGAAAAATCTAGAAGCTCAGCTCAGACAGACCCACAAATAGCATTTGTTGACTACCTTATTGTTGTCTCTTTTTTTTTTTGACTCAGCAGGTAGTATTTATGGCATCATAATACAACCACGGAACAAGAAACAGAGTGCCTGCTATGCAGTGCACTTAGTATGCAGTAAAATATTTTATTTTCTGGTGAGGATTGTAAGCCCCAGTGCTTGGTTCTCAACACTGGCAGCACATTAAAAATCATCTAATGGACTTTGAAGTCCTCGCACCCAGCTCAATAACATCAGACTCTCTAGGGATGGGACAAAGCCATCAGTATCTCTTGAAGCTCTCTGCAGTTGAGAACCATATCCCTAGAGCAAGGGAAGGGAAATAATGTCTGGTATGCAACGAAAGGAATAGGATGTTTTTGGTACAAAAGAAGGAGGAAGACTTTAGAGTGAGAACATGGGCAAAAGTCCGGCGCTGGAACACAGGCTGAGAGGATTCACTAAGAACACAAGCTGGACAACAGTAGGATGCTCTTGTCTGAGAAAGGTACAAGCACATTTGGAAAGACAAATTTGAAAGAGGTATTTAAAAGTCAGTCTGCACACTATTAGAATGGCAAAAATCCAAAACACTGGTAACACCAAATGCTGGTAAGGATGTGGAGCAACAGGGTGTCTCATTCACTGCTAGTGGGAATGCACAATGGAACAGCTACTTCAGAAGACAGTTCAGCAGTTCCCCATAAATCTAAATTCTTACCATACAATTCAGCAATCTCACTCCTTGGGATTTGCCCAAATGAATTGAAAAACCTTGCATATGGAGGTGTATTAGTCCATTCTTACATTGCTGTAAAGAAATACCTGAGACTGGGTCATTTATAAATTGGCTCATGGCTCTGCAGGTTATACAGAAAGCATGGCAACATTTGTTTTTGAGGAGGCCTCTGGGAGCTTCTACTCCATGGTGGAAGACAAAGCAGGAGCAGGCACCTTACGTGGCAGGAGCAGGCACCTCATGTGGCAACAGCAGGACTGGGAGAGAGAAGGGAGGTGCTTCACACTTTTAAACAACCAGATCTCATGAGAACTCACTCACTATTAAAGAATAGCACCAGGAAGGACGATGTTAAACCATTCATGAGAAACTGCCTCCCTGATCCAACCACTGCCCAGCAGGTCTCACCTCCAACACTGGGGTTACAATTTGACATGAGATTTGAAGGATAGGGGACACAGATCCAAACCAAATCATTCTGCCTATGGCCTCTCCCAAATCTCATGTCCTTTTCACATTGCAAAATCCAATCATGCCTTTCCAACAGTCCCCCAAAGTCTTAACTCATTCCAGCATCAACTCAAAAGTCCACAATCCAAAGTCTCATCTGAGACAAGGCGAGTCCTTTCTGCCTATGAGCCTGTAAGATCAAAAAACAAGTTAATTACTTCCAAGATACAATGGGGGTTTAGGCATTGTGTAAATACTCCCATTCCAAAAGGGAGAAATCAGCCAAAAGAAAAACACTACAGGCCCCATGCAAGTCTGAAACTCAGCAAGGCAAATTAAATCTTAAAGCTCCAAAATAATCTCCTTTGACTTCATGTCTCATATCTAGTGCACCCTGGGGCTCCAAAGGCCTAGGGCAGCTCTGCCCTCATGGCTTTGCAGGGTTCAGCCCCTAGGGCTTCTCTTAAGGACTGGTGTTGAGTGCTTGCGGCTTTTCTAGGTGCACAGTGCAAGTTTTCAGTGGATCTTCCATTCTGGGGTCTGAAGGACAGTGGCTCTCTTCTCACAGCTCCACCAGGCAGTGCCCCAGTGGGGACCCGGTGTGGGGGCTCCAAATTTTCCCTCTGCACTACCCTAGTAGAGATTCTCCATGAGGGTTCTGCCTCTGCAGTAGGCTTCTGCTTGGACGTCCAGGCTTTTCCACATATCCTCTGAAATCTAGGCAGATGCTCCCAAGCCTCAACTCTTGTACTCTGTGCCCCTGCAGGCTCAACATCATGTGTAAACCACTAAGGCTTATAGCTTGCACCCTCTGGAGCAGTGACCTGAGCTGTACCTGAGCCCCTTTTAGCCATGGCTAAAGCTGGAATCACTGGGATGCAGGCAGCAGTGTCCTGAGGCTGCGCAGGGAAGCAGGGCCCCGGGCCTGGCCCACAAAACCATTCTTCCCTCCTAGGTCTCTGGGCCTGTGATAGGAGGGGCTGCCACAAAATCTCTGAAATGCTTTCAGCGTCTTTTCCCCATTATCTTGGCTATCAAAACTTGCCTTCCTTTTGGTTATGCAAATCTCTGCAGTCTGCATGAATTCCTCCCAAAAAATAGGCTTTTCTTTTCTACCACATGGCCAGGCTGCAAATTTTCCAAACTTTTATGCTTTGCTTCCCTTTTAAATATAAGTTCCAGTTTCAGATAATTTCTTTACTCATAGATATGAGCTATGCTGTTAGAAGCAGCCATGCTGACTCTTGAATGCTTTGCTGCTTAGAAATTTCTTCTGCCAAATATTTTAAATCATTACTCTCAAGTACAAAGTTCCACAGATTCCTAGAACAGGGTACAATCCAACCAAGCTTGCTAAAGCATAGCAAAAGTGACTTTTATTCCAGTTCCAAATAAGTTTCTCATTTCCATCTGAAACCTCCTCAGCCTGGACATCATTATCCATATCACTGTCAGTATTTTTGTCATAACCATTCAACAAGTTTCTAGGACATTCCAAACTTTCACTCATCTTCCTGTCTTCCTTTCACCCCTCCAAACTCTTCCAACCTTTGCCCATTTAGTACCAATTTCCTGTATTAGTCCATTCTCACATTGCTATGAAGAAATATGTCAGACTGGGTAATTTATAAAGAAAATAAGTTTAATTGGCCCATAGTTACACAGGCTGTACAAGGAGGCACAGCAGTAACTGCTTCTGGGGAGGCCTCAGGGAGCTTTTACTCATGGTGGGAGGCAAAGTGGGAGCAGGCATCTTACATGGCAAGAGCAGGACCAAGAGAGAGATGGGAGGTGCTTCACACTGTTAAACCACCAGATCTCACGAGAACTCATTCACTATCACGAGAACAGCACCAAGTGGGGATGGTATTAAATGACTCATGATAAACTGCCCCCATGATCCAATCACCTCCCACCACACCCCACCTCCAATATTGGGGATTACAATTCAGCATGAGACTTGGGTGGGGGACATATCAGGATGTTGATTGCAGCTTTGTTGATTTCTGCTAAAATTTGGAAGCAACCAAGATTCCCTTCATTAGGTGAATAAATAAACCATGGTATATCTATACATGAATTAATATTCAGTGATAAAAAGAGAAATGAACTATCAAGCTAGAAAAAAAAATGGAGGAACCAAATGCATGTTACTAAGTCTAAAAAGCCAATTTGAAAAGGCTACATACTGTATGATTCCAACTATGTAACATTGTGGAAAAGGCAAAACTAGGGAGACAGTAAAAAGATCAATGGTTGTGGGATGGAGAAGAACAGATAGAGCACAGAAGATTTTTAGGTGATGAAATTATTCTGTATGATAATCATGAACACGTGTCATTATACATTTGTCAAAACCCACAGAATGCACATCAAGAACAAACTCTACGCACACTATGGATTTGGGATGACAATGATGTGTAAATCTATGTTCATTGATTGCAATAAATGTACCACTCTAGTACAGGATGATGACAGTGAGGGAGGCTGTATGTGTGGGAGGGGAGGCGGTATACAGGAACTCTGTATACTTTTTGTTCAATTTTGCTGTGATCGAAACTATCCTAAAAAGTAAAGTCTATTTAAAACAAATTTTAAAAGCAACTCAGGACAAGGAGTTGAAAGTTTAGACTGGAGCTAGTAGATTGTTCTTATCATTTCTTGAACAGGGAATAATATGGGTAAGAGGAATGTTTAAGAATGACACCTTCCACAATGTACAGAGTGGATCACAACATCAGGAGGCTGTGACAACAACACAGATGCAAGGTGATGAGAGAGGGAATGAAGGTTTGGTGATGACCTGAGATTTGGCAATTATGAAGGAAGACTTGATGATTGACAACTCCTCATTGCAAGCCCTTTAGTTTTCTTTTAATTTTTCCAATAAATGAAAGTAGTAGTGAATTCATCTAAAAGGAAAGTCAGAAGCATGAATTAGGAGTTGAAATGTGCATTCGGTTCTGAAAAATCTGTTCTTCAGAACAAGGCTGGAAGGCTGTGCATGGGAGGCACTTGAGTACATAAAAAAGCTGCTATGTGAATTATTTTAAAAATCTAATTTGCAAAGGCCACTGGCATTGCTTGGGTGCATTTGTAAATCAGGCACTCGCTTAAGTCATCTTCAACAGCTAAAGCTATAATTTCCATGCAAAGGCTCAAAATATTAAAACATTAATTGAAAAAGAGTACTCTGAAAATCCTGTTTGCTGAGTTCATTCAGCTGGGCAGGATAGGGTCAGGCCAGTTTTTCATCTGCAGAATAGGCTAAGCCTTTTTGCATGATTGCCCTGGAAAACAAATCCTTCATATGGCAAATGAATGACTCCTTGGTCTGTTTGCTTTATTAAAGGCTATCGTGGGCCTCTTTATTTATTATGCTCTCAGTTTCTGCTAAACTCACAAACTTGAATATAAAATGTCCTGCATTATTTAATCTGCTAGCTATTGTTTATCCCCTCTGTCTTATGAAGCCAGGGCTGGCAGACTCAGCTTTTATTACAATGGCTGTAAAGTGTCTGTGGCATCTGTGACAAGGATCATTCTGGCAGGGCAGGGGTCTGCTGCTCTGTGCTCTTCTGCTGTAGGCTGGCAACTTGGGGTAGTGGGCACAGATGCTCCCCAAGCTCTCCCTCCTACCCCCAAACTGCTCCTGCCAAGCCTTAGATCACCTTTATAGAACAGAGGGTAACTCAATGTCAGCATCTCACACAAGCTAATCTTTCCTCTGAGGCAGCTGACAAAAGCTGCTGAGAACAGGAGAGTGATTCTGGGTTCCCTCTCTGAAGGTCTTTGCTGATTTCAAGGTCAGGTAGGTAATGCACATGGTATTTTAATTAGAGCAGATGCCATAGAGTCTGGAATGAAATAGAAAACAGGGAAGAAGAGAATTCACATGCCTCATCTGGTCCTGATACTTTCCCTACATTATCACATTTTATCCCTCGCCCATCTTATGAGATAAGAAACATTATTTTCCCTCTCCTTATAGGTGAAAAAAAAATGAAAGCATAGGGATATAAAAGAACCTGCAGGCAGGCATTCTGATAAGCAGTGATTAGTAAGTGCAGAACTTGGGGGGCTAAGCCAGGCCTGCCTAACTTCAGAGCCCAGGGCTTTTCCCACCACTGATTCTTGCCTTGGAGTTTTCCAGGCCCACTTGGGCCCCCAGTGCCTGTGCCTCCCCTACCTGTACCTCCATTACTACATTACTTCCAAGTCCTTGCCTGAATGGCAGAACCCAAGAGCTCACCCATAAAGTTACTTCTCTGTCTCTCCCACAGACTGCAGGTCAGTTGGGAAATTTTCATTCTTATCACATACATCAATTTTTGTCAGTGGTAGGATTAATTTAGCCCATTAAGTACTTTCCCATTAGGCTTGTGGCTTAACTGAGATGTCAAAATTTGATGTCTAATATTTTATGAATTACACTGATATATGCTACTTCTTTGATTCCTTTTCATAGTCTGTGTTATGACCATCTGGACACCTCCTTCTCTTGGAGTTTTTGGGAGAGTAGCCAAAGCAAGTACAGAATACTGAACAGATCAATATAGTTAAGCGCATTACCATAATCCACAGACATTGAAACGTCAATACCTCATTCCCCTGACAAAGCTTATATTAAACAGAAGGCTCCATGGCACAAGAGATAGATTCATTAGGCTTTCACCTCTGGGAATGGGTTTCAACAAGCTTAGGTCACTTACAAAGATGAGTTTCATGGTCTTAACTTTGCCAAACTTTGTTTATTAGTATTTGGGCTCCAATTATAATCCAATCAAGCCAACAGCTTTTCCTTACGAAAGGGACATTCCCCACATGCCTCCCATCAAATGCATAATGTCAACATGAGAATTTATTTGAGCTGTGGGTGACCAGTCTCCTGTTCTACTAAAAATACCTGCAAACAATTAGACTGAGAAGCTTTGCATATAATCACATCAGTATGTTAATCCAAGACATGACAAATCATCATTATTTTATTTTTTTTAGAGACAGAGACTTGTTCTGTTGCTCAGACTGGAGTCCAGTGGCACAATCATAGCTCATTGCAGCCTCAAACTCCCGGGCTCAAGCAATCCTCCTGGTTCAGCATCCCAAATAGCTGGGACTACAGGCACAAGACACCATACCTGGCTAATTGTTAATAATTTTTTTAGAGATGGAGTCTCAGTATGTTGCCTTGATCTTGAACTCCTGGCCT
>NW_012106031.1:188179-218298 GCF_000951045.1 Mandrillus leucophaeus | reverse complement strand
GAGTTCATTCAGCTGGGCAGGATAGGGTCAGGCCAGTTTTTCATCTGCAGAATAGGCTAAGCCTTTTTGCATGATTGCCCTGGAAAACAAATCCTTCATATGGCAAATGAATGACTCCTTGGTCTGTTTGCTTTATTAAAGGCTATCGTGGGCCTCTTTATTTATTATGCTCTCAGTTTCTGCTAAACTCACAAACTTGAATATAAAATGTCCTGCATTATTTAATCTGCTAGCTATTGTTTATCCCCTCTGTCTTATGAAGCCAGGGCTGGCAGACTCAGCTTTTATTACAATGGCTGTAAAGTGTCTGTGGCATCTGTGACAAGGATCATTCTGGCAGGGCAGGGGTCTGCTGCTCTGTGCTCTTCTGCTGTAGGCTGGCAACTTGGGGTAGTGGGCACAGATGCTCCCCAAGCTCTCCCTCCTACCCCCAAACTGCTCCTGCCAAGCCTTAGATCACCTTTATAGAACAGAGGGTAACTCAATGTCAGCATCTCACACAAGCTAATCTTTCCTCTGAGGCAGCTGACAAAAGCTGCTGAGAACAGGAGAGTGATTCTGGGTTCCCTCTCTGAAGGTCTTTGCTGATTTCAAGGTCAGGTAGGTAATGCACATGGTATTTTAATTAGAGCAGATGCCATAGAGTCTGGAATGAAATAGAAAACAGGGAAGAAGAGAATTCACATGCCTCATCTGGTCCTGATACTTTCCCTACATTATCACATTTTATCCCTCGCCCATCTTATGAGATAAGAAACATTATTTTCCCTCTCCTTATAGGTGAAAAAAAAATGAAAGCATAGGGATATAAAAGAACCTGCAGGCAGGCATTCTGATAAGCAGTGATTAGTAAGTGCAGAACTTGGGGGGCTAAGCCAGGCCTGCCTAACTTCAGAGCCCAGGGCTTTTCCCACCACTGATTCTTGCCTTGGAGTTTTCCAGGCCCACTTGGGCCCCCAGTGCCTGTGCCTCCCCTACCTGTACCTCCATTACTACATTACTTCCAAGTCCTTGCCTGAATGGCAGAACCCAAGAGCTCACCCATAAAGTTACTTCTCTGTCTCTCCCACAGACTGCAGGTCAGTTGGGAAATTTTCATTCTTATCACATACATCAATTTTTGTCAGTGGTAGGATTAATTTAGCCCATTAAGTACTTTCCCATTAGGCTTGTGGCTTAACTGAGATGTCAAAATTTGATGTCTAATATTTTATGAATTACACTGATATATGCTACTTCTTTGATTCCTTTTCATAGTCTGTGTTATGACCATCTGGACACCTCCTTCTCTTGGAGTTTTTGGGAGAGTAGCCAAAGCAAGTACAGAATACTGAACAGATCAATATAGTTAAGCGCATTACCATAATCCACAGACATTGAAACGTCAATACCTCATTCCCCTGACAAAGCTTATATTAAACAGAAGGCTCCATGGCACAAGAGATAGATTCATTAGGCTTTCACCTCTGGGAATGGGTTTCAACAAGCTTAGGTCACTTACAAAGATGAGTTTCATGGTCTTAACTTTGCCAAACTTTGTTTATTAGTATTTGGGCTCCAATTATAATCCAATCAAGCCAACAGCTTTTCCTTACGAAAGGGACATTCCCCACATGCCTCCCATCAAATGCATAATGTCAACATGAGAATTTATTTGAGCTGTGGGTGACCAGTCTCCTGTTCTACTAAAAATACCTGCAAACAATTAGACTGAGAAGCTTTGCATATAATCACATCAGTATGTTAATCCAAGACATGACAAATCATCATTATTTTATTTTTTTTAGAGACAGAGACTTGTTCTGTTGCTCAGACTGGAGTCCAGTGGCACAATCATAGCTCATTGCAGCCTCAAACTCCCGGGCTCAAGCAATCCTCCTGGTTCAGCATCCCAAATAGCTGGGACTACAGGCACAAGACACCATACCTGGCTAATTGTTAATAATTTTTTTAGAGATGGAGTCTCAGTATGTTGCCTTGATCTTGAACTCCTGGCCTTAAGCCATCCTCCTGCCTCAGCCTCCCAAAGCACTGAGATTACAGCCACCACACCTGGCCTCTTAAAGAATTTTAAAACTCGGCGACTATTTCTTGGGCACCTACTGTGTGCCTGGCACTGTTCAGGACACTGGAGACATAGTGGGGTGCACAAAAGACTAGGAGTTTATAGTGTAGTTGAGGAGACAGATAAGGAAACATGTACATAAAGTCATCTCACATAACTAACTATAGAGGCTGGGAAAAAACAGACATGATAGTGTGATGTGGGGGCACACAAGGTAGGGTGGTGAGAGAACTTTCTGAGGAGTTGGATCCACTGTGTAAAGAAAGTGGCCATGCAGGAAGTTAAGGGAAAGGTGCCCTAGATGGAAAGAATAGCAAGTGTGACTGCCTTGAGGTGAGAATAAGCTTTGTTTATATGAGGAATAGAAATCAGGCCATGAGAGCCTTAAAGTCAGAGAGGTTGGCAGGAACCAGATCATGCAGAGCCTTCCTGGCCATGGTAAGAGACTTGGGGAGTCACTGGAGGGTTTAAATGAGAGAAGTGACATTACTATTATTGCTATTTTATTTTATTTTACTACTTACCATTATCATTAATTATGACTCATTTTTTAAAAGTAAAAATTGTTCATGCTATGGCAGGGATTCTCAACAGGGGGTGATTTTTGCCTCCTGGGGACATTTGTCTATGCCTGGAGACAGCTTCAGTTGTCACACTGGGGAGTGCTACTGACATCTAGTGGACAAAGGCCAAAGATGCTGCTAAACATCACCATGTCTGGACTACCCCTACAACAAAGAAATTGGCAGCCTAAGCTGTCAGTCGTGACGTGGTTGAGAAACCCTGAGTTATGGCAGGGAGAATGGATAACTGGAGAAGGGGAAAGAGTGGAAGCAGGAGGCTGGAGCAGAAACTCAGGATAAATGTTGGTTATTTGGACTGAAATGGTAGCAGCAGCGCTGGAGAGAGTGACTCAGGATACGTTTTGGAGATAAAGCTGATAGGACCTGTCAGTCAATTAGCTGTGGAAAGTAAAGGAAAATGAGTCAAGGGTTACTCCTATATTTTCAGTCAGCAACTGGGTAGACAGTGAGGTCATTTACCAAGATGGGGCACAATATGTGAGGAATAGGTTGAGAGGGGTAAGATCAAGAATATTGTTTTGGACATATTAAATATGAGCTCTGTTAAACTTCCCTGTGGAGATATCAAATAAGGGCTGAATATATGGGTCTGAAACTAAGGGTAAGGGCCAGTTATCAGCATGTAGATTAGGGGACAAAGTGAGGAAGAAGATCCTCACTTTGTGTTGGGGACGGGGAGAGACAGGTTAGGAAACCAGGGAAGTGCCCTGGAAGTTATGGGGGAAAGGATTTGAAGAATGGTGCTGTTATCTGTGTTGGATATTTCTGAGCAGCCAGTGAGGTAAGAGCAAAAAATAACCCCAGAATTTGGGTGTCCTGGCTGGCTTTGGCCAAGGCAGTCATGACACAGACTATTGCAGCTTTGTTGGAGTGGACAGGATTGAGTTCTGATTGAAGTGGGCTTCAGAGAGCAAGGGGGTGTAGGAAATGTAATCAAAGAATATTACTTCTTTCAGTAAATATTGATGAAAAAAGAAGCAGAGAAATAAGGCAGTTACAGAATTCCAATTATAGAACAACACAAAAAGTGTTACTTTAAAAAACAGAGTTCTTTTTTTGTAAGTCCCCAGTTTGTGACATTTACTTATGAAATTAACCAATAGAATTTAAATGAATATTTTCATGGTGTTGCAGGTGTTGGTAAATAACACATGCATTTCATTCAAATTAGAACTCCATTTTATAAATGAAATTCAAATAAAATTTTCTAGAACCACTGAAAAACCACTAAAACTTTAGAATGGTAATTTTTGGAAGAATGCATTTGGAAAACCACTATACAAAATTAGTTTTAATAGCAGAATTTCATACATCAATCAGTCAGTAGGGCAATAAACTTGTACTCACAATAGGCCTTTCTCTTGACCTTGAAATTATAGCAAGATTTTAATCCTGCTTTTTTTAATCCTGTTTTTTTCGTTTGTTTGTTTGTTTTTGAAGATGGAGTTTCACTCTTGTTGCCCAGGCTGGAGTGCAATCTCGGCTCACCGCAACCTCTACCTCCCAGATTTAAGCAATTCTCTTGCCTCAGCCTCCCAAGTAGCTGGGATTACAGGCATGCGCCATCACGCCCGGCTAATTTTTGTATTTTTAGTAGAGACGGAGGTTTCTCCATTTTGGTCAGGCTGGTCTCGAACTCCCAATCTCAGGTGATCTGCCCGCCTCGGCCTCCCAAAGTGTTGGGATTACAGGCGTGAGTCACTGAGCCTAGCCAAGATTTTAATCCTGTTGCTGTCACTTCTTAGCTCTTTGACCTTGAGCAAGTTATTTAATCTTTTGACATGTAAGATTCTCCATTTCTAAACCAGTCAAAGTGAGTGTGAAGACTAAATGAAATAATATATGCAAACATGTGTCCGGCATGGGGTCCACCTTCTCCCTTCTTTCTGGCACCTCCACTTCAGAACTCTCTGACCAAAGTTAGCCTTGCAATGACTCTGTGTGGAACATTACATACAGCAAAGCTGATCATGATGGGAGGCTCTGGCTTTCTCCTCAGCTCACCTGTGATATCTTTGTACCTCATCTAGCATACATCCAGACCCAGAATGACTTTGCAAACACTGGATGCCTATTACCTTGAAGCATCTAAATGATGTAAAACCAAGGAAAGATTTGTTTTTGTGGTTTCTGGATTTTGGTATATGAGATATGCATGTTAAAACCAAGGAAAGATGTGTTTTTGTGGTTTCTGGATTTTGGTGTATGAGATATTATAGAAAACTAAATATGTAAGCTGTAACAACTTCAATGAGAGAATGCCACCAAACTTTTAGATTAGGTTTAGACATAGCCAGGACCATAAAATAGTTACTCTTCCCCAATCTTTCAACCACAAATAGAAGGTTTTTCAGAGCAAGGACGATAAAAAAGACCAATAATAATAATAATAACTCTTGGATTATTTACACTAGTAGAAGTGAAAAAAAGTACTTTCAAATTAAAAAAATTGCTACTGACCTAATATTGAGATTGTTGAAGAGAAAATAACTTATTTGTTGATTTGTATTCTCTTTTCAGTAATAGAGACTGCTAAAAGAAATCCATAGAGGAGACAAGGAAATTGTAGTAATGAAATCTTTGTATAATTTAAGCTAAGCAATCATCTTCAGTACACCAAACCACAGGCTTCCCGTACTCATCAGTCCAGACAAATGACATATTCACAAATCTATCATTAGAGTGAGCAAAAGCTTTCTTGTTTTGTTTTTTTATTTTTAGACATTGCTAGGGAATATTTATTTCTGTGCAGTTCCTAAATTCTGTTAAGTCTTCACTGGATTTAAACGAACAAAAGACATCACTAAGTCATAGCTTAGAATTGAAAGGAAGTTTAAAAAAGTCAGAGGCCCATCTACTCCTCAGCGATGTTCATAACTACTGGTCACTCAGGCCTCCAATTTGACTCTCTAGAGATTTAGAAGTGACTGTCCAACTAGGCAGCCCATGCTGATTCCAATCTATTCAGATGTCTATAAATTCCATCCTTTAAAGCCACACAGAAACAGGCTACTGTCTTTTACTAGGTAGGCATTGCCTGTAACACAACTCAACTCCTCCTACTAGACAGTGATGGCTATAGGAGGGAGGGGATGATTAGGAACTGGTTGCTGTGGGTAGGTCACCAGGCACTGCAGGGCTCTTGCTTCTTATGAGAGGAGTATTGGTGAGTGAGAGTGGACAATGCTCTCTATTGACACTGACCATGTTTCAAGACATAGTTTGAGCCTTATGGATAGACTGAAGGATGTATGCTATTTCAGTCCCAATTATAGCTGTCAACAAGTGAGTTTCACATATTTTTCCCTTGCAGTTCCAATTTCTCCAAAACCACTCTGCATTTCTTAGGTTGGAAAATGAACATTCCAGAAGTCATCTATGTGAATATTCTGGGATGTACTAATGGCAGGGAGATCATACCCCTGGATTAGGGTAGAGGACTGTCTTTGAGATTTTTACCTATGTCCAGCATGCTTCATGGGTAGCTTCCATGATGAATGAATTCTGTTTGCAAACATGGAGTGCACTTGGGCTTTCAAAAATATGAACATCTCTTACTGTCACACGGAGTCAGTGGCGATGAGAATTAATCAGGATCTGATGGTCATTTCTGCCATGCAAACCTCCTTTATGTAAACAAAGAGAGCTTCCAAATTTCTTCAGGCTCAAAACAGGGTGCAAAAACTCCACAGTCCTCCCATGTTACCAGCATCCTTAGTGTAAGGTTTCTGATACAGACAATCTTCAAAGGTTCCATTTTCAGGGAATGTTTCTTCATTTTGATCAAGCTTTACTTTTCCTCAGTGTCATTTTTATCCGTCTTGGATTCATTTTACTTTCTTAAAAATATTTTTTTTTTGAAGGTGAGGTCTTACTCTGTTGCCCAGGCTGGAGTCCAGTGGCACAATCATAGCTCACTGTAGCCTCAAACTCCTGAATTCAAACGATCCTCCACTCTCAGCCTCCTGAGTAGCTGGGACCACAGGTATGTGCCACATGTCCCGTTCATTTCTTTTATTTTTTTGTAGAGACAGGGGTCTCACTATGTTGCCCAGACTGGTCTCAAGTTCTGGCCTCAAGTTGTGGCCTCAAACAGTCCTTCCACCTTAACCTCCCAAAGTGCTGAGATTACAGGTGTGAGCTACTGCTCTTGGCCAATTTTTTTTTTTTTTTAATTTTAGGTTATGTGGGTTACTTTACAGCCCTGAGACAAAGTCAATTAATAACATCAAGTCGTATCTAGATTTAATGATTTTCCGAATTTTTATACTTAAAACCCTTTAAAAGTTAAAAATATGTCCTGCTTCCCACATTATAATAGTAAAACATTTAGTAGCCATTGATTGAGAAATTAAATAATAACTGAAGCAGAAGCTTTTGAACACATCCCAGTAGCAACTGAACAAGTCCACAGGTTTGAAAAATTTAATAGAAGTGAGTCACATTAATCCTTTTTAGGTAGTGCTTAGTATGCATACTCTTTAACTCAGCGTCCACTCAGAAGTTTTCACCCACCTTTTCCCCACGGTCCCTCCTTCCCCGCTATAGACTTCCATGAAGAACCGACATCTTTCTTTAGCATCTTCTTAATTCATAATACTTATTGGTTTTGCCCAGAATGCAAGTTAAATCTTCTAGCTTGACCTAATTAGATTTTACCTTAAAACCACATAAATTTGGAGCTGAAAGGAATAATAGAGGTCATCTAGTTTTACCTCCTTAATTCCCAAATAAGAAACCTAAGACCCCAAGGCTTACAAGTGGCTGCCCTGGGGCACAGAGAGTAGGACAGAACCAGGTCCTCCTGGTAGCATTCTGGTCCCAGTCTCTGGGTCTGGTACACAGAGCTACTAGGCCTGCGTCTGGAGCACTGGCCACTCCAAATGGCTGGAAGATTCTCCAGTATCAGGCTGTGTCCTGCTTGTAGTATATTATTCGTGTAACTCCTCTTGTCCAGAATCGATTTATGCCCACAATTACTTGGCAACAATTTAGTTCATCGTCCAGACTCAGCTAGAGTAAAACCTTTCCATGAAGCATCTTTAGACCCTCAAGTAAGACACCCCACCTCTTTTGTGCTTCTATTGTAGAAATAATAATAATGGCTAACACTTACTGAGCACTTACTACATGCCAGTAACATTACATATTACATCTCAATCCTCATACCATACTATGCCATAGGAAGTATTATTTGCCTCTAGTTTAAAAAGAAGGAAATGGAAGCTTAGGGATATTGAGTAATTTGTATAAGTGTCAGAAGCGAGATCCTCCCTCCCACAGTGTCAGGTATCACACATTTAACCACTCTGTTATGTTGCTGTGTGTCACACAACAGTTGTAGCACAGCATCCATAACATCTGAGCGCACTTAGGTTTTGATGTATGTCTTTCTTTCCCATTAGACTATAAGCCCCTCAGAGGAAAGAATAATAATTTATCTGTCTTTTTCCTCCCTATACTTAGCAGTTTCTGTCACAGAGTATGTTCTCAATATATATTTGCTAAATGAATGAATGCATGAATGAAATGATCACTGCATAGGCAGTTTTTATAGTGCAGTTCCAAAACAGTTCATGCATAATGATCATTTATAAGTGAGAGGGCAGAACTAATGATTTATCTGCATGAATGATGACTTCTCAAAATAGATACAAATTGTGGCAAAAGTGTCAGATAATGGAAGGCTTTATATATTAGCAGAAGCAAATATTGCTATAGGCCAGTATGGAAACTTCAGATTTCTTTCTCTCTCAATCCCTTTCTCTCTCCCTAGACCCCTCCTTGTTAAGGAAGAACACAGAGGAAGCAGAGAACATGGAAGTAGCATTAGAGTGGGATCAGGAGAGCTGGACTCAAACCCTGCAGTCACTTAGCTTCTGGTGAGACTCTGGCGTGTGAGACGGCCTGGGAAAACAGCTCTTTCCATTTCTTCTAAGCAGGGATATTCTTCTAAATGCTCTCAAAGGCCTTTTAGATGCAAACATTCTGGAATTCTAAAATTCACCAGGTGGTCTGTGGGCTGATCCAAAATGAAAGTCATTTGAAAAAAAGTCTGTTATTTTGGGCTTCCCCAAAGCATATATTTTCTATATTGCAGATTTGAAGCTGCATTTTAAAAGACAGAAAACAAAGATTTTAAAAATTGTAACTAAACCTGCACTTCTTTTGCAGGGGCAAGGCCCCCAAAGATTTTGCATTTGTGGTGGTGAAAAGAATTAGAGGACGCTAGGCACAGTGGCTCATGGCTGTAATCCCAGCACGCTGGGAGGCCAAAGCAAGAGGGTCGCTTGAGTCCAGGAGTTTCCTGGGCAGCAAAGCAAGATCCTGTCTCTACAAATAAATAAAAAATTACCTGGGCATGGTGGCATGTGCCTGTTGTCCCAGCTGAAGTGGGAGGATCATTTGTTTGGGCCAGGGAGGTTAAGGCTGCAGTGAGCCATGATTATACCACTGCACTCAGCCTGGGTGACAGAGTGAGATCCTGTCTCCAAAAACAAAACAAAACAAAACAAAAAAATTAGAGGAGCTGTCACATATAGGATGGTTTTAGCCAGAAAAAGCAGGAAAGATGCTTATGACCCTGAGCTAATCCCCTAGCCCATCTTGGTTTACTTGTCTGTCAAATGGAAGAGTGGGAGCTCATCAAAGCTCTCTTCTAGAGCAAACATTCCATGCTTTCATGTGCTCCTCGAGGGGATGAGTCCCCATTTGGAAGCCCCTGCCACTGTGTTACCACTTCTTCCACTGCCTTTCTACTGATGCTGTGGCTTTGGTCATGTCCATCATTGCTCTATGACCATTTTGAGGTCAAACTCAATTGTTTCTGTTTTTGTTTGTTTGTTTACTTTAATCCCTATCTATATTTTTTGGGGGGATGCTTGTGAATCATCTTAGGAAAGGCAAATGCTCATGTATGTCATATTCTAGCTATAAATCAAGGGGTCTGCACCTGTCTCTAACAATAAGAAAAATACAATATGTATGCATTTAACATGGGACTTTAGCCAGGCATGTTAGTATGCATCTGTAGTACCAGTTACTTGTGAGGCTGAGGCAGGAGAATCACTCGAGCCCAGGAGTTCAAGACCAGCCTGGACAACATAGCAAGACTTCATCTCTAAATAAACAAATAAAAAGGAAAACATAAATAAGCTGGGATTTCCCTTGGAATGAATATTCTTAATTTTATAAATAAATGATTTGGTTTGACACTTGAAATTATCTTCATTTTTAATTTTCATGATTTTTCTCATGAAATATATTTTGCTTTAAAAATAATAATAATTTAGCATTTGAAATTAGCCACAAATGTCCAAGATTTAATTAATATAAGGTGCTGTGACATTTTTAGTGATAAACTATGAAAATCACAGCACACAGTTTCCCATAGATATTTTTGGATAAATTATGTCAGCTGTTCTTATAAAGCTTCCTTTTATCCTTTACCACTTTCCTTTCTAAACTTGCTATATATATTTACAGAACAGCAAAATTTCCCCACAAGATGTTTTAATTTGCATTTCTCTCAATGACTAATCTGACATACCAGATAGGAGATTCTTATTTTTTGCATCACAGTAAATGCTAACCAAGTATTTTGTTTTTCTGAATTGAGAAATCTAGCAATAACAGACAAGAAATAAAGAGTCCAATGTTTGCATGTCCTCTTTCTCAAGATGGCCATATTTTTGAGATTATCCTTTTTGCAAAATGGTAGTCCACATTTCCATTTCAGTAACTTTGCTGTAATGGAAAGTCATACAAGTGTTGCCAGAATCAATAGTTTAGATTCTTGTATCTGTCTCAGACAGCAGGGCTGCTGTATACCATGTGTTTCCATTTGATATTACTCAAGTTTCTTATTTGTAGTTATCTTTTAGGAGAGTGCAATTCTGAATTTACTTTACTCCCAAAGTGATACATGATTTTATTTCCTAGTTTTTTTTTTTAAGAATAAAACACATTTTCTCATTTGTAAAACATTGAGTAATTATTCATTTTTTCTGTCTTTGTACCAAGAAGAAGGAAGCATTTACCCATTTCTGTCTTATCTGTCACATTAGTTGGCAAGCTAATCCTCCATGAGCTTCCATTGGATGTTTTTCTCCCAGCTATTTATAGTCAACTAATGGTCACTTTTCAGGAATTTTTGTCCGTGTTCCACATGTTTGATTGTAACAAGGCAGTTAACTGGCAAGAAGGTTCAATGAGGAGGCCCCTCAAAAACTGGCTTCAGGATTTTCCATACCTATTGCTGGTTAGAAATAGGACTTTGGAAGTATTCATTCTGCACTTGTCACCAATGACAAACTGAGGATCTACAGTAAATTGAGGCATCCCCATATGAATGGTAGTCTAGGTTCCTAAATGTAGACCATATGTGTAATTGCACTGTTTCTGCTGGTGTTTACACACGTTAAGTAAATCTTGCATCTGGCCAATGGGATACATCTTCTAGGAAAGCCCTCATGACTGTGAGAATGGAAACCACTAAGTTCAAAGGGCAGCCAGGAGCTGAGGCTGAAGGATGGCAAAGACTAAAAAAGAGAAAAATATTTGAATTTGTGAAAGAAATGAGACAAGTAAATTGCCTGACTTATTGGTAGCTTTACTTTTGAAGCAGTCATAAAGACTTCTTGGGAAGGTAGGCAGAAGGACCAGACACTGAGAATAGGGGCAAGGCAGAGGTTAAACAGACATCTCCAGACTGAGATAGGAGTAAAAACCATTTCCAAAGCTAGAGAGCACAGGACTAAGTTGTCCAATCAGTAGCACTTACTGAGTACCTATTGAATGTGAGTCACTGATTATATTACTATGCATTTCCAGCTCACTACTGAACAGATTGCTACTTTGCTGGCATTGCTGCCTTGAGTGGACAGGCATTGCTGTGTCTGTCTAGAACAGTACCCCTTCTTCTCCGGGTAATCATTCTTCACTCATTCCAACCATGTGGCTGTGTTGAGGGAGGCCAATCATCCTCCCTCTATGAGGAGTGGATACCTAGCCCAGATGGGTCAAGCTTTATACCCATTCCCACTTGCCACAGTGACTGTACGAGGGTGTATGACCTAGCTCAAGCCAATCAGAGTCCTTTCTCAGAATTTTTCTAACTGCAGCTGGTAGGGCAGATTCCTTTCTCATCCCTTGTCATGAAATTATCAGGATGTAAGCCTAAATCTGGCTATCATTAGAGTCCTATAAAGACAGCTGGCCTGGAAGACCAAAGCTGACATTCAGAAAGAAGAGAAGTTATTTGAAGAAAGACACGGAGAAACACTGACCTGTTGGCTTTTGAGTTCTGTATCCAATCACCTGTGAGGTTAGATCCCAGGTATTCCATGGCATTATGTGGGCTAAGTCACTTCTTCTCCAGGAGTTAGAACTGTGTCTCTGCATCTTGCAACTGAGAATCTTGCATATCCATTGAAATTTGTTCTTTTGTTAAGGTAGTTGTCGTGATAACACTAGAAGAGGTTTTAAAAAGGGGTTGAAGAGGAAAGGCATATGCTGGGAAGATGGAGGCAGAGGTAGTGTGGAGAACTGCATTCCCAAGTCTCGGCCCCAGGATAAATCACCAAGTCCTCAGTCAAGAGCAGAGAAGGCAAGGGCCAAGTCACAAGCCAGCAATTATAATCTGACATAAAGAAGAGATTGCTAGTTCACCATTCAGTGGCTGGATCTGTCCTGAACTAGCGTAGATAATAGCTTTATCATGGTTAGGCTATTAATGCATTACCAAAGCACAAATGCTCAGGTTTATTTTCTGAATCCTGATTTGATATTATGTAGTTTAAGAAGTCGCTCTACCCAAATAGTGTCAGCATTTAGCTCATCCTTCTTCTTTTCAGATTAAGCAGAAACCAGACACCAAAAAGAAAAATAGTAAAACCTTGAATATCCTGGAGGAGGCAGGAACAATAGAATGGAATAAATGTTAAGCAACAATGACACATTTTAGGCCTTGTATTGGTTTAAAGAAAGTAACTAAAAGTAAGTAAATATTCCTTGGAAGATTAGTAAACAACTGAAAACCCAACTCAAACTGGTTTGAGCATGCCAGATAAATTACAGTTTACATCATTTATGTGGGGGTGTTCAGGTGATGTTGACTGGGGTCATATCCCTTTCTCTGTAATTCTCTAGGCTTTTCCAATACTATGACTCCAGGTTTTCAGTGAAGGCTTCTCTTAGAAAATCCATGCTCCATCTTTCTTTGTTTTTGTACAAGCTCTGTTAAGACTAAGCTTGCCTTTTTATTTTATGATCCTTCTGAAGATCACAGGCATTCTAACTCACTGAGTTTTCTTTACCAAGTTTTCTAGTGCTATAGCCTCAGTGGGCATGTGGTCACAATCCCTGTGTTTAACCAGCTGATGTGCTATCACATGGCAATGATTGTCAATTTCCCAGACTAGAATAAAGGTTCACTACCTTCTACCTAATTTTCACTCAGTGACTCTGGCAATTTACAGTCTGTAACTTTCAACTCATTCTTGGGAACACATTCTGGGTCCATTAAGATGTGTTTGGTTGGAAGTAACAGAACATGCAGAGTAACAGAACATTCAGCTTAAGCACTGAAAGTGCTTTATTGGCTCATGTAATACAGTTTGGCTCACACTGGTAATACCAGCACTTTGGGAGGCTGATGCATGAGGATCCCTTGAGGTCAGGAGTATGAGAACAGCCTGCAACATAGTGAGACCCCAGCTCTCCAAAAACAAACCGTTTGGTGGTCAAGTGGCTTTAAGCCTGGTTTGATCAGGGCTCTGGCTCCATTTCTCTGGAGCACTTGGCTGTGCCCCTTCCCTGTGTTGGTCTGGGTTTCAGGCTGGCTTCCCTCATGGTAGTGGCATGGCTGCCAATGGCGAACAAGGCTACATGTTTCTTCTTTACAAATAATTTCTTTATTTATAAATTTCACAGTTTTTCTGTCACATTAGTGGAGAGACAAGGGAGTTCTGGTCCACAACTAAGTTGTAGGTAGTAGTTCCCCTTCCCTACATATTAACCTAACAAAATGTAAACCCTTTGCAAAATTAGGAGACAGGAAACCTCAGCCCACTAATTATTCTTTACAAACTTTTTTTTTTTTTTTAGGGCACCTGACACCAAGTAGGTTTTTCTCTTATTAGACCCCAAGACCCATTTTTTCTCGTTCTTGCCCTCAAATAGAACAATTTTATTGTTTCCAGATTGATATATGACAGCAAGGAGGATGCATGGTTGTTGGTAATAATAGGAAGACCTTGGGAAAGGGGTTGTGTCATAAAGAACATGCCATTATCCTGCTTCTTCCTTTATGGCCTATTATGGGCTAAATTATGCCACTCACTCTCACATTCACATCTTGAAGGCCTAATCCTCAGTACCTCAGAATGGAACTGTATTTGGATATAGGATCTTTAAAGACGTAATTAAGTTAAAATGGATGATTTGTTAGGGTGGGCCTTAGTCCAGTATGACTGACATATTTATAAGAAGAGATTAGGACACAAGTAACATCGACAGAGGAAAGAAGATGGCCATCTATAAGACACGGAGAGAGACCTCAGAGTGAAACCAACCCTGCCACCTTGATCTTGGACTATGAGGAAGCCTCCAGAACTATGAGGAAATTAATTTCTGTTGTTTCAGCCTCCTCGTCTGTGGTATTTGTGATGGCAGCTGTAGCAGACTAACACAGCTCTAGCAAACTAACACACAACTTTCTTCCTTTTCTCTTCTCTTCTCATCCTTCTCTTAGAATTATCAGTAGAAAGAGGAACAGGTCATTCTTCAGAGGAGAAACAGCTATTGGGACAATATTACCACCCACCTTGTGCACTCACCCTGGAATTTAGAGACCTGGTTGTATGAGGGTGTCTGCTCCTTCACTTCTATTGCCAGCTCTGCAGAGGGTCCCTCGACACCACTTCACACCCAGGTTAGTCGTATTATAGACTCAAAGATCTTGTTACTCTATTCTTTTTTTGCTAAGACATAAACACATCATAATTTTCAAGTTGAATTCAAGCCACTTCCTTAAGAATGAATTTAAGTATTGGAATAGTTTATATATAAACCTATATTTATTTAGAATGTCCAACCACATGTTCAATTGGAAAGGAAATAACAGGTTATGAGGAAGATGTAGTCAGAGGAGTACCTAGAAATATCCTAAGGCAGGGGCCTAGCCCTCTTCTCTATGTCTGTGAAACGCACAGAAATGTCCAGGAGAAGGCCTGGGGGAAGTCCAGGGAACATACTCCCTCCTTCCTTAAATAAATTCTGGGAATTCCCAAAGAAAAATAGCAGAAGGAGGAAAATTTGGAAAAGGCAACATAAATAACTCAGAATTCACAGGAAACAATACTAGATTTGATGGTTCAGGCTTCTAATTCTCTCCCCACAGTGCCATCCTTTGAGAGCTGACATGAAACGAAGTTTAAAACACCGCCTTTTCCCTTCACGATTCCCTTTGTGATTTAAATGCCATAACTAAGCAGAGTGCAACCTGACACCACCTCAGTCTTGACAACAGATCAAGGACCACAGCATCTGCTGCTGGGTTGGGTACAGCTGTGAGTTCAGTTAGTGGACAACCAGTCTAAATTGCTCATGGCTGCTGGTCTCAGAAGAGCTCTCACTTCTCACCCAGGCAGCTATCCTGTTTCCCAAGCAGCTCAAATGCCCAGCAATTTGATCATGTGATAAATACAAATAAAACTTTTGGTTTTCCCCATCCTTCTTTATTATGAACACTGGGTGATGCCAAATTAAAGGAGTAAGTGTTCATGGAAAGAAATAGTTATTGTGTTATCATTGTACAAAAAACAGGTGGGTGCAAATTCCTCACTTAATTGCTTTGTTTGGTTTGGTTCATCTCCTTCCACCCAGACCTTCTCCCTGTCTCCATAACCTCTTTTGTATTCTGTTCGTAGATCTAGCCCCTCCTCCCAAAGAAAGAAAGCTAAATTGTTTTTAGATAAAAGTGTCATCTGCCTACCTCAAAATGGGAAATTCATTCATACAAATGACTGTACAAATGACTGTGGAGGCTGGTTCTCCATTTCCAACGTGGTGTTACTTAGAACAAGATGTTCCTCAGCATCTGTTGTACATTACTATAGAGGCTGAAAGCCCATGCCACCAATCACAGCAAAGGACACCCAAAGCTGCTGCGACTCCCTCTTCAAACAAATTACTTCAGGCTGTAAAACCTTAATTGTCAACAGCAACCAAGAGAGCAGATTGCATTTGGGAAGTCCAGTGTACCATGCTTGGAGTACAAGCCAGAGACAGAAAATGGGAGCAGTGACTTGCTGTGTGGTCAGGGGACCAGTGAGTGCCCCTTCTAGCTGTGGACCGCTCTGTGAGGTGAAGGTATAGGGGATCTGAAGCCACCAGAGGGGAAGGGTCGCAAAGCTTGGTTACATGTCAGCTGGCCTCAGCCAGACCTCCAGCCTCTCATTCCAACAAAATATTTTCCTGGGACTGCTGCCCTTCTCTGTTGGATATTGTTCTTCAGGTACATTTAGAACATGTTTTAAAGATCTATCCTTTTTAGTAGATGCAGTTTAAGGACAACTTTAATTTATAAAAAATACACATATCATACAGTCTCATGATTGAAGAAAAAGGGACTAATGATTTGAGACACCTGGCAGAGAATAATTCAGTGGTAATGTACAACAAAGTCATTCTAATGTGCTCAGATAACTGTTATCCCCACAAGATGGTGGACAATAAATTAAAGTGCATCAACTTTTTCATTTGGCATCCACGAAGATGGTAAAGGGAAAGGGAATAAATATTTACTGCGTGTCTATCTGGGGCCAGGTCTCAGTGTAAAAGATTTTCATATACATTATCTCATAGAATTATTATTTCCATTTTTACAGGTGAGGATATTGAGGCTGACACTATTTAAATTGCTCAAATTTCTACGAAGAGAGTGAGTGAACTAGAATCTGACCTAGCTGACTCTGTGTTCTTTTCATTACATATTTCAATTTTGGTTATATGACTTTAAGAAAGTAGATACCAGTAAATCTTTCCTACCTTGGGTATGCTTGATTTTTAGAGTATGTGCTATATGGAAATATTATGTCTTTGGAAGCAAATTACTCATAACTCAACTAATATAAGTTTCTCCTCAGTATTTCCAGTTCCACAGTCTTCTCTTCTCTTTTCCTGTTTGCATGAGCAAGGAATTTAATAATAGAGAATAATAGTAATGTTAGGAAATACAAGATCATAATCCTCAAAAAAATACTAAAGTTCTAGTCCAGGGGAACCCATATAATTCCTCCCTTCATTGAAAATCATGAAGACACCATGGGTCATGACAGCAAATGAAAGTCACATAGAGAAATACCAAAAAAGAAAAACCCCAACACACATACACACACACACACACACACACACACACACACACCCCTCAGGAAAAACTCTGTGTGTCTCCTAGGCTTCCTGGTGAGTTCCATGTAGAAAAAGAAATGTAGACTGAAGATCTCATATAGGAAGTAAATGATGGTTTGGCTGGCTGGGCCACTGCTCCAATTGCTGGTATGGGTCTGAGGGTTTGACTGAGGGAGCCCAGGGCTTACGCAGCCAAGGGACAAACACGCCAGCTTATGCTCTGCAGGAAAAATGTGGAAAAATCAAGGCCAAAGGGTTAGAGGTAGGACAGAAGTTGAAGGTGCAGAGGCAAGTGGCAAGAGTCTGATAGAAGCAGAGATCAAGGCAAGGGCAGGGCAGGAACAACACTGAAGGCAATGACCACGAATAGCCTTGAAGCATTGGTAAACTTTTCCCACGTTGAGATTGCTCAATCTTTCAAGTATAGTGTATGTAATGTGGGTGGTATGTGGTGGAGTGGGCAAGTACCTAGGATGGAGAGCCACAAAAATTGTCCATGCATTCTCTATGGAATTCTTCTTCTTGTTTTTACATTATTTTAGGGTGACTCTCCCCAGTTCCAAAAAGCAACACCTCCATTCTTCTTTGCAGAGAAAGCATTTTGTCCTTTTCCTTTCTGTGAGATTACTTCTACTGGACCTCTTCCTGATGCACACACGCTGTTTCACTTCTATGTTACACATTTTCTTACCTTCCATTTTCTGCCATGTTTTCTACTATCTGTATTATTCCAAGTGTGATTTACATTTCCTACTGAGTACTATAGTCATTCATCTGTCTCCTTTTCATAAAATTCCCTGAAAAAAAGTTTAAAGTCTGTGGAAACAAAGTATTATTGCCTATAAAGATGGAAAAACTTAGAACATCAGCATTCAGATAGTCCTGTAGCCATGGCGCCCAATGGAAACCTGTCCTCTTATACAAATATTCCCCTTTAATATTACACAAAGAATCTGGTGTATTAAAAGTCCCCCTGGAAAACAAAGTAGGCACTACTATAAACTTGCTTTGCAATACCTAGGCAAGGGACATTGTGACTCAACCTTGAATTATAAAACATTGAAGCACAAAAATTGTTGGGCCTACTGTTACACTTAAAGTAAATGCAATTCTCAAGCTAAAAATCAGAACGCTGTAAGTCAAAAGTGGTCCTGGCTTGAGGTGGGAACCCCCTCAGACTATTTCTCCTCACTCTTCACCCCTTGTAGGAAAGAGCCACACTTGGGGCTATCTGTTCTTGGCCAATGTACTTGCACTCTGCCTAGAGCAAAACACATTCTCTTCAAATAAGTGTGCCCTAAAGGGAATATCATGGAGGCAGAGAACACTCTGTCAAAACTTCTACTCCCTCTATGCAAACTTCTTCAGAGAATCAGAGAGGTGTCAAGACTCAGGGGTCTTCAACCAGGTTGGTTTCAGCAAACCTCTCAATCAACTCTAAATTGCATTTGGGATAGAAAACCAGGGGTGGTATTTTCTTCTCCCTACAGCTCTGGGGCTTGTTTTGATTGAATATCTTGACTCACTGAAGGCAGGTCAGACTCCAAGGTTCTTCAGGGTTAAAATGTGCCTGCGAACAGGTTGCCAGCATTCTGAGCCTGATTTTTCTTCTTCTTTTGAATTCAGAACACCTCCTGAGGATTCTTCACTACATCCTCACACAGTCCCCTTAGCGGACTCATGGTTGATCTGGTTGAAAGCAAGTCTGAACACTATCTTCGCTATTAGCTGTAGGCTGACAGACTGTAACTTTGTTGTCTTTCCAGATCTTTGTCTCTTACGGTTTGGAAATGGGAATATACAGCTGCAATGTGGCAATCAAAGTGGGGGAGGTGATCATTTGCATTCTAACACACAGAGACTTCCTAGTCAAGGTTACTTATAAATCAAATAGATGTCATTTCATAAACACCCCCAAACAACTGTATTTCATTATGAAAATGTGAAGCAGTGCTGTTAATGGGTATCTAAGGACTAAAATCAATTTAACTTACAGGCACTCAGCTGCTACAACAGTTGTGAACATGTCTGGATGTTAATAAACATTGATTAGTATTAATATCATACAAGATTTTAAATGTGGCTGGCATGAAATTCTCAATCTAATGGACAGGGAAGCCTGTTGACAAAGATTTATTTTCTTTATTCTCTTGTGGACAGAAATTTTCATAGGCTTGACAATATTGCCGTCAGTTTCACAAGTGTACTATGGCACTTCTTGGGTTTTTAGAGACTATAACAATCTCCTGAAAAGAAAGAGGGTTGAACACTCATTTGTCACTCAGACACAACACTGAAATGACACAGAGCAAACTGAGGAGCAGCAAGTGAAATGTGAAAATGAAGAGGAAAGAGAAAGTGAAGATGCACAGGTCATAATAGTACAGAACAGCAGTGCAGATGAGGGGCTGTTCCTCAGAGAAGTTGACAGTAGCCATGACCTTCAAAACAAGTGATAATGAAGAGACGCAGCTTACTTTTGTTACCTTTCAACACAATGTAAAGGAGCAAAATGAAAGGGAGAAAAATATATTGATTGGAATTGCAGAGATGTCTGATTTTAGCAAGTTTCATGTGAACTCTGATTCTCTTTTCTCGCTCATCATTATTTGCCTTGACTATTCTGTATATGAAGTGTCTCCACTCAGAGTGGAGAGTTAAGGTCAGGATTAATATGAATCAGTGGGTTTTATTTGAATAATGTCTCTTTTCTAGGATAGTTATATTTTAACTGAACACAGTTAAACACAAAAATATTTCAAAACCACTTGAACTTCCACCAGTCTCTACCATAGGAAAAAGTATACAAAGAGGTTCAACAAATATTTCACCTAAAAAAACAGGTGAAAAGAGAACACTACCTTTAAAAATGTAATCAAATTTAAATGACAGTCCATGCAAAATTTTGGTTTTGGAAATTGGCAATCAAATTCTAAAACTTAGATGGAAAGGCAAAAAGCCAAGCACAGCTAAGGCACTCTTAAAGAAAAACAAAGCTTGTGGACTTGTATTATCAGATGCCAAGAGCTGTAATAATAGAGACAGTATGGTAGTGGCACAAGGATTGACAAATAGAGCAATGGAAGAGAAAAGAAAGTCCAGAATTAGGCCTAAACGTGTATGGTTACCTGATTTATAACAAAGATGACATTGCAGTGCAGTAGAGAAAGAATAATCTTCTTAATAATTGGTGTTGGATCAATTAGATACCCAGACAGGGAAAAATAAATCTGTACCCCACCTCTCACCATACAAAAAAATAAATTATAAATGGGTTGCAGATCCAAAAGTGAAAGGTAAAACAAAGTTTCTAGAAGAAAATATAGGATAATTTCTTCATGACTGTGACATGGGCAAAATTTCTTAACCATGTAAAGAAGAAGATTGATAAATTCAACTTTAAGCACTGTGTATTAAAGGACACCATTAAATGGGTAAAACTACCACCCATGGTGTAGGGAAGATATTTGTAATACAGATAATCAATGAAGGACTTAAAGCCAGATTATGTAAAGAATAATGCAAATTGGGAAAAGCTCTAACATTTTACAGTGTTTTTCTCTGCTCTCACACCACAATAATCATTAACACAGAAGACTTCTGGGACCAAATGTGTGTGTGAGGGGGCTGTTCCCACCACCAAGTGGGCAATCAGTACCCCAGTGGACACCACTAGGTGTCCTCCCATTCAGTTCCGACACTATCTACCTGGAGATAGCATCAGATCTCACAGGTTGAGGGCTCAGTCCCCAAGAATGCCCACTTTCAGATACCAGTCTCAAGTCCTGGCCTCTGGAACTTCCGACCAACAAGCTTCAAGTCAAGGTTCCCATGACCCCCTCTTTGGGTTTGATTAATTTGCTGGAGTGGCTCAGAGAACTCAAGGAAACACTTACATTTACTGGTTTATTATAAAGGATATTGCAGAGGATACAGATGAAGAGATGCAAAAGGAGAGGAGGGGAAGGTGTGTGGAGCTTCCACGCCCTCCCTGGGAGCACCACCCTTTAGGAACCTCCATGTATTCAACTATCTGGAAGCTCACCAAACCCTGTCCTTTTGGGTTTTTATGGAGGCTTCATTATATAGGCATGATTGACAACTTCGTAGACATGTGACTGGACAAAAAGAGTATGATCTCGTCCTAGAAGACTGAGTGGGGAAACCCAGCAAGACCCGTCTGTTCAGATTCTTCTTGACCCTTCTGTGCAGCATTCCTTCCTCCAGAGTATGGGGTGGGACCCTTTCTGGAATAAGGGTCTTTTGACCCACATTCAGATTAGAGTCCTGTTTTGGGCAGGTAAAAGGAGACCGGGATAAAATTAGAGAGAGAGAGATTCTGTTTCCTGGGGCCTGCTCCTGAAGCCTAAAACACCCCAAAACTATAACAAAAGACTGTAACAAACGCTATGGGATTTATGAGACTATAACAAAGGCTAAAGGAGTTATGAGCCAGGAACTGTGGACAAAATATATATTATATATTTAATTATATTATATATTATATAACATAATATATAATATACTATATATTATTTATATAATATATAATTTATATATAATATATAAATTAAAATATATATAGATTTTAAAAAGTCATTTGTGTGATAGGGATGTATATATGTATATATGAAAAAGACAAATAACCTAATACAAAAATAAGGTTTTACTTGGACAGAGAATATCCAAGTGGCCAATGAACATATGAGAATGAGCTCAGCTTCATTAATCATAAGCAAATGCCACACTGAAGAAAATAAAATATACTTATCAAAAGTAAAAGTTGGGTATTATCACCTTCTGGTACACCTAGTAATTGGATGTTCTTTCTTCTAGGTCTTTCTGTTAGTACATGTGGCCAACTGGCCCCCTTTAGTGGGCAGTGTGTACACAGGTAAGGAAAGTTGCACTTATCTCCTTCTTGGCTCATGTGTATAACCATTTTTCCCAAGACAGGAATAATACAGGGCGATCACAGGAAAACAGCAAATTCCAGGCGGCAGTTTCACATGACTAGCAAAAGGAAACTGCTAAAATAACTGCAGAAGCTAGGGGCTGACAAGATCCTGAAAAACCAAGGTGTAGGTCAAGTTGGCTAAGACTGACTGGACCCACCATGGCACTGGATTTGACTGAGGATTCACCTAGGATCTCATTATGTGCTCATTAGCATACTAAACCCAGACCCATCAGTACCATGACAGTTCTGGGAACACTCATTTTTGTTGTAAAAATGAGTGGCACCACAGTTCCCAGAAATCTCCATATTTTTTCAGAAATCTTCATGAATATTCTACCCTTTGGTTAAAGAAACTCTTAAAGCTAGCAGCCCCAAACTCCCCTGTGTGTGACTCTCTCTATAGTATGCCCACTCTTCCCTTCCTTGTGTACTTTTCACTTTGCAATAAATCTCCATACTTTCCCTGTTTTCTGACTCATCCTTGAATTCATTCTCAAAGTAGTGTCAAGAGCCTGGATATTGGTTGGGGTCGAGGTCCCACTGGCATTTCGGGACCTCCCCCAGCCCACTGGTATCACTCCTACCCAATCTATTGATGCAAAGCAACAGGATCTACCGAGCACATATATGTTTGCTTTATAAGTGGGCTTCTGGGGTCCTAGTAATGTACTTTCTCTTTTACCTGGATACTGATTATACGGGTGTGTTCAGTTTGTAACAATCATCCAACTGTGTACCCATAATTTGTTTACTTCTCTGTATAAATGTTATACACATATTATGGCTGTTATACTTCAATAAAAAGTTTTAAAAATCAAATAGTACCTGAACCTAAAATCTTAATGGATCCTTATTCTCTGCTACAATCTACAGGAATATTGAAAGATTTGTTAATACAATGAACACACATACACTGTATACTATATTCACCAATTAGTAAAATTTTGCCACATTTGCTTTCTCTCCATCCATATACACACTCATTTTATCTGAACTAGTTAGGTATAAGCTGTGGACATCATTATACTTTACTTCTAAATTCCTCAGTGTATCTCCTAAAAACAAGAACATGACCACACAAACACTTGTAAAGGGAAAAAACAAATTACATTTTCCTCTGTACTTTCACACTCAACACAGCACGTAATACTTCTTTTTGTTTTAGAAGACAGTTTTAAAACTGTATATATTTATGGTGTACAGCATGATGTTTTGAAATATGTATACACTGTGGAATGGTTAAATCAAGCTAATTAACATATGCATTATATCACATACTTATCATTTTTTTTTTGTGGCAAGAGTGCCAAAAATCCACTCTCTTGGTGATCTTCAAGAATTTGTTATTAACTATAGTCACTGTGTTGTACAATAGATCTCTTGATCTTACTCCTTCTAACTGTAGGTTTTTATCCTTTGACCAATATCTCCCAAACCACCCTGCTCCCCCAACTCCTGGTAACCACCATTCTACTCTCTGTTTCTATTGTGTTAAATTTTTTTAGATTCCACACCTAAGTGAGATAATGTGATATTTATCTTTCTGTGCCTGGTTTATTTCATTTAATGTCTTCCAGGTTCATCCATTTTGTTGCAAATGACAGGAATTTCCTCTCTTTTTAAAGTCTGAATAGTATCTTATTGTGTATATATGCCACATTTTCTTTATCCATTCGTCCAGTTGTTACAGTAGGGAGTCTCTTGACATACTGTGAGAAGATATTTTAATGGTCCATTTGCAAGGCATGATAAATCTAAGCACTGGCAGCCAGTCTGCGGGCGTAACAAACCGCACGGCTCATGCACCTAGAAAGTCACAATAAGCAAACATAATGTAGAGGAGGAGTCAGCTCATAAAAGGGAATAAAGTTTCATTATTGAGAAATCAAAACTTAAGCAGGGAAGGGGACCTGGGTATGACCTTATAAGGGGATAATGAAACTTGGGCGACGTCCAGGAAGATTGTAACCTCATAGTGCTCAACCAGTGAGGAACTGGGAGGAGGGACTTGTGTGCTAAGAAATAAATTGCCTGCTGTAACTGCCCCAGGTGTGCTTGCCTACCAGACACCAGATCTTGCAAGACTGCCATGAAAAGTCTCACTTCCGCTATTCTTTGTGTCTCTGAGTACATTGTTTGGGTTTGGACAGGTGAGTGTGTTTCTCATAATACTGATTTCATTTTTTCATTTTCTTTGGCTATATACTCGATGGTGGGATTGCTGGATCATACGGTAGTTCTATTTTGAATTTTTTAAAGTCTTTTTGAAAGTTTTGAAGTTTCCATAATGGGTATACTAATTTATATTCCCACCAAAAGTGTACAAGTGTTCCCTGTTCTCCATATCCTTACCAATACTTGTTAGCTTTCATCTTTTTACAATGGCCATTCTAACAGGTATGAGGTGATATCTCATTATGTTTTCGACTTGCATTTCTCTGATGATTAGTGAATTTGGAGGATTTTTTCATTTACTTGTTGACCATTTGTATGTCATATTTCAAAATGTCTATTCAGGTCCTTAGCCCATTTTTAAATTGGGTTATTTGTTTTCTATTTAGTAGTTTGAGTTTCTTGTATATTTTTGGATGTTAACCCATTATTAAATATATGGTTTGCAAAAGATTTTCTCCCATTCTATAGATAGTATCTTCATTCTCTTGATTGTTTCCTTTGTGGTGCAGAAGCTTTTTAGTTTGATGCCATTCAATTTGTTTATTTTTGCTTTGTTGCCTGTGCTTTTGTGGTCATAGCCAAAAAATCTTCACCCAGACCAATGTCATGAAGCTTTCCCCTATGGTTTCTTTCAGTAGTTTTACAGTTTCAGGTCTTAAACATTTAAGTCTTCAATGCATTTTGAGTTGATTTTTATGTTTGATGTGAGATGAGGGTCTAATTTCATTCTTGCATGTGAATATTCAGTTTTTGCAACACCATTTATTGAACAGACTTTCCTTTCCCCATTGTACAGAGCACTTCTGTGACCATATATGTAGGGATTATTCCCCACATGTCAAGCAATTCTCCAACTCTCTAACTGCAAGCTGGATGTCCTATAATTCACCACGATTCTGACATTACCTGGAGAGCACTGGATACTGCAGGTAAAGGGCTCACTGCCACAAGATTGCTCCTACTGTAGATGCCAATCACAAATTCCAGGTTGTAGCCCATGCCTCTGACTGACTAGCTATAAATCGAGGTTCCTATCCCCACCTTCTTGGGTTTGATAATTTGCTAGGATCACTCATAGAACTCAGGGAAACATTTTATGTACATTTACTGGTTTCTTATGAAGGATTTATAAAGGATACAGATTAATAGCCACATGAAGAAATGCATAGGTCATGGTATGGAGGAAGGGGTGTGGAGCTTCCATGCTCTCTTCAGGCATGCCACCTAGCACCTCCAAGTGTTTAAGAGTTTTTATACAGCTTAGTCTCCAGCCTCCTCGCCTCCTGGCCCCCTCACACCCTTTTCTGGAGGTTGGGTGGTGGGACTGAAAGTTCCAACTCTAACCCTCTAATCCCTAGGTCTTCCTAGCAACCAGCCCCTTCATAGGTTATCCTAGAGCCCCACCCTAAGCCACCTCATTAGCAAAAACTTAGGCAAAGGGTGTTATGAATAACAAAGACACTCCTATTACTCAGGAAATTCCAAGAATTTTAAGAGCTTTGTGACAAGAGTCAGTGACAAAGACTAAATGTATTTTATATTATACCATAGCACTACGAAACCAGAAGACCACTATTATACTGAAAATATTGAAGTTCTTATGTAAATTCCATATTCAAATTTCTACAATTGTCCCAATAATATCCTTTATAGATTTTTGTTTTCCTAAAGATCCGGGTCTCAAACAATTTGTCAAGTCTCTTCAGTAGCAGTTGCTGTCCTTCTCCTGGCTACCTGGTGAGGGAGACATTCTACATTCTCTACCTTGCGCCAGTCTTCCTCCCAAGTGCCCACTGGGGTCTGTGCAGAGTAGCCTGAAAGTGCTTGTAAGTGTCCCTTGTACCTGAGGCTTTCAGGGGCTCTGTATTTTCAGACTTGCCCATACTCAACTTTTAGCAATTCATTTAAAATTTTACCTTAAATCTTATTCACTTGGATAATAACCTCATCTTCCTCTGTGCTCTGCCAAAGGCAACCCACGGCTCATTAACTGTCTCTTCCTGGACGCATCCATTTTTAATTTAGATTTTACACCAGTTGCATACACTGGAAAACATAGCTCTTAGATGAGTTCAAGAAAATGATGCCTTTATACAATATGTAACATTCACTTGATCTTCGGGTTGGAATGACACTTTCCAACTTTCTACATCTGAAGAAGCTGGAACTCAACTTGACTTTAAACATTTAATGTATTCTCTTTCACATTAGAATTTTGAATGTGAGACAATTTGAGCATCAAAACGATACCTTCAAGCTGCCTCTTGTGACCTTTTGACATGTTGCCATTCATTCTTGAGCACTTTCTTTCTAGCATAAGATCTTCCATGCTCACACTGTACTTTTACTGCTTCAGATCTGGAATTGGTCTTGTCTCTACAGATCTTTGGTTCCTTTTAGTGGGAAGTAGGAAGGAGAGACTTGAATGCTAAATGTGTTCATTGCCACTGAGTTGTCATTATTTCTAGAATCTTTTAGTGATAAAGCTAACAAATATATAAGTTTTAAAAATATATTAGCTTGTACAGATATTCCCTATTCCATTTCCACACCACATTCCTCCTCTCCTTCTTCATTTCCTTATTGTATTTTCCTTTCCGTAGTAAGAACTCTGGTTCAAACATCGATGAATTTAAATTTAATCGTTTGCTCTATTTTATAACAAAAATAAATTTATTTCGGAATCAGTATATTTATATTAGTATCAAGAACAAACCAGCTAAGTAAAATCCAACATTTCCTTGCAGTTCTGAGGGTGTATACTATATACATATAGTGTACTATGTTCAGAAGTTGCTTGAATTGATTCATTTTTGGTGCTTATGTTAAAATTTGATATTAAAAATTTTAGCTTCATTTGTTTTTGTTTATATTCAATTTTAGGCTTTTTCATCCTTGTAGATATAATTGTACTTCTTAAAATATACAAAATATTACTTCAAAAGTAAAATGTATATTACAAGATACACTCAGGAGGTCTCACTGCCTTCCCTATTCCTTCCATTCTGTTCTCATCCATCACTTGCAGGTAATCAGTTCCATTAGTTTCTGATTTATACACCCATTATACACATACACATTTACTTAAATACCAGAAAAATAAGCAAGTGGTTTTGCTAGCAGTTATCTTGGGTTTATGAGTGCAAATTTATTTACAAGAGAGGAAAAGTCCTTTTTTCCTCATAAAGATGACAACTGACTTGAGAAATTAAAAGCTTCTTGGCTGGGTGCGGTGGCTCATGCCTGTAATACTCCCAGCACTTTGGGAGGCTGAGGTGGGTGGATCACCTGAGGTCAGGAGTTCGAGACCAGCCTGGTCAACATGGTGAAACCCCGTCTCCATTAAAAAAGAAAAAAAATACAAAATTTAGCTGAGCGTGGTGGCAGACACCTATAATCCCAGCTACTCGGGAGGCTGAGGTGGAAGAATCACTTGAACTCGGGAGGTGGAGGTTGCAGTGGGCTGAGATCACACCATTGAACTCCAAGAGCGAGACAAGAGCGAGACTTTGTCTCAAAAAATAAAAAATAAAATAAAAAATAAGTTTCTTGAAAATCTTTATGCAGAGAACTATGTTCTCTTGTGTCATCTGTCAACTACAATTTTTTGTTGTATTAGAGCATAGCAGAAAATGTAATTGTTAAAGACTGTGATAAACATCAATACATTTCTTCCATTCTTTTTCCTATATTTTCTTTCCTTCCTCCTTTCTTTTCTTTCTTTTCTTCCTTTATTACATGGATACTCTGTATCCTTCTATGTATGAGGTACAGAGATGAACAATACAGGTGAAACTCCTTCCCTTAAGAAAGTTATATTCTATTTGCGGAGATATATTCTATTTGGGGAGATAGTGAATGAATAAAGCAGTATAGAAAGATGAGCTACCGTTTCCCCATATTACTGTAGGCTGGTGACAGCAGCTAAGGTAAGGGATGCCTATCAATAGTCCGAGTTGTGTTAACATCTCAGTATCCACCTATTTGCCTTCTTCTTTTCCAGGTTGAGCAAACAGAAATTAGGAAGAGGTCATTAATGGTATGAAACTCCCTTCTTTCCCTTTGTTTAACTGGCCACATTTACTTTGACATATGTTAGAGATGGGAGCATTGGGAATAAAGACTGTAAAACAGAAGCTCCTTTATAAACTAACTTTGCATTTAGGAGTGTGGAGAGAGACCAACAAAACTATATGTTTGTGTAAGAGTATCACCTTAGCCTCATCTCAGCAGAGTATCACTGCCAACAGATGGTGTCAGCAGTTATGCAGTTAAATTAGTCATAGGCATAGTGCTGTTTTTTGGCCCCATGACAATTTGTAACATTTGTCCTTCATTTCCAGGTTGTTTCCAGATCATATAAAATCCCATATATTCAAAAACATTGAATGTGCTTAAAAAAAGAAGTACATGTTTATGATAGAAACCAAAGTGATGTTAGCTCCACATAGATGTTTATACATTGTTTATATAAATGTTACATTGTCCTTATAAATAAATGGACTTAGTATCAGACTTTAACATCTAACCTGTGTGCAAGATGGCTGAATAGGAACAGCTACAGTCTACAGCTCCCAGCATGAGCAACACAGAGGATGGGTGATTTCTGCGTTTCCAACTGAGGTACCAGGTTCACCTCACTGGGGTTTGTTGGAAAGCCCCAAGTGGGTGCAGGAGAGTAGGTGCAGCCCACTGAGCATGAGCCAAAGCAGGGTGAGGCATCACCTCACCCGGGAAATGCAAGGGGTCAGGGAATTCCTTTTCTAGCCAAGGGAAGCTGTGACAGATGGCAATTGGAAAATCAGGTCACTCCCACCCTGATACTGCACTTTTCCGACGGTCTTAGCAAACAGCACACCAGGAGATTACATTTCGCGCCTGGTTCGTAGGGTCCCATGCCCACAGAGCCTTGCTCATTGCTAGCACAGCAGTCTGAGATTGAACTGCAAGGCAGCTGCAAGGCTGGGGGAGGGACGCTTGCCATTGCTGAGGCTTGAGTAGGTAGACAGAGTGGCTGGGAAGCTCAAACTAGGTGGAGCCCATGGCAGCTCAAGGAGGCGTGCCTGCTTTTGTAGACTCCACCTCTTGGGACAGGGCATAGCCGAACAAAAGGCAGCAGAAACCTCTGCAGACTTAAATGTGCCTGTCTGACAGCTTTGAAGAGAGTAGTGGTTCTCGAGCATAGAGTTTGGGATCTGAGAATGGACAGAGTGCCGCGACAAGTGGGTCCCTGACCCCTGAGTACCCTAACTGGGAGGCACCTCCCAGTAGGGGCAGACTGACACCTCACACGGCTGCGTACACCTCTGAGATGAAGCTTCCAGAGGAACGATCAGGCAGCAACATTTGCTGTTCAGCAATATTTTCTCTTCTGCAGCCTCTGCTGCTGATACCCAGGAAAACAGGATCTGGAGTAGACCTCCAGCAAACTCTAACAGACCTGCAGCTGAGGGTCTTGACTGTTAGAAGGAAAACTAACAAACAGAAAGGACATCCACACCAAAACCCCAATGTACATCACCATCATCAAAGACCGAAGGTAGATAAAACCACAAAGATGGGGAAAAAACAGAGCAGAAATTCTGAAAATTCTAAAAACCAGAGTTCCTCTCCCACTCCAAAGGAACGCAGCTTCTTGCCAGCAACAGAACAAAGCTGGACGGAGAATGACTTTGATGAGCTGAGAGGGGAAGTCTTCAGATGATCAAATTTCTCCAAGCTAAAGGAGGAAGTTTGAACCCATCGCAAAGAAGCTAAAAACATTGAAAAAAGATTAGACAAATGACTAACCAGAAGAACCAGTATAGAGAAGTCCTTAAATGACCTGATGGAGCTGAAAACCATGCCACAAGAACTACATGATGAATGCACAAGCTTCAGTAGCTGATTTGATCAACTGGAAGAAAGGGTATCAGTGATTGAAGAT
>NW_012106031.1:185853-187049 GCF_000951045.1 Mandrillus leucophaeus | reverse complement strand
AGTTGGAAATAAAGCACTCCTCAGCAAATGTAAAAGAACAGAAATTATAACAAACTGTCTCTCAGACCACAGTGCAATCAAACTAGAACTCAGGATTAAGAAACTCACTGAAAACCACTCAGCTACATGGAAACTGAACAACCTGCTCCTGAATGACTACTGGGTACATAAAGAAATGAAGGCAGAAATAAAGATGTTCTTTGAAACCAACGATAACAAAGACTCAACATACCAGAATCTCTGGGACACATTTAAAGCAGTGTGTAGAGGGAAATTTATAGCACTAAATGCCGACAACAGAAAGCTGGGAAGATCTAAAATTGACACCCTAACATCACAATTAAAAGAACTAGAGAAGCAAGAGCAAATACACTCAAAAGCTAGCAGAAGGCAAGAAATAACTAAGATCAGAGCAGAACTGAAGGAGATAGGGACACAAAAAACCCTTCAAAAAAATCAATGAATCCAGGGCTGTTTTTTTTGAAAAGATGAACAAAATCGGTAGACTGCTAGCAAGACTAATAAAGAAGAAAAGAAAGAAGAATAAAATAGATGCAATAAAAAATGATAAAGGGGATATCACCACTGATCCCACAGAAATGGAAACTACCATCAGAGAATACTATAAACACCTCTATGCAAATAAACTAGAAAATCTAGAAGAAATGGATAAATTCCTGGACACACACATCCTCTCAAGATTAAACCATGAAGAAGTTGAATCCCTGAATAGACCAATAACAGGCTCTGAAATTGAGGCAACAATTAATAGCTTACCAACCAAAAAAAGTCCAGGAACAGACAGATACACAGCCAAATTCTACCAGAGGTACAAGGAAGAGCTGGTACCATTCCTTCTGAAATTATTCCAATCAATAGAAAAAGAAGGAATCTTCCCTAACTCATTTTATGAGGCCAGCAACATTCTGATACCAAAGCCTAGCAGAGACACAACAAAAAAAGAGAATTTTAGACCAATATCCCTGAGGGACAACTATGCAAAAATCCCCAATAAAATACTGGCAAATCGAATCCAGCAGCACATCAAAAAGCTTATCCACCATGATCAAGTGGGCTGGGATGCGATGCTTGTTCAACATATGCAAATCAATAAATGTAATCCAGCATATAAACAGAACCAAAGACAAAAACCACATGATTATCTCAATAGATGCAGAAAAGGCCTTTGACAAAAT
>NW_012106031.1:183217-185803 GCF_000951045.1 Mandrillus leucophaeus | reverse complement strand
GCCCCTGCCAAATCTCATGTCCTCATATTTCAAAACCATTCATGCCTTCCCAACAGTCCTCTAAAGTCTTAACTCATTTCAGCATTAACTCAAAAGTCCACAGTAGTCTCATCTGAGATAAGGTGAGTCCCTTCCACCTATGAGCCTGTAAAATCAAAAGCAAGCTAGTTATTTCCTAGATAAAATGAGAGTACAGACACTGGGTAAATACAACCATTCCAAATGGGAGAAATTGGCCAAAACAAAGGGGCTACAGGGCCAATGGAAGTCCAAAATCCAGCAGGGAAGTCAAATCTTAAAGCTACAAACTGATCTCCTTTGACTCCATGTCTCACATTCAGGTCACGGTGATGGAAGAGGTGGGCTTCCATGGCCTTGGGCAGCTCTGCCCCTGTGGCTTTGCAGGGTATAGCACCCTGCTGGCTGCTTTCACAGACTGGTGTTGAGTGCGGTTTTTCCAGGTGCACAGTGCAAGCTGTCGGTGGATCTACCATTCTGGGATCTGGAGGACCATGACCCTCTTCTCACAGCTCCACTAGGCAGTGCCCCAGAAGGGACTCTGTGTGGGGGCTCCAACCCCACATTTCCCTTCCATACTGCCCTAGCAGAGGTTCTGCATGAGAGCCCCACCCCTGCAGCAAACTTCTGCCTGGACATCCAGACTTTTCCATACATCCTCTGAAATTTAGGCAGAGACTCCCAAACCTCAATTCTTGACTTCTGTGCACTGGCTGGCTAAACACCATGTGGGAGCTTCCAAGGCTTAAGGCTTGCACCCTCTGAAGCCATGGCCTGAGCTCTACATTGGACCTTTTCAGCTATGGCTGGAGTGGCTGGGACACAGGTCACCAAGTCCCTAGGCTGCACACAGCACAGGGACCCTGGGCCGGGCACACAAAACCACTTTTTCCTCCTAGGCCTCTGAGCCTGTGATGGGAGGGGCTGCCATGAAGACCTCTGACATGCCCTGGAGAAATTTTCCCCATTGTCTTGGGAATTAACATTTGACTCCTTGTTACTTATGCAAATTTCTGCAGCTACTTTGAACTTCTCCTTAAAAAATGGGATTTTCTTTTCTGTGTCACATTATAAGGCTGCAAATTTTCCAAACTTTTATGCTCTGCTTCCCTTATAAAACTGAATGAATTTATCAGCACCTAAGTCACCATGCTTTGTTGCTTAGAAGTTTCTTCCACAAGATACCCTAAATTGTCTCTCTCAAGTTCAAAGTTCCACATATCTCTAGGGCAGGGGCAAAATGCTGCCAGTCTCTTTGCTAAAACATAATAAGAGTCACCCTTGCTCCAGTTCCCAACAAGTTCCTCATCTCCACCTGAAACCATTTCAGCCTGGACCTTATTGTCCATATCACTATCAGCATTTTGGGCAAAGCCATTCAACAAGTCTCTAGGAAGTTCCAAACTTTCCCACATTTTCCTGTCTTCTTCTGAGCCCCCCAAACTATTCCAGCCTCTGCCTGTTACCCAGTTCCAAAGTCGCTTCCACAGTTTTGGGTATCTTTTCAGCAACACTCCACTCTACTGGTACCAATTTACCGTATTAGTCCGTTTTCATGCTGCTGATAAAGACATACCTGAGGCCGGGTGCAGTGGCTCATTCCTGTAATCCCAGCACTTTGGGAGGCTGAGGCGGGTGGGTCACCTGAGGTCAGGAGTTCGCGACCACCCTGGTCAACATGGTGAAACCACTTGTCTACTAAAAATACAAAAATTAGCTGGGCATGGTGGTGGATGCCTGTAATCCCAGCTACTTGGGAGGCTGAGGCAGGAGAATCTCTTGAACTGGGGAGGCAGAGGTTGCAGTGAGTCGAGATCACGGCACTGCACTCCAGCCTGGGTGACAGAGCCAGACTCTGTCTCCAAAAAAAAAAAAGAAAAGAAAAGAAAAGAAAAAAAAGACATATCTGAGACTGGCCAATTTACAAAACAAAGAGTTTCAATTGGACTTACAGTCATGGTGGAAGGCAAGCAGGAGCAAGTCCCATCTTACATGGATGGCAGCAGGCAAAGACAGAATGAAGAAGATGCAAAAGCAGAAACCCCTGATAAAACCACCAGATCTTGTGACTTATTCACTATCATGAGAACAGTATGGGGAAAATTGCCCCCATGATTCAATTATCTCCCACCGGGTCCCTCCCACAACATGTGGGAATTATGGGAGTACAAGCCAAGATGAGATTTGGGAGGGGACACAAAGTCAAACCATATTACATGCCCTACAAATTACCATCCACTTTCCAGAGACAAACAACTACTTTAACAGTTTTGAGTATTTTTCCAGACCTTTAACTTTTTATTCATATATGTATATGCAATTTAAAATACATACTATTGTTTTCTTTGCTGTAGTTACATAACAATGTGTTGTAGTTCATTTTGCTTTTTTTCACTTAATGATGTATCTTGATAAAGTTTCCCTGACCATGATCTCTCTCTCTCCCCTCCCTCTCCCTCCCTCCCTCCGTCCCTTCTTCCTTTCCTTTCCTTTCCTTCCTTCCTTCCTTCCTTCCTTCCTTCCTTCCTTCCTTCCTTCCTTCCTTCCTTCCTTCCGTTCTCTCTCTCT
>NW_012106031.1:181387-182697 GCF_000951045.1 Mandrillus leucophaeus | reverse complement strand
TTCCTTCCTTCCTTCCTTCCTTCCTTCCTTCCTTCCTTCCTTCCTTCCTTCCTTCCTTCTTTCTCTCTTTCTCTCTTTCTCTCTCTCTCTCTCTCTTTCTTCTTTAAGTTCCAGAATATATGTGTACAATGCAGGTTTGTTACATAGGTATATGTGTTCCATGGTGGTTTGCTGCATCTATTGACCCGTCCTCTAGGTTTCCTCCTCTTGGCTCCCAACCCCCAACAGCCCCCAATCTGTGTTGTTCCCCTCCCTGTGTCCATGTGTTCTCATTGTTCAACTCTCACTTATGAATGAGAACCCACCTCACTTTTAAAAATAAACTCATGCCATATCATTTTTCTGCAGTAATGCATGTACCATATAATCTATTTAGTATTCATTTACTGATGGATATCTAGTTTTTCACTATTACAAATAGTGCTTCAAACAACATTAATGTTCTCATTTCTTTGTGTACATACGTATTTTTTTTTAGGAAAGTTACTTGGAAGTGAGTGAACCTCTTAAATCACAGGCAAAATCAAGAGATTTTACTTGGTAGTACAAAATTGTCCTCTCACAATGGCCTTGTCATCATATACCAAGAATGCAGGACAATATCTACTTCCCTCACATCTGAGCCCTCCAGTGATATTGTCCTCATTTTTTTTACAAGTAGGATAGAAAATAAATTATATCTATTTATTTTAATATGCATTGCTGTCATAAAGGGGACCATTTTCATTTTAAACTATGTTTATTAGCTACTCGTGTTTATTTTTTCTGTGTAATGTTATTTTTATGCAATTTTAAAGTTTTAATGATCATCTTTTCTTAATGATTTGTAAGAACTCATTATATTAGTTTCATATTTACTTCTTTTGGGTTATATATTACTCATCTTTTAACTTTAAGATGTCATTTTCATTTTTCAGAAGTTTTTAATTGTTACATGGTCAAGTCTTTAATTTCTTTCTTTTTGGTTTCTGAATTTTGAATATTGCTTCAGAAAGACTTCTTTACCCCAATGTTACAAAAATATTCTCCTATGTTTTCTAAAATTTTTGTGTGTTTTAATTTTATATACAGAATCCCTTAATCAACAGAAATTTATATTGGTATATGGAGTAAGGTAGGCACCTAAGTACTTTTTTTTTTTTTTTTCTGAATGGATTGTTATACCCAGACTGTTTGTTCCCCAAAGAAGACCACCAGAGTCCAGAGTCAAAGCCAAGCGGCAAGGATCTTTACTACAAGTTCGAACTTGGTCCCTCCATTCCACAGCATACAAGAGGGCCTCGAACAATGCGAGTGCTTGCTTTTTATAG
>NW_012106031.1:177258-181117 GCF_000951045.1 Mandrillus leucophaeus | reverse complement strand
TTTTGGTGGGATAGTAAACTAGTTCAACCCTTGTGGAAGACAGTGTGGCGATTCCTCAAGGATCTAGAACTAGAAGTACCATATGACCCAGCCATCCCATTACTGGGTACATACCCAAAGGATTATAAATCATGCTGCTATAAAGACACATGCACACGTATGTTTATCGCGGCACTATTCACAATAGCAAAGACTTGGAACCCACCCAAATGCCCATCAATGATAGACTGGATTAAGAAAATGTGGCACATATACACCATGGAATACTATGCAGCCATAAATAAAGATGAGTTCATGTCTTTTGTAGGGACATGGATGCAGCTGGAAACCATCATTCTCAGCAAACTATCACAAGGAAAAAAACCAAACACCGCATGTTCTCACTCATAGGTGGGAATTGAACAATGAGAACATTGGACACAGGAAGGGGAACATCACACACTGGGGTCAGTGATGGGGTTGGGGGAGGGGGGAGGGATAGCATTAGGAGATACACCTAATGTAAATGATGAGTTAATGGGTACAGCACACCAACATGGCACATGTATACATGTGTAAGAAACCTGCATGTTGTGCACATGCACCCTAGAACTTAGAGTATAAAAAAAAAAGAACTAACACACAGGCCAGTGTTTCAAGCCTTGCTTTCTGAGAAGCTTAGACCAAGATAATATCCAAACATGTTTTTATCAAATTATTATGCCTATATATACCTAAAATATATAGCATTGTTTTGCATATTTTAAATTAAATTAAATATTATTATACTATAAAGAATAAATAAATTAAATAAAATCTAACCTGTGTATAACTATAGGAGTTTCTGAGCTTAATTATATAAGAATTAATTCTGTGTCTTTACGATATACACCTTCCAGCAGCATTGGGTCCTAAAGTCATTTAGTCAGGAATCCCCTGTAGTCAAAATGATCTTTGAAAATTCCTAAATGGGTTTGTGTATGCAACTGTATAAAAATTCTAAAGTTTGAAGACTATTGAATTAGTCTTTTAAAAATGAATGAAAATAAGCTCTCAATGCATTCAAATCTCAGCATTCAAGTCATTTATCCTTTAAGATAATCATCAAATCTCTGGTTAGCATGGGGGATAGATGAGAATTCTAAGCTGTCTTTGCTTATCTTCAGGATGACTTCATATTTTAATAGGAGAAAGCACATTTATTTTTAACATTGTGGAATTAATGAGGTATGTATGTGAAAGCATCCAGCCCAGGGCCCAGCATATAGCTGGTCCTCAATAAATAAATAGGGGCTGATTTCGAGTCTAAGATTGGTTTGATCAGGGCCACATGCATGCTGATTTTAAAAAGTAATAGAGAAGGACTCAGCCACCTGCTCCTTATCATTTCAAATATGCATTTCTTGTCACTCTGCTGAACTGCTGTCACACTCATGCCTTTGGGAATTGGTGTTAAGCTCCCTTAAGTGGAGTCACACTCACCCAAGGGATAGGTTCTCAAATCAGTATGAAAAAAAATGCATTTGGACAGCATGACTAAGGTATAGATGTTTTCTTATCTGTAATTCAATGAACAATTCATTTTCTCCATCATTCCCAAATATTTATGTTTTCTTTTTCTTCCTTTCTCATCTCTGACTATCAGAGTCCATGAAGCCTTGAAGCATGCCCCTTGCTCGATTTTTAGCATTTTTTTTTCCTCAATAGGAATATGCAGACTTTAGGAGAACTCCTTGGCAATTATTTAACTTTCCAGTAATGACATAGAAACTATTAATAACATCCTTTCTTAATTTTACTCACTTGAGTATTAATTAATTTGCAAAGTAGTGTGGATTTTTTCTGTATCTACATCTAGAGCTTAATTAAATTAACCCCTAAGATGAAATATAGCCTGTTTAGAGAAGTGCTCTTCTTTAAATATTTTTATTATCAATTTTTATAACTAAATTGCAAGCATATTCTCTGTATTAAAACATGCACACAATAGAGAAGAATATAAAGTGAAATATCATAATCCTTATCATGCTGTATTAGTCCATTTTCACACTGTTGATAAAGACATGCCCAAGACTGGGCAATTTACAAAAGAAAAATATTTAATTGAACTTACAGTTCCATGTGGCTGGGGAAGCCTCACAATCATGGTGGAAGGCAAGGAGGAGCAGGTCGTGTCTTACATGGATGGCAGCAGGTAAAAAGAGATGAAGAAGACACAAAAGCAGAGACCCCTAATAAAACCGTCATATCTTTTGCGACTTATTCACTACCAGAAGAACAGTATGGGGGAAACTGCCCCCATGATTCAATTATCTCCCACTAGGTCCCTCCCACAACACATTGCACATGGAGTGCAATTATGGGAGTGCAATTTAAGATAAGACTTGGATGGGGACACAGAGTCAAACCATATCATTCCGCTCCGGCCCCTGCCAAATCTCATGTCCTCATATTTCAAAACCATTCATGCCTTCCCAACAGTCCTCTAAAGTCTTAACTCATTTCAGCATTAACTCAAAAGTCCACAGTAGTCTCATCTGAGATAAGGTGAGTCCCTTCCACCTATGAGCCTGTAAAATCAAAAGCAAGCTAGTTATTTCCTAGATAAAATGAGAGTACAGACACTGGGTAAATACAACCATTCCAAATGGGAGAAATTGGCCAAAACAAAGGGGCTACAGGGCCAATGGAAGTCCAAAATCCAGCAGGGAAGTCAAATCTTAAAGCTACAAACTGATCTCCTTTGACTCCATGTCTCACATTCAGGTCACGGTGATGGAAGAGGTGGGCTTCCATGGCCTTGGGCAGCTCTGCCCCTGTGGCTTTGCAGGGTATAGCACCCTGCTGGCTGCTTTCACAGACTGGTGTTGAGTGCGGTTTTTCCAGGTGCACAGTGCAAGCTGTCGGTGGATCTACCATTCTGGGATCTGGAGGACCATGACCCTCTTCTCACAGCTCCACTAGGCAGTGCCCCAGAAGGGACTCTGTGTGGGGGCTCCAACCCCACATTTCCCTTCCATACTGCCCTAGCAGAGGTTCTGCATGAGAGCCCCACCCCTGCAGCAAACTTCTGCCTGGACATCCAGACTTTTCCATACATCCTCTGAAATTTAGGCAGAGACTCCCAAACCTCAATTCTTGACTTCTGTGCACTGGCTGGCTAAACACCATGTGGGAGCTTCCAAGGCTTAAGGCTTGCACCCTCTGAAGCCATGGCCTGAGCTCTACATTGGACCTTTTCAGCTATGGCTGGAGTGGCTGGGACACAGGTCACCAAGTCCCTAGGCTGCACACAGCACAGGGACCCTGGGCCGGGCACACAAAACCACTTTTTCCTCCTAGGCCTCTGAGCCTGTGATGGGAGGGGCTGCCATGAAGACCTCTGACATGCCCTGGAGAAATTTTCCCCATTGTCTTGGGAATTAACATTTGACTCCTTGTTACTTATGCAAATTTCTGCAGCTACTTTGAACTTCTCCTTAAAAAATGGGATTTTCTTTTCTGTGTCACATTATAAGGCTGCAAATTTTCCAAACTTTTATGCTCTGCTTCCCTTATAAAACTGAATGAATTTATCAGCACCTAAGTCACCATGCTTTGTTGCTTAGAAGTTTCTTCCACAAGATACCCTAAATTGTCTCTCTCAAGTTCAAAGTTCCACATATCTCTAGGGCAGGGGCAAAATGCTGCCAGTCTCTTTGCTAAAACATAATAAGAGTCACCCTTGCTCCAGTTCCCAACAAGTTCCTCATCTCCACCTGAAACCATTTCAGCCTGGACCTTATTGTCCATATCACTATCAGCATTTTGGGCAAAGCCATTCAACAAGTCTCTAGGAAGTTCCAAACTTTCCCACATTTTCCTGTCTTCTTCTGAGCCC
>NW_012106031.1:161414-173733 GCF_000951045.1 Mandrillus leucophaeus | reverse complement strand
GAAGTTTGAAAGAAATATGGAGGAATGTGTTTGTGCTGGGCTTGTGCTGGGCTCAGGGAGTTGGGAGATATATGGGGGATGTGTTTCATTCCTTTCAGGATAACTAGTTGGTTCAATTATTACTAAATAATCCATGCTTTCTTCATTCATTTGGAGTGTTTCTCTTATCTTTTACAATATACCTATATATACTTGGATTTGTTACAGATCTCTCAATTCTATTCCATTTATACATTTGTAAATGGCTCCTCAAATACCACATCATTTTAATTGCTGTAGCTTTATATATTTTTTGGAATCTGATGGGGCATGTCCCCCACTTGTTTTCAGTTCATGGGTTTGAAAATTCTTTGTAAAACTATTAGATCATACTTGCTAATTTTATTATAAGTACCATATACCTTATCTCTTTTTCATCTATTTTTGTCAATGAATTCTGAAAGGAGTAAATTGACATCTTCCGTTAAAATTATGGTTGATTGTTTTCCTTGTAAAAACTTATTAGTGATTGCTCAACATAGTACAAATCTATGTTGTTAAATACATACATTTTCCTGACTGGTATGACTTCTTGGTGGATGGTAACTTCTTGCTAAAATGAAATATGACTCTTCATTTATTTTAGTGCATTTCATTTTTCAAATCTATTGATACGTATTTTTTATAGCACTTGTCTGAAATATCTATTTTTTCCCTTTATTTTCAGTCTTCTCATGTCATTTTGTTTTCTTGTAAATAACATGTAATTGGATTTTTAAAATAATCTTGACATATTTAATATGGAATTTATCCCATTCACAATTTTTGTATTACATATTCCAAGTTATTCCTTTCATCTTATGTTTCTATTGACTATGCTCTTTTTTTCTTTTTAAAAAAATATTTCTACCATTTGCTGGCTTTACTGAATTTTTATTTTTTCCCTTAATATTTCTGTTAATAATTTTGAAGTCAGTCATATTGACTGTAGTCTTCTAGAAGTTGTTTCTGTATATTTAAAGGACACATTTAAACAACTTCTTTTTCCCCCTTCTGCTTCACCTCTTCTTTCGTTCTCCTTCCTTCACTCTTGCCCCCTCCCCAACCTTCTCCTTTTCAAGATATTTTCCATGTGTCTTCAGTTTTATGTCCTCTCTCTCTATTTCCCTGTCTTTCTCCCTCATTCCTCTCTCCTTTTTCTTTGTGTTCTAAGGTATTTTCTAAACTTGATCTTCTGTATGTTTATTTTGTTTTTGTCTTGATTCATTTTATTATTAAGCCTTTCTACTTATTATTTTGCAAATTACAACAATCATTCTGTCAATGAAGAGTCAAACTGTAAAATATTTGAAGAGATTTATTCTGAGCCAAATATAAGCGACCATGGTCCATGACACAGCCCTCAGGAGGTCCTGAGAACATGTGGTTGTTAGATATGAGTTCTAAATTTCTTTTCAAAGAATTAATATATCAGTATGTTCAAATCTTTGCCTTCTACTTTTAAACTTAACTTCCTCGTAAAGCAACCTTTTTCGATCACCTACTCCACCCTCACTCACTCCGATCAACCGCTCCACCCTAACCCATTCTGATCACCTGCTCCACCCTAACTCATTCCTATTACCTGCCACCTGCTCTGCCCTGATTCCCGCCAAAGCGCTCACCCATTATTCTCTTTAAATTAGCCAACCAGAATTAGTTTAGCCTGTGCAGTCTAACCCTAGCCAATAGAGGAATGACACAGCAGGAGTCACGTGTGTCAGGGATAAGAACCCCTTCCCCTCCCTTGTCCAAATATGCGCTCACTATTGCTCCATCTGTAAGGACACATCCTTCTGTATAGAAGTAACTTGCCTTGCTGAGAATTAAAAGGAAAATTTTATATTCAAATGCTATTTCTTTTGCGGCACCAAAACTTTACATATAACATGGCCAAGGTGGTTGGGGCACAGCTTGGTTTTATACATTTTAGGGAGGCATGAGACATCAATTAAATACATTTAAGAAATACATTGGGTTGGTCCAGAAAGGCAGGGCAACTCAAAGTCCATGGGGGGTGTGGGGGCTGAAGGGAAATTTAAACATTTTCTGGTTGACAATTGGTTGAGTTTATCTAAACACCTGAGATCCATAGAAAGAAAATGTTCAGGTTCAGATAAAAGATTGTGGGCCAGGCATGGTGGCTCATGCCTGTAATCCTAGCATTTTGGGAGGCTGAGGTGGGTGTATCACCTGAGGTCAGGAGTTCGAGATCAGCCTGGCCAACGTGGTGAAACCCTGTCTTTACTAAAAATACAAAAATTAGCTGGGTGTGGTGGTGGACACCTGTTATCCCAGCTACTCAGGAGGCTGAGGCAGGAGAATCGCTTGAACCTGTGGAGGTTACAGGTGAGCTGAGATCACACCACTTCACTCCAGCCTGGGTGAAAGAGTGAGATGTCATCTCAAAAAAAAAAAAAAAAAAAAAAAAAAGATAAAAGATTGTGGAGACCAAGGTTCTTTTGAAGTCTTACAGTGGCTGCCCTTAGAGACAAGAGATGACAAAAGTTTTCTATTCAGGGCTTTGAAAGGTGCTAGACTTTTAGTAAATCTCTTTAGAATTGGGAGATCCGGGAAGAAAGAGATCTAGCTATGTTAATAGAGATTATTTACAAATGCAAATTTTCCCCCACAAGGGACACCTTTGCAGGGTCATTTCAAGATACGGTAAAGAAACATGATTTGGGGTAAAATATTTTGATTTTCTTCCTTGTCTTGTAATGTTATGCCAGAGTCAGGTAGGAAAGTAAGTCACGATATATACGGTTAAATAAAACTCATCTGATGAGAATTTAGGGTTTGTAGGACATGACTACCCAAACCCCTCAGATAGGAATCTGGGAAAGATAAAAATAATCAGAGGTTAGTTCTCAATGTTTTAAATTTAAAATAAACTTTTCCTGGCTTTTCTTAAAAGCAGTCTTATTTTATGAATACAAGATCTTCTTCAGGCTTTCTGAGAATACCAATAATTTTTTTTTTTTTTTTTTTTTTTACAGTTCTTTTCTGCCCTTTGGATTATCTTTCTTTCTCAGGAATCAAATTTTTGTTGTTGTTGTTGTTCTTTTTTGTTGTTGTTGTTCATGCATTTGGTATTTGTATCAGTCTGTTTGGGCTGCTGTAACAGAATACCATAAACTGGGTAGCTTAAACAACAAGAATTTATTGCTCACAGATCCGGAGACTAAGAAGCCCAAGATCAAGGTGCCAGCCAATTTGGTTCCCCAGTGAGGGCTCTTCTGGCTTGCAGAGGTCTTAAGCTCTGCTTTCTCTTTCTTTTCTTATAAGGACATTAGTCTCATCATGGGGGCCATAATGACCTCATGTAAATGTAATTATTTCCCAAAGATCCCACCTTCAAATATTGTCACATTTTGGATTAGGACTTGTGTGAACTTGGCGTAGGGGGACACAATTCAATCCATAACAGTACCCTAGGTTATCAGTGCATATTTATGACTGAAAACACTAGGTCAAATAATAGGTATTGTATTCGTTTTTGATTGCTGCATAACAAGTTACTACAAATTTATCAGCTGAAAACAACACAAACATATCTCACAATTTCAGTGGGTCAGCAGTTGGTATAAGTCAGTTGGATCCTCTAGTCTGGTTCCATCTGGAGGTGGGAGCATGTTAACTTGCTGGTTTTGCAAGTTATCCAAAATAAGGAAGTTGTGACTCTAGGAATGAAAATCCTTAGGAGATTTTATTCGAGGAAAAGGAGCTTTTTAAATAGGATATTCAATAAATAAAAATTCTGTTCTGCCTCCTCTTAACTTCGTACACCCACCTAGGAACTTTAGATAGGTAGTTCACTTTCTTTATTACACAGGTCTTGGGTTTTAACCTATGATCAAGCATTTCTGCAGCCTGTTGCTGAGGTGGATTGAGTTAGGAGGTCTCACTGGCCCTGCTGCTCTGCATCAATTTCTTTAATTAATTTTCCTGACAGCAGCCCCAGGGTCCCATCCTGAACTTGCCATTTGCTCAGTCTGAGCTTGAAGTTTTGCTACATCCATCATTACACCTGAAGATGTAGTTGTTGTTGTTGGTGGTGGTGGTGGTGGTGGTGGTGGGGTTAGTGGTGTGTGTGTGTGTCTATCTTTTTTTTTTTTTTTGAGATGGAGTCTCGCTCTGTCGCCAGGCTGGAGTGCGGTGGCGGGATCTTGGCTCACTACAACCTCCACCACCCGGGTTCAAGCAATTTTCCTGCCTCAGCCTCCTGAGTAGCTGGGACTACAGGCACACACCACTACGCCCAGCTAATTTTTATATTTTTAGTAGAGACAGAGTTTCACCATGTTGGCCAGGATGGTCTCAATTTCTTGACCTCGTGATCCGCCGCCTCTGCCTCCCAAAGTGCTGGGATTACAGGCATGAGCCACTGTGCCCGGCCATGGCTATCTTTTTCTCCATTTTGTCCCATGTGCTTTCTATTTCCTAGGAATTTTTCACAATTTTTGATCTGTTGATAGCACTTTCAAAATCTCATTTATTTTCTTGTGATTCTAAAGATTTATTCACTGGAAAATATGTTTTCAATTTTTTTTTTTTTTTTGAGACGGAATCTCGCTCTGTTGCCCAGGCTGAAGTGCAGTGACGTGATCTCGGCTCACTGCAAGCTCTGCCTCCCAGGTTCACGCCATTCTCCTGCCTCAGCCTCCCAAGTAGCTGGGACTACAGGCGCCCGCCACCACGCCTGGCTAATTTTTTTGTATTTTTAGCAGAGACGGGGTTTCACTGTGTTAGCGAGGATGGTCTCGATCTCCTCCCAAAGTGCTAGGATTACAGGCGTAAGCCACTGCTCCCGGCCTGTTTTCAATTTTTTTTTAAGGGATTTGAGTGGGAAAGGAGGTAGATGCATGGCTCAGTCCAGCATTTTGCTCTAATCCCTCATTTTTGGTCTTCTAAATTTAAAATATCAAGATTTTTTTTTTTTTTTTTTTTTTTTTTACAATTAGGGTTAACTGTCTGCTGGTAGATAATCTAGTGAACTCTCAAGTTGTTTTCCTGCTCATTTATTCTTTTAATCTTTATTCTTCCTTCCTTAGTTGTCCAAATAAAGAGGACAAAGAGAAGGCAAATATGAAAATCAAATATCACTTTTCACCCAAAAGGACTTTGGGTGAAATTGCTGACTGAAATAAAGCCCCTGCATTATTAGTGGATTTCTTCTCTGCCTGAATCCTTATTGCATGTGTAGGGGAGAGATAAGAATTAAATTGGCATAAAACAGATTAACAGGAGAAAAACTATATTTAATTACATATGTATGCACAGGAGTCCCACTAAATATGAAACATCAAAGAAGGGCCAGATTATTGAAGATTATACAGTATCTGAGCCACAGAAAGGAAAAAGGTCTTAGGCTTCTGAGAGGTGTTGGAGACAAGTTATGGGAGGGTGAGGGCAGGAAATGTGTGGTGAATAAAGGTTGCCTTATTATGGGGATAAGAAGTCTCTTAGGTAATAAAAGTCTCAAGCAGCCCTTTTTCTGGTACAGATATTTTAATAATGTAGATTTATTTTATAGACATAAATTTCTTTTACAAAAGTCCAGCTTTTGAGAGCTACTCCTGCGTCTGCAGTTTCTCAAAACAACCTGCTTGAAATAGGCCACAAAAGTGTATTTTGGAGTGGCAAATTCTGGTCTTCTATAGTCATATTTTGGGGAGGTGTGTCCTGAGCCCTAACATATGGATAACTGAGGCACTTTCATTACTTACAAATGACTAGAACATTTTAATGAAACAAGCTTATTCAGTAAGCCCTCAAAAGCAAAAATAAAGTGGAATCAACTTAGTAGCCTCTCTTAGGGAACTAATGTAAAGGTACTGAGAGAGCCCAACCTTACAGAGAATAATGAAGTTTCTTAATTGGATAACAAAGTACAAAACATCTTGTCAAGAGATAACATGGCATAGTTTAGCCTATGATTTAAAGGAGAGATTTTAAAGAATCAGATTTTGAAAATTATACAAATATTTAAATCAAACAACATATGCAATTAGTATATGTGCCATTATGCAAATACATATATAATTGATTGTCTAGCTCACAGAACAAGGTGGCCAAATTTGAACTACATTTAACTAAATCTGTAGTAGACTCATACGCTAAATGTATATAAGAGATCAGAATATGAATTCAGATCCTGAGAGAGTAGTAGTAGCTGACATATAGGACAGGGGAGAGTCATTTCACATGTTCTTTCAGCAGAAATATAGTAAAGGAAATAAAAAAAATGTTTCAGAGAAAGTCATGGGTTGCAAAATGGGCCAGGTGGAAAGAATATTAATTCTAATACACAAGGCAAGCATTCGAGGGTGAAGGACTAGAGATTGTAATCCATCCTTTTCTATGCCAGATTGAGTGCCATCCATACCATGCCAGGAAAATGTTCTTTTTTTAGGGCCATGAACCCAGTGAAAAATTGAGTACCATCTATAAATTCTATTCACTCCCTTTTCCAGATCATTAAAGGCATTAGAGTAGACCAGACCCAACATGGACTCTTGCAACGCCCTACTACACATTGCCCTAGAGTTAATTATGCTATCATTAATCATTTGCCCATTGTTTATAATCACCCAAGCATTTTAAATATAACTAGATTCTTATTCAAGCCTGTTTTAAATTAATTTTGCAAATAAGATTTGGAGGTCCAGATACAATGATCCATTGGCACCTACATTAATCAATTATGCAGTGCTTTCTCTCTCCTCCTTGCGTGTTTTTCTGATAGAATATGCCCTCACTGCAGATCTGTGCTTTATGTTAGACATAGCTTCTCTTGTGCTCTAGTTGTTTACAACTTTTCTCTTTCAATAGCAGCGCCATAATTTTTTAATCTGTTGACATAAAAACAACCAGATGATATTGATGCAAATCATACTTACTGTTTAAAATATTAATTACACATCTGTTTTATTCCTTATTCACTTCTCTGTTCATGTCTTTATTTTTAGTAATTCATGCTGGTTCTCCATTTGTAGTAACTTGTTGATGTATTTATTTAACATCATCTAGTCCTTTTATGCTTGGATGTGTGTCATATACATTATCCTTTTGGAGGTACTAAATATTTTATTACTTTTTCAGACTAAGTTTTAGAATTATTTTTCTCATTTCTTCCTACAGACTTTCTTATTTCTTCTAAAGACTTTAAAAACAATCTTTTCTCTTCCTTTTAAAATAAGTTATACATCTCTGCATTTATTACTGGACTCTATTCTTTTCCAGCTCTCTGCCTCTTTATCTTTAACTAATAAAACATAGTGCACATAGCTACACATAGTTTAGAATTAATTAATTTTACAAGGTATGTAAGGAAAAATAATACTCTCCTATCCCCACTCCAGCATTTCCCTCTTTGACAGACAACAAATTTCAACACATTGCTGAATATTTTGATATTTATCTCTATGACTTGAATTAATGTGCTTGAATTTCTACGATTTCATTTTTATTTTTGGCATTATCTATTGCCTTCACACTATGGAAGATGGGGATTTTGTCATCCATACTATACCAAGCCTCACCTGTTCCTACCACATATTATGTAGTTCCTTTCCTCTACCTCATTCTCTGCATAATTTTTATTAGATTAATATGAGGGTTTGTTTTATTATGACTACACAAATACTATCTGTAACTGAAATAAATTATAAACTCTGATAAGTTACTTTTACTCAATCATTGCTTTCACTGCACAACTTGTTTTTTTCTCGAATTAATGATTATCTTCCTCTCTTTGATTTTTGTTTTACGTATCATTCATTCATCCCCTAACTTAGGTTTTGATGAACGCTCCCCTCAAGACTGCCAGACTCCTTAGATACTATCTTCATTTCATCTTCCTACAGAAGGCCCTTCCAGAGCCTCTGACATATTCCAGTCTGAAATCGCGGCACTCTAGGTCTGACACCCAGCTTTCATCCTGGGATCCCCCTTCAGCACTGTCCTGGGATTCATTTATTTCCTCTTCTGTTGGCTCTCCTGGTCCTTCAGTCTTGTGTTTTCCACTTTCTTGGTTTATTCTCCAGGCTTTCTAAAACTACAGGCACGGGAGGTGATTTTTTGGGGTAACTTGCATGTCTGAAGATGCTTTACGGCCACACTTGTCCAATCTGCAGTCCACAGGCTGCCTGTGGCCCAGGACGGCTTTAAATGTGACCCAACACAAATTCGTAAATTTTCCGAAAACATTATGAGATTTTTTTTTGCATTTTTTTTTTTTTTTGCTTTTTTTTTTTTTTTTTTTTGCTTATCAACTATCATTAGTGTTAGTGTATTTTATGTGTGGCCCAAGACAATTCTTTTTCTTCCAGTATGATCCAGGGAAGCCAAAAGATTGGACACTCCTGCAAGTTTACACTATCCTTATACAATCATTGACTGGGAATAAAGATCTAGATTGGAACCATTTTCTTTCAGATTGTTTCTGTAGGCAATATTCTGGTGCCTTCTGTAATAGCTTCCAACATTGTTATTGAGAAGTCTGAAGCATTATGATTCCTGCTCTTTTAGTACTTAATGAGTTTTCTCTTTCTTTCCGGAAGCTTCTATTCTCTTTTCATTGTTCTCTGTGTTCTGAAATTTTACAGTGATGAACCTTGGTATTGATCTCTTTTTATCTATATGTGCTGTAGATCTGGTGGGCCCTTTAAATCTGGAAGCTAGTTAACGTAGCTTTAATACATTTTTACCCCTGATTACTTGTTGATTGCCTCCCTTCTATTTTCTTTCTTTCCTCTTTTGGAACTTCAGTTATTTGAATACTAAACTGAATTAATCTTCTAGTTTTATTCTCTTTCATTTTCCATATTTTTATTCTTTTGCTCTGCTTTCTGAGATATTTCCTTAATTTTATCTTTCAACCCTTCTATTAAGCTATTTATTTCTATCATATCTTCAGTTTCAAATATTTTATCTAATAAGTTACGTTTCAGATTCTAATACATCTAATAGAATGTTCTTTTTTTATGGCATCCTGTCTGATTTCATTTTTGCATCATCTTTTGCTACCTAAGCATATTTTCTCCAACATTTTATTATGAAAAATTTTAAACACACACAAATGGTAAAAGAGTAGTAGTATGATGAATAACCATATATATACTACCCAAATTCATTGTTAACTTTTTACTATATTTGTTTTATCTGTATGTATATACAGATATGTATAAATTTTTTGCCAAATCACTTGAAAAAAAATAAATGTAACTCCTAAATTCTTCAGTGGGTATAGGATGATCAGCTCATCCTGGTCTGATTTTTTTTTTTTTTTTTTTTGAGACAGAGTCTCGCTCTGTTGCCCAGGCTGGAGTGCAGTGGCGCGATGTCGGCTCACTGGCGCGAATCCGCCTCCCGGGTTCACGCCATTCTCCTGCCTTAGTCTCCCGAGTAGGTGGGACTACAGGTGCCCACCACCACGCCCGGTTAATTTTTTCTATTTTTTAGTAGAGACAGGGTTTCACCATGTTAGCCAGGATGGTCTTGATCTCCTGACCTCGTGATCCACCTGCCTCGGCCTCCCAAAGTGCTGGGATTACAGACGTGAGCCACCGTGCCTGGCCCCTGGTCTGATTTTTAAATGGAAAGTCTTGTGTCTTGAGAACTCCTCCACCCCCTCCCCAAGTGCCAGCAAACCAGCACAGTTGATCATCCTAAGTGGGTGGCTCATAGCGATGACATTCTCCTACAGACCCACAGGACCATTATCACACCTAAGGAAATTACTGCTAATTTCGTAGTATCATCTTGATTCCACCCTACATTCAAATTTATCTAATTGTCTATTGTAGAATATATATATGTGTGTGTGTGTGTGTATACTGTCTCTCTCTCCTTCTCTCTCTGACGTTGAGAAACCAAATCAGCTACTATAGAATAATGTTTCATATCATATTTTGAATTTTTCCAATTATTTCTTCTGGATGTTATTTAGCTTTCTTCTCTAACAACGTTTTATATTACATGCTAGTCTAAGGTCAGGAAGTTGAATAGATTGAGGTTAAATACATTTGGCAAAAGTGTTCCGTAGATTCTACCATACACCTCAGAGCGCATCACAGCAGGAGGCACAAAGTGTCAAGTTTCCCCAATATTAATGATGTTAAGTTTGAACTCTCAAGTAAGGTGAAGATCAGCAGATCGCTCTACTGGAAATGAATGTCATTTCCTTTGCAGTTACCAGGTAATCCACAGGATGGTTATTTGGGGGTTCTGAAAATATTCTATTAGCCACAACATGATTTTAGCATCAATTAATCATTTTTATTTGGAACATTATTTCAAATGGGGTTACAAAATGCTGATTTCTCTAATTCACTCATTACTTCTAAATTTTTTAGCTGATGGTCTTCTATAACAAAGAACTTAACCCTGAACTAGAAATAAAATAGAAGTTCTCATAAAGAGGCTCAGTAGATGTTTACTTTTTTCTCTTTCATTGCCAATTTTCAGAGTCAGGAATGGTGCTATTGCCTCTATTGGTGGCAAACAGGGTCTCTCTCTTTCTCTCTTTCCCCTCACCCCCATATCTGGAATTATAGATATTTTTGTTAATATAAAAGATTTGAAAATTAGTTTACTAAGATTTTCTTAAATTTCTCTCACATATAAAAAGATTGATTTATCTTGATGATGCTAAAATGAACAATTTGTTCGATAATTTTCCTATTGCAGTAGTGTTTAATAAAGTGATTCCTGGCAGCTTATTTTCTAAAAACTCAAACAAAACACCAGATATAATTCTGGGTATGTAGATATCTCTCTGTCTACATGTAGTTCCTTTTCGCAAAATGGAACTAGAGTGGAGACATCTATCAACGTCCACCATTCCCAAACACCTTTGCATCTGTTTTCACTGTGTAGCCTGTCTCTCTCCCCTGTTTTAAAGGGTCAAGCTGATTGGATCTGGCTAATGGGCATCTGTTTCAAATGGTGGTGAGCCCACCATAGCCTATGTGTCCTGCCTCAAAAAGAATAACTGGGCCAATTACATTTCTTTCCCAGGAATTTGGTATTGGAAAACTGAGAGACTAAAGCAGTTAGCAGTAACACTGAAGTAGAGGTAGGGCCAGAGAGGCTTTGATAAGCCATGTTAAGCAACAGCCACATGAAAGGCAAAGTCTTGGGGAGGAGAAGCTGTAAGCAAAACAGAGAAGGCAAGTCAGGTGGGTTGATGAGCCAGGATAGTGTTTCTCCTGTTGTTCTTCTCTGGGAATGGCACCATCAGGTATCCAGTAGCCCCAACCTAATGCAAGACATTGTTCTTGCTTACCTAGAGTAACAGGCTTACCTGCATCCCCTTCAACCATTCTTCAAGCTATTCTCCACCAAAAATATAAATCTTATCCTGCTATCACCACTCCCACCTCAACTCTTACCCCTATAAATTCCATGAGGGACTTCCCATGTTTCATAAGAGGGAGACAGAACTTTCCACCTGGCTTGTTCTGAAGTACTGTATAGTCTCCCCAGCACACCCACTTCGGTCTTCTTGGTGCCTTGTTCTCTCGCTGAGCCATTGGGACTTTCCACGTACTGCCCCTTGTTCTTGGAGCACTGCCGCCTCTTTCTTAGACAACTCTTACTCCCACTTTGGCACTACCATCACCTCTTCAGCACGCTCATTCCTCTCTTATAGCCTCTAATAGGTCTGTGGGCCCCCTCTTTATAGTGTACAGTTGAAATTGGTTATTTTATATTTGTGCCTGTTTAACATCTCTCTTCCCCATTATTCTAGAACCCCTGTGGCCACTATATCTGGTTATTGCTTACTATTTTACCTCAGTATCTAGCACAGATATCAACACATGGAAGTGACTCAGGAAATAGCTATTAGACAAATAAATGAGAAGCAAAGAAGCCAGGGAAGAGGGAGAACATGAACTTGTTTCTCTTTCATTCTCTCCACTTCACATTTAATTCATTAGTCAGTTGTGCAGAATCCACCTGCAAAAATGTGGATTCATACCTGAATCTGAATACTTCTCATTACCACCACTTCTGCTAACCTAATCTAAGCCACCATTGACTCTCATTTGTGTTATTATATTAACCTTCTTCTTGGTCTCCCTTCTGCTCTAGGTCCCTATAGAGCAGTCAGAGTGGTCTCTTAAAACACCAGTCCCACATGACACCCCTCCAATGCCTCCCATAACAAAGAGAGTCAAGTCTAAACCTTTTTTTTTTTTTTTGAGATGGAGTCTCATTCTGTCACCCAGGCTGGAGTATAGTGGCATGATCTCGGCTCACTGCAAGCTCTGCCTCCCAGGTTCATGCCATTCTC
>NW_012106031.1:147362-160254 GCF_000951045.1 Mandrillus leucophaeus | reverse complement strand
CCGTCTCTACTAAAAATACAAATATCAGCTGGGCGTGGTGGCACATGCCTGTGATCCCAGCTGCTCAGGAGGCTGAGGCAGGAGAATCGCTTGAACCCAGGAGGCAGAGGTTGCAGTGAGCTGAGATTGCACCAGTATACTCCAGCCTGGGTGATAGAGTGAGACTCCTTCTAAAAACAAAAAACAAAAAACAAAAAACAAAAAACAGAAAAGAAAAGAAAAAAGTAGATAAACTGGACTTCAGAAAAATTTAAAACTTCTTAGATTAAAAGAATACCATCCACAAAATGAAAAGACAACCCACGAAATGGGAGAAAATATTTGTAAATCACATATCTGAAAAGTAATGTTAAAGAAGTATTTATTGATACCTATGTAAACAAGTGTTTTTATCTGGAATAAGTATTGAATTTTTTTAAAAGATCTTTATAGGGCTTATGAAGATAAGCATATGAATTTTCTCCTTAGATATACTAATATGGTGAATTATGTAAATAGTTTTCCTAATACTAAATTATACTTCTATTTTTAAACCAAAAATAAAATTCTAAGCCAAAAATAAAATTCTAATCATCTGGATGGATCCCTCCTCTTGGCCAAGCACATTGCAAAGTTAACTTGAAAAACTAGTTCAGGCCATGATGGGTAGGGGACATTACACATGCCTCATTATACTCTCCTCCCTTTTGGAATTACTGATAGAACAGGCTCTTTAAGTTTGATAAGAAACATTTACAATTTATTCTCTCTGAAACCTGCTACCTGGAGGCTTCATCAAAACCTTGGTCTTTACAACCCCTTATCATAACCCAGACATTCTTTTCCATTTCTTCCAGGTCTTCAGATAACAACCCTTTCAACCAATTGCCAATCAGAAAATCTCTGAATCTGCCTATTACCTGGAAGCTACCCTGTCGCCAGTTGTCCTGCCTTTATGGACCAAAATGCATAGAATCAAGTTGTAACCCAACTACCTTGGGCACATGTTCTCAGGATCTCCTGAGGGCTGTGTCATGGGCCATTGGTCACTCATATTTGGTTCAAAATAAATCTCTTCAAATATTTTAGACTGTTTTTGTTGACACATTCTTGAAGACTAGACTTTTGTAAATTTTCTCTATTTTAATGGCTACATGGTTGATTTCCCTTCGTTCTTCCAAACCTTGTGCATCTGTGTTTTCCTTTTTTTCCCCTAAGGTCAGTAATGTGGGTACTTTGTTGATGTTTTTCAATGTATGAGGTTATTTATTGAACTTTTTGTTGTACTGTTTTCTTTCACCATTTCTGAATTTTTGCTTTTATCTTTTTTTTTAGTTTACTTTTTTCTAAATTAAGTAATTTTATTTTTTTCCTATTCTATTAATGTAAATGAGGAAATGGCAACTTTTTTTCATAAAGAATCAAATAGTATATAGTTTTGACTTGGTGGACCGTATTTTTCCTACTGCAACTACTCAATTCTGCCTTTGTAGTAGGAAAGCAGCCATAGACAATATTTAAATGAATGGCATGGCTGAGTTCCAATATAACTTTTCAAAGCAAATGGCAGGTTGAGTTTGGCCCACTGGCTGTGGCTTGATGATCCCTGGTATGAGTTGTTAAAGCTATGAATTTTATTTTGAGAACAGTTTTAATTGTATCCTATAGATTATGATATGTAGGGATTTCCTATCTTTGGTTTTAGAGATTTTTGCAACATCAGTGTATTTTCCCTTTAACTCAAGCATTATATATTACAGTTTATAACATGGTCAGGTAAAATGTACTTTTACAAAATTTTATTTCTAGTTTTATTGCATTACGGTTAGCTAATGTTGTATTAGTTCTACCTCATGGAACTTATTGAGATTTTCTTTGTAAATGAATATATGGTAAAATGTCATTCATGTTCCATAAATGTTTGAAAAGACAATGTGTTTTTATAACCAAGGAATAAAAATTGTCATGTTTTCATTACATTTATTTTATGTTGTGCTTACATTTGTTTCCTTGACCTGTCTTGAACTGAGTGAGATAAAGGTATCCTTTTATTAGATATTTCTGTTTTTCATTACATTCCTATAGTTTCTGCCTTATGCAGCTGCTGTGTTATTTATGTATAGCTAATTATAACTGTTACAGCTTCATTGTGAATTATGGCATTATAAAATGTCCTTCTTTGTCTTATTTATCATTTATTACTTTTTTACTTGCATTATTCTACTTTGTCAGATATCAAAATCACAAACATTTCTTAAATTTTATTTTTACGTTTACTTTTGCCTTATATGCTTTCCCCCTTTCCTTTATTTTTAGTCTTGCTGAATCACTGTGTTTTAGGTATATCTCTTTGGTGAGTTAGGCTCACTTATATTTGTAAGTAAAATTGATATATTTGATCTGAGGGGTATGTATAATGTGTCTTGTGTTGACTATGTCTTTCAATATGCAATCTTAGCTTAACTCTTTTAAAACTTCTGGAAAATTGTTAAATACTTACTAAGGTTTGTGTTTTTGTTTCATGGTAGCCTTTATATTAATAATTTGGTTACTGCTTTTTGTCTCTTACTTAGCTTCTTGTTATCATGAAAACTTCACATAATATGTTTTGATGGCCATCAGTTACCTCTGCAGTAGTCAACAAGTTTTTTCTACTTTCTCTCTTTCCTGCTTTTCCTCCCATTCTTTTTAATTATTTCTATTTGTCAGAATATATACCATTACATGTTCTGACAAATAGAAATAGTATATACCGTTCTTCCCCTCTTATCTTCATCTTGTTTTAATCTTAAATTTTCAATTACCTATTCAAGGCTCACCACAAGTCCTTTAGCTGAGGTTTCTCTAATTATTTCTTGGTTGGATGAAACTTACTCTCCATAGATTCTTGTTTTTCTTATTATTTATTTATAATAAATTCTTATAAATGAAACTGTTGGGTCAAAATGTATGCATTTTATAAGACTTTTTATACATACAGCCAAATTTTCCACAAGAAACCAATTTATACTTAACCAGCTGTATATGATAATTCTCATCTCTCAAGAAAAATATTATAACATATATTTTAAGTTGTAACATATGTACATTATTACATATTCATCATCAACCAATTTAACAAGCATTTATGTTAGTGAGTTTAAAAACAATTAGGAGGTCAACATTTTCATCAAACCCAGAACACATTTTGTACCATCTTTTAAATATCTTTCCTTAAGTATATGACAATTAATATATATATTTATTTTAGTTCTCATATTATTACCTTGTCAGGAGAAACAGTTACATGCTTTCAAATTCTTTAAGAAGAATTTAGAGTTCTGTATTTTTCTAGTGAACTACTTTTGCATAATAACTGACATCAAATCTAGTGGTTTAAAAAAGCCTGCCATTTTATTATATCTCAAGATTTTGTGGATCAAAAATTCAGTCAGAGCTTGGATGGGTGATTCTTCTGCTTTATTGGCACTAACTAGTGTCATTACACAGTATTCAGTTGGCAACTGAGCTGGTCTTGAGGATCCAAGATGGCATCACTTAGATGGCTCATGCCGTGGCAAGAATGGCTGTAAGGCTGGGTTTAACCCCTTCCTCTCCATATAATCTCAGGGCCTCTTTATGAGTTCTTCCTAACAGGGTAGTGAGCTTTTTACATTGTGGCTATAGGGTTCAAAGAGCTAGTTTTTCCAGAATGAGAAGTAGAAGCTGCCAGTTTACATCCTGGGCCTAAAAATGGACACAGCATGCCTTCTACAATATTCTATTGGTCAAACTAGTCATGGAGCCCAGCTGCAAGAAGAGGTGACTTAAATTCACCTGTCGATGAGAGAAGGGTCAAGATAATTTGTAGTCATTTTGAGTCCACCACAAATATTCCCTGAACTATTGCATTGACTGATAATTTGGCTGGATATAAAATCTTTGACTCACATTTTCCTTAAGTTTTTTGAACATGTTCCTCCACTATTGTCTTGCCTTGTTTATGGCTGTTGAGTCACTGATGTCAATTTTATTTTATTTTTTAAGTGACTGGAGAACTCAAGGGACATTTAATTTTTAAGGTCCAAGAGTTTTACTAACACCTTCAAGTTTACTAATCTGGGAAAGTTTTTCTGGTAAACAGTGGGTTCTTTTATATGTAAATTAAGAACTTTTTTTCTTTCAGAAAACTTTAATTAGAGTTTGAATATAGTTCTAGTATGTTGTATTGCTTTATCTTCTAGGAATTTAATTATATGTGCTTTGGATCTTATTTTCCCTGTTCTTTTGATAGTTTTCACCGTTGTCTTCATTTCTACATTTCTTTTGGTTCTTTTATTTACTAGACCATATAATTCTTACTGTACCAGGTCCTATATATTTTCCTTGGGTATCTTGTAATTTAGTTTTTATTTTAAAAATGATTCTGTCTTTTGAAACAAAAATTATTTCCATGAGTTTATTCAGATTGTATTTTATATCTTCTTAATGCTTGCCCATTACTATTCTGAGTTTTTAATTTCTGATCCGTGGTGGTCCTTCACATTTGCAGTTGCTTTGGGGATTATACTTAGTTCATGGAGAATATTTTGTTTCAGTTTTCCTCTGTTTCACATTTTTGTTCTTTATTTTCCTTTGCTTTGTTTTTCAGTGTTTTAATCTGCTGAAACGTTTTTGTTTTCATTTTGTTTTTTTCACATTATAACTGCACGGATCCTGTTTTTTTCATGACTATTTCTACTGTGTTTTTCAAGTCCAGAAATAATAATCAATTCTCTTCTAAGGAGTACAGGATTTCAGTAGTTTATTTCTTAGTGCAAGATTACCTCCTTTTGTTGATATAATGCAGTTCCCTTAATAAATTATGCTTTAGAAAAATGTTTTCAGTTCTAATTTTTATGTCACATTATTCTAACAGGTCCTTATATTCGGCTACTCCTTTTGCTTTTATTGCCAATTTACAAAGGAGATCACCTCCTCTCAACCAGAAGTGGGCTTTCTCAAAACTGACACCCCTGGTTTGTTTGTGTTTTTAAGAGATGGGGGTCTCTTAAAGGTTCAGCCCAGGCTGAACTTGAACTCCTGGGTAAGCAATCCTTCTGCCTCCATCTCCTATGTAACTGGGACTACAGGTGCACACCACTGCACCCAGTTATTCTGGTTTAACACATTTCCCAGCCCCTTACTTTTAATTCTTTAGTAGCTCAGATTTGTCCTTAGTATTTTCCCATGCAAATGGGATTCTCACCTTTTTGAGATGAACCCACTATACTCTCTTCTCTTCTACATGATCTTTGCCTGACCATTAAATCTCTTGTGTGTCCTGGACCTAATTCTGCTTGTCTTGGATATTTGTTTTTTGACTTGTATGTAAATTAAAGTTTGTGGTTTTCTCAGTCTCCTAGTTATGATGTAGGTGTGGGCTACAGGTAATTTTACTGCTACTTGTTCATCTTAATATTTTTATTATAAAGGATGTGCAGTGGTTTTCCAAAATAGGTAACCACCATTTTCACTTAATCATATACTTGTGTGTACACACACAGGCACACACATGAACACTCTTTTTTGAAGTTTCTTCTCCCTGTGGAGTCTCTATTTCCTAGATTGTTTTCTTCTGTTTCCTTGTTTTGATGCCTTTGTCATGTTGGAGGCTTTTCCCCTGATGACTGGTTATCCATAGAAGCTGGAGATTTCAGCATTCTGTACGTAAAGGTCACTCATTTGCCCTGCTTTCAGTGTTCCCTATTCTACATACCTTTTATTCTCTCCAAGTTAAGTCTTTTCGCGGTGGCTGGGCAGCATCGATAACTGGGCTGTGTGGAATGAGGGAGAGGATATGGCAATCTAACTGCTTCTTAAACAGATTCTCAACCTAGTCCTCATTTTAAGAATTCCTGCAGCCGGGCACAGTGGCTCACACCTGTGAATCCCAGCACTTTAGGAGGCTGAGGCGGGTGGATCACCTGAGGTCAGGAGTTCAAGACCAGCCTGGCCAACATGGTGAAACCCCATCTCTATCAAAAATATAAAAAAAATTAGCCAGGCGTTGTGGCAGGTGCCTGTAATCCAGCAACTTGGGAGGCTCAGACAAGAGAATTGCTTGAACCTGGGCGGCAAAGGTTGGCAGTGAGCTGAGATCGCACCATGGCACTCCAGCCCGAGCAACAGAGCGAGCCTCTGTCTCAGTTAACAAAAAAAAAAAAAAAAAAAAAAAAAAAGAATTCCTGCTAACCTTCACTTCTACAAATACCTACTGCTACCTATTTCTGAGGCTTTCGGGGATTCTATGGTGTAAATCTTTCAACGCTCCTTGCTGCTGGCTTGTTATGTCATTTTCTCACATTTACCCTGATATTTAAGATTTATTCATCTGCTTTCTGGCTTCCAAGACATTGTTGCTGTTTTGTTCCTAAAGTTTTCTCTATGTTCTTGTAGGTTGATGTCTTTTTCAATACTAGCACTATTTTTTCATGAGGTTCCAAGAGTCAAAATGATATATTTCTGTACCATGCCATCTTTATTGTCTGGAATTGTTTTCTCAGGACATTTTAAAAAATTGCTTTTACTCTTGCTTGCATTAGTTGGTATTACTTCATATGGTTTAATTTGAATCAGATCTTATAAAATCCCCACTCCCCATCTTTCTCCAAAGCTTTTGATGAAAAAACATATTTCTATACTACTGCACCCCCCACCTTCTTTTTACCTAATTTCCAATACCAGGATCCTCAGGGCTCCCAGTTGTACTTCTGATCATTACATTGGAGACTCTTTGTTTGTCATATATTATTTTTCAGAAGAATGACAAATGGCTCTATTCTGATTATGATATCACTTGTTAGAGCACATATTTTTTCAAATTTGACAGATAGTTTTACAACATACAATCAAATCTCATTTCCTTTCTAAACTCCATAGAAATTCCTGTTCTCTGACTTAAGGGCCCTGGGTCCCTTCTTTTTAATATACTTTATCTGATCAGGAGATGCCCTATGTTTACTCTATCACCATCATGACTGAGCAATGCAACTTTCTCAGTACTATTTTAAAATCCACAAATAACTTATTAAGTGAATATTCCTGGTTCAAATAAAGTTAATGGAAACAACAATGTGAGAAAGGTCCTTATACTCTCTTGACACCCAAACAAATACAACTTCTGAGTTTCTTACCAACGTCTATGCATATGCATGGATACATTTTTATAGCTATCACAGTGTAGATACAATTTTATGTTTGTTTTTCATTTAATGTCTCATAATAATTTTCCTTGTTGTTGAATAGTATTCAAAATTTTTAATCTTAATGACTGCACAGTGTCCCCCAAAGATCACTGAAAAAAGTACAGGAGGCTGATAAGAGAGAAACCCATACCATTTCTCTCAAGGAAATCTAAATAGTACAGTGAAAAATCTGGATGGAATTGCTTATGGGAAATATACACTATCATACTTTCTTACAGTCTGATGATAACTGGCCAATATTAAGCTCCCCATTTTGACCCATCTCAGCTCTAACCACATCCTGACTGAACATGCATATCTTCTTTCACAGCTTTTTGCCTTCATGAAGTATAAACTGTAGAAGCCCTGGTATTCAGACACTTCAGCTTTGTCTAAGGAGCAGGTATGCAAACTGGAGCAACCCTCTTCAACCCCAGGTTAGGTTGGAGAATTGCCTCAGAAGACTGAAGGTGTAGGAATGGGGAATCCATAGGCCATGAGTTCTGGCCACGCTCACCCTGTGGCATGGCCTTTCCCTTACCTACACCACCACAAGTCCTTTTGTGGTCTCTCCTAGTCACCTCTCCCTATATCTGTGTCCTCTGTATTGGTCCCTTTCCTCTCATACCCCACATTCAGTGCTAACTATGTTTATTCTACATCAAATCATGTCTCCCATGATTGTCTCACCATTCTCCCTGCCACCACTCTGCCTCACGCCTTCAGAATTGTATCATTGATATGTTACAAATGCTCCTTACAGGATTTCATTCCTTCCCACGGCTCCCAAACATGCACTCACAAAACTTACACATATACGGTGTTACCCCCACCCCTGCCACATGCACACTCTACTAGCAATATGGCTATGAGTTATTTTTCTTAAGGCACATCGAAACATGTCATTCCTCTTTATGTATTAAAATAGGTTTACTGTGTAGTTATCACATGCCATTTATTATGCTCTACTTTGGAAATACATAGTGTATTAGTCAGTGTTCTCTAGAGGGAGAGAACTAATATGATGAATATATATACAAAAAGGGGAGTTTATTAAGTATTAACTCACACAATCACAAGGTCCCACAATAGGCCATCTGCAAGCTGAGAAGCAAGGAAAGCCAGTCCAAGTTCCAAACTGAAGAACTTGGAGTCTGATGTTCAAGGGAAGGAAGGGTCCAGCACAGGAGAAAGATGTAGGCTGGGACGCTAGGCCAGCTTCATCTTTTCATGTTTTTCTGACTGCTTTATATTCTAGCCACTTTGGCAGTTGATTAGATGGTGCCCACCCAGATTAAGGGTGGGTCTGCCTTTCCTAGCCCACTGACTCAAATGTTAATCTCCTTTGGCAACACCCTCACAGATACACCCAGGATCAATACTTTGCGTCTTTCAATCCAATCAAGTTGACACTCAGTATTAACCATCACACAGAGATACAAGTCAGTCTTGCCCTCAATGAGCATCCTAACTATCACGAGACACAAGTCACTGCAGTGCAATGTGACGAATCTTAGGTTTGTGGCCCTTTGGAGGGTTACCCAACCCAAAACAGAGGCAGAGAGAAGCTACAGAAGAATTTTTAAAGAAGAAAACATTTGAGCTGATATTTGGGGAGGATATACATGAATATTTAAATGTTTAATTTGTACAATTTTAGCAAGAGTAATAAAGGTTCATAGCTTCAAAAAAGCTTAAACACTACTAAAGACCTTGTAATGTAAAGCAACTATCTCCCTCAGTGGAATTCTTAGTACCCAGGAATAATCACTTTAAATTATTTCTGTTTGTAATTCTCTTAGAGGTTACTGCCATATGTCTAAATAAAACATGTATTATAACTTTTCTTGATTTGTTAGATAGCATCTTTTAACTTTCTGCTCTTACAGATGAAAATTTACCTCATTTTAACTAGTTCTGCAGTGTAAAGAAAACTCTTCTCTCTCTTTATCTGCGGGTAATTTAAAATATGTTTGCAAATTCCTTAAACTTCATTTCAGAAGATAAAATTATAGTCCCCTCTCCTTGAATGTGGGAAGGATTCACTGCTAACAAATTGTGGAAAAAGTGATGTTATGTGACTTCTCCCTGGTCTCTCTCAGGATGGTTGGTCTTAGAACTCAGCCACCATCTTTTGAGGAAGCCCAAGCAATCTAGAGAAGCCACTTGTGAATGTTTTGGCCTATTGTCCCAGTTAGGTAGGTCCTCAGTCAAATGCCAGGATTAACTCCACTCCCAGATATATGAATGAAGATTCTAGCCCCCCATCTTCAAGCCTTCCTTCTGAAGCTCTGGATATTGTGGAACACAGATAAGTCATCCCACTCACAGAAACCATGGGAGATAATAAATGATTATTGTTAAAGTCAAGTGTCTTTAGTGAGTCAAACAGAAAAACACTTGACTCCCCTCTGGGAGGTATACTCAGACTTTCAGAAACACTGTGTTGACCTCCTTTTCAGAAATGAAGATGAGAACAAAAGATGCATTAATTAGCTTATTTCTTAAGTCACCATCTGTTCACCTGATCATAACTCGCTGGGTTGTAAGTTTGGGAAAATTTAACCCAATATAGCTTGTACAAATAAATGGAGTTTATTGCCTCAAGTATACAAAAGGTCCAGTATGAATCCTGCTTCCACAACCTTCCAAGTTTAAGTCTAACAACAACAACAAAATATCCTCTCAGCAGATCCAGCAAAACATCTGAGTACATTTCATTGGCCCTGATTGGGTGTGTGTCCATCTGTGGACAAATACTACGTATCAGGGGAATGGAATGCTCTGATTAGCTAGATGTAAGTCACAGGAACCTCCTTGAAGCACATAAATTGAAAATGCGGAAGGAGGTGATTCTGGGAAGGCATCAGGATTTAGTCAAAAAAAGAAGGATATATAGGTGGATAAAAATAACAATTGTAAAAAACCTGAATAGCATAACTCTCCTCTGCCATACCATTCCTTAATATTTCTAGTCTTACCACATAACCTGCTTGGGGCTGATGCCATCCGTCATCAAGGACCTGCTGGGAGCATAACCTGGTTTTGTGTCCAGCTCCCTTTCCCAATTATTGGCCTTTATTTTGTGCTCTACCATTAACCTAGTGGCTCTTCCACGAGGCTTCTCTTTTTTGGCTCTAAGCTAAATCCTAACTTTGGATATAAACTACAATAAAAATCTCTACAGACTGTAAATTTCCCTACGTCTCAGTCAATATACTTGCTTGGTTTGCTCTTTTACAAATTGAGGCTGGGTTCCAATACAAACAGAATTGAGTTAGCCTTTGAAGGCCACACTGATTGAATTTAACTTCAAGGTTCTTATAAAATTCATCCAACCAGATGTTTCAGTTTCTGAAATTCTTAGCCATATAGGAAGATGAGAGGAAGCCAGAGTGCAATGCAATGACACTTTTTATTTGAACAACAAGATAATTGAAAAGCAATCTGAGAATTGGGAATTTATCTTTACCACACATAATCTTTTCTCTTAAGAATCTGCTGTACATGGCTAAATTTTTATTTGCAACATTATAGAACTCAATTCAGCACAGTGCTTATTTAAAAGAAGTGTTTTAATATATTATTAATTTTCAATCATCTACAATGAAGTATTTCCATATTATGACTCTGTGAGTCAAAACAAACAAGTCTTTTTCGTTCCTTTGAAGGCTTTTTAAATGTTAATTCTGCAATTATACTTAACAAAAAATATTCTATTCTTCCTTTTTGAAGTTGTTTACTAAGTAGAACATAAGATATTTTATCATATATACAGAGAATAACTAGTCAAGGAGTCTATTATGTACAATCATAAATACAGTAGTATAATATTTTAAAAATATTTTCCTGCCTCTGAACTGCAAATATGCTTTGCTCAGTACAGTGGTGCAAATAAAATTATGAATCCAATAGAAGAAAAAGGCTTAAGTTTACATGCATTATCCTTTAGGAATTGCATAAAACGTAACTGCAGAAATGTACTTAGAATGATTTACTTTTCCTTGTAGTTGCATTTTAAAAGAATATTTTTTTCTAACAGATTTTCTGCACAAACTTTACCAATATTTTATTTCTTTTAAAAATGTATCATTAATATTATTTTTAACTGGCAAATATTAATTATATACATTTAAGGGGTACAACATGATGTTTTGATATATGTATCCAGTGTGGCATGATCTAATCAAGCAAACTAACATGTCCATCACCTCACTTTCCTATTATTTTTTATGGTGTGAGACACTGAAATTTACTCTTAGTTATTCTGAAATATGGAATACGTTTTTATTGACTATAGTCACCCTGATGTGCAATAGGTCTCAAAACCTATTCTCCTTGTCTATCTGGAACTTTGTACCCTTTGATCAATGACCCCCCCTTCCCTATCTCCCCACCCTCCCAGTCTCTGGTCACCATCACTCTACTCTCTACTTCTATGAATTTTACTTTATTAGATTCTACATGTAAGTGAGGTCATGCGATATTTGTCTTTCCATGCCTGGTTTATTTCGCTTAGCATAATTTCCTCCAGGTTCATCCATGTTGTTACAAATGTCCAAATTTCCCCTCTTTTAAGGCTGAATAGTATTCTATTATGTATACATACCACATTTTCTTTATTCATTATCTATTGATGGACACTTTACGTTAATCCCTATCACAGTTATTTTGAATAATGCTACAATAAACATGGGAGTGCAGTTATCCTTTTGATATATTGATTTCAGTTCCTTTGAATATATATCCAGAAGTGGATTTACTGGATCATATGGTAGTTCTACATTTAGGTTTTGAGGAAGCTTTGTACTGTACCAGTTTACATTCCAGTCAACAGTGTACAAGGGTTTCCTTTTCTCTGCATCCTTTCCAACACTTTTCTTTCATGTTTTTCACAAAAGCCATTCAAACAGGTGTGAGGTAATATCTCATTGTAGTTTTAAATTGCATTTCCCGGGCCCCTGGAGCAAGATGGCCGAATAGGAACAGCTCCAGCCTCCAGCTCCAGCGTGAGCGACACAGAAGACGGGTGATTTCTGCATTTTCAACTGAGGTACTCGGTTCATCTCACTGGGGCATGCTGGACAATCTGTGCTGGTCAGCTGGTGCAGCCTGACCAGGGAGAGCTTAAGCAGGGCAAGGCACTGCCTCACCTGGGAAGCACAAGGGGGAAGGGAATCCCTTTTCCTAGCCAAGGGAAACTGAGACACACAATACTTGGAAAATCAGGTAACTCCCACCCTAATACTGCGCTTTACCAAGGGTCTTAGCAAATGGCACACCAGGAGATTATATCCCACACCTGGCCAGGAGGGTCCCACGCCCATGGAGCCTCCCTCATTGCTAGCACAGCAGTCTGAGATCTAACTGCAAGGCAGCAGCGAGGCTGGGGGAGGGGCGCCGGCCACTGCTGAGACTTAAGTAGGTAAATAAAGCCTCCAGGAAGCTCGAACTGGGTGGAGTCCACCCACTGCAGCTCAAGGAGGCCTGCCTGTCTCTGTAGACTTCACCTCTGGGGACAGGGCATAGCTAAACAAAAAGCAGCAGAAATCTCTGTAGATGTTAATGACCCTGTCTGACAGCTTTGAAGAGAGCAGTGGATCTCCCAGCACGGAGGTTGAGATCTGAGAACGGACAGACTGCCTGTTCAAGTGGGTCCCTGACCCCTGAGTAGCCTAACTGGGAGACATCCCCCACTAGGTGCAGAC
>NW_012106031.1:146797-147312 GCF_000951045.1 Mandrillus leucophaeus | reverse complement strand
CATAAGTAGAAAGCTGAAACTGGATCCTTTCCTTACTCCTTATACGAAAATTAATTCAAGATGGATTAGAGACTTAAATATTAGACCCAATACCATAAAAACCCTAGAGGAAAACCTAGGTAATACCATTCAGGACACAGGCATAGGCAAGGACTTCATGTCTAAAACATCAAAAGCAATGGCAACAAAAGCCAAAATTGACAAATGGGATCTAATTAAACTAAAGAGCTTCTTTCTGCACAGCAAAAGAAACCACCATCAGAGTGAACAGGCAACATACAGTATGGGAGAAAATTTTTGCAATCTACTCATCTGACAAAGGGTTAATATCCAGAACCTACAAAGAACTCAAACAAATTTAAGAGAAAAAAACAAACAACCCCATCAAAAAGTGGGCAAAGGATATGAACAGACATTTCTCAAAAGAAGACATACAGCCAACAGGAACATGAAAAAATGCTTGTCATCACTGGCCATCAGAGAAATGCAAATGAAAACCACAATGAGATACCATC
>NW_012106031.1:98712-145173 GCF_000951045.1 Mandrillus leucophaeus | reverse complement strand
GTTGATGGGTGCAGCACACCAACATGGCACAAGTATACATATGTAACAAACCTGCACATTGTGCACATGTACCCTAGAACTTAAAGTACAATAAAATAAAAAATAAAAAAATAAAAAATAAAAAAATAAATTGCATTTCCCTAATGCTTAGCGATGCTAAGCATTTTCCATGTACCTGTTGGACATTTGTATGTCTTCTTTAGAGAAAGTCTTTTCAGATCTTTTGCCCATTTTTAAATCAGGTTGTTTTCTTGCTATTAAGTTGAGTTCCTTGTATGTTGAATATTAACTCCTTATCAGATGTACCATTTCCAAATATTTTCTCCCATTCTCTGGGTTGTCTCTTTACTCGGTTGTTTCCTTTGCCTGCAGAATCTTTTAAGCCCATGTAATCTCATTTGTCTATTTTTGCTTCTGTTGCCTGTGCTTTTGGTGTCATATCCAAAAAATCATTGTCCAGATCAGTGTCGTGGAGCTTTTCCCTTATGTTTTCTTCTAGCAGTTTTACTGTTTCATGTCTTATATTTAATCCAGTTTGAGTTGAGTTTTTTCAATACAATATAAGATAAGGATCTAATTTCATTCTTCTGCTTATGGATATTCAGTTTTTCCAGCACCATTTATTGAAGAGACTGTTCTTTCCCAATTGTATGCACAGAATATTCTGTGACCAGCTATGTAAAGAATTTTTCCCAATCCTCCAAGGAATTCTCTAACTATTATGGCTAATCATAAATTGTATGCTATTTTAAAAATACTTACCAAACTCTGAACTGAAAATATGCCTTGCTGAGTACAGTGGTGCAAATATGATTATGGATTCCATAGAGGAAAAAGGCTTAGGTTTACATGCATTATTCTTTAGGAACTGCATAAAATGCAACGGCAGGAATATTTTTAGAAAGATTTACCTTTCTTTGTGGTTTCATTTTAAAAATACGTATTTTTCCAATAGGTTTTCTATATAAAATTACCAACATTTTAATTATAAAAGTTTTTTTTTTTTTTTTTTTTTTTTGCTATCAGAAGACTGTTCCTTCATCTGCTATGTGCAGGAACCAAAATAACTTTGAGTTATATAAACTGAGCTTTTGGAGCTTTACATTTAAATTATGTAATTCTATTTTAGTAAGGTTAACAAAAAGGAAGGTATGCTTATGCCCTGATCAATTATCTGATGTTACCTATGCCTCAGGAAAGTAGAAACAGGGTTCAGCCGTAGAGAGGGTGACCTTTCATTTACCAGTTTACAAAACCAAAGAAGGATTCTAAGTTGAATATAATTGTACATAGTTGCCAAACACACATTCAATATCTTTTATTATTGTCATTGTTGTTGATGCATTCAGGGTTATTCCTTTGAGGTTGATGTCTACTGATTGTCCACTTTTTGTTCTCCGTATGTTGACCCTTCACAACATAGGACACATAGTGTTGGTCCCCCATATTATGGGACTAGTAAGATCTATAGCTGGGCCAGTGACTGCTATATTGTGCAGGAAATCTAGCAAATCTTGAAATACAGTGGGGAGTGATGTTCAGGTCTCAGTAGGTCACTTGTTTCTATATTCTCTAACATGATATTTTATTTGGTGAATCAATGATCCCATAAATCAATATTAAATTAATTAGCCCAAGACCAGAAATGTGTCCTACTTTGACTATCAAACATTTCTGGATGTAAGTGTCAGAAAGGAATTGTATAATACAGATGAATGGCCTCTCCTTGGTCTGCTGACGAGTCTGCTTCTATTCTTGTTTCATTTTGGTTAGCAGTGAAAGGAATTCAAAGGAACTGTTAAGTATTCCACATATTTATTCTTTCTTCTTTTTAATAAAAAGATGCCCTGTGTTTTAGCTTGGAACATCACTGCCTAGTTTGAGACTGCATTTCTCAGCCCTTCTTATAACTAAGCAAAGCCAAATGGGATTCAGCATAATAGATTGGGATAGGAGCATACATGTGGGAACTTCCGGTTATCTCCATAAAGAGAAACCACTTCCTCTGGGCTCCCTCTTTTCCCATTCCCAACATTAGGGAAATAGCAACTGCAGGAGTCCTTGGACCTACAGATATAAGCTATGTGTTAAGGATTGTTGGGCTGGTCCAGCAGCCTGGATTTTGGATGAGCATGTGGAGTGGTGACTCCATCATTCACTCTGTTTGGGGATATCTTTGTTATATCAGCTTAGTCTGCATCCTAACTAATGGAAACTCTCTGAAAATCTTTTTTATATATTTATTTTATTTATTTTTTGAGATGGAGTTTCACTCTTGTTGCCCAGGCTGGAGTGCAATAGCATGATCTTGGCTCACTGCAACTTCTACCTCCCAGGTTCAAGCGATTCTCCTGCCTCAGCCTCCCGAGTAGCTGGAATTACAGGTGTCTGCCACCACACCTGGCTAATTTTTTGTATTTTTAGTAGAGACGGGGTTTTGCCATGTTGGCCAGGCTGGTCTTGAACTCGTAACCTCAGGTGATTCACCTGCCTCGGCCTCCCAAAGTGCTGGGATTACAGGCGTGAGCCAACGCACCTGGCCAGGAAAATCTCTGAAAATCTTAACCACTCTTAGAACCAGCATAATCATTTTTATTGTCCTAATGAAAACACCTTTATCCATTGTCATCTGATTTATTCACTAATTAAATAAACTGCCCATGTTAAGATTAGCATATCAACAATGACAACATACAACATTATAGGTGCAACACGCATTGCAGGTTACTGACCACAGCAAATACATGTATATCTGGAGCAGTGCTTTTATGCCAAAGGCAAGTTTGAATAATGTACGTGTACAGACTTCACCTTTCTTCACCAGACTGCAGAGTATCAGAGAGGTGACATGCTACAGATCTTTTGGAACAGGCAGGAGTGCAATCAGGAAACTGGGGAATGGAAAGATGTGACTAAAGTTTGGAATCTCAAGTTGTATCTCTCTTGGAAATATATTTGCTGCTAAGTAACTGGTACTAAAAGCTATGATATTTTGAAACTAAAATTGACAGTTTCAGTGAAACTTTAAGGCAAATATACCACTCCTCGAGGGCAAAAAGGCAGAGTACAGCATGCATCATCTAATTTGTGCCTCTGGGTAAAATTCATCACCTCTTCAGGCTGCCATGACCTATCTTCTGCCCCTCTCCCTTTTATTCTCTAGAGCAAAGGCTGGCCGAGCGGAGACTGAGGACAGCTGCAGGCTGCCAGGAATTGCTGGCAGTGAAGCTGTCTTTAGGTTTTTCTGTTATTAGAATTCTATTTCCAAGGATTTTAATGCAGCAATGGAATATATTAAAATATTTGTATTACTCACTAGTCCTACTTAGCTACACACAAAAGTTTATTCTATATTCAGGGTCTTAGAAGCTTCACAGACAAGAGTATTTCTTTCCATAATCTGAAAAGGAGGTGAACGTGAGAATTTCTCCTTGGAAAAGAAAATAGCCTCAAGCATCTGAGACCTTCCTGCCACAAATTTACCCTCTCCTGAGAAGCTCAAATCTCCTCTCCAAATTTATGAATATGTAAAGAGGTTCTTGCCTTTCATGCCTGAGTACATGGGGCATGTACTGCTGAAAATCCCTGAAAAATAGACTTAATTAGCACAGGAATGTGCCCGAAAGCAGTCACATAGGGACAAATCAAATGACTCTTTAACTTTGTAAAGCCTAGCAAACTGAATGTCTCTTGCCCACAGATCTTGAGCAATACAAGTTATTCATTTTCAGTGCTCACATTTACAATTCACATTGGTGAAAATTATCATCTTCCAGCAAGGTCAGTTAAATTAGCACTACTGTGACCTCTTTGCTGTGTGTCCCCGCAATCGTGAGCTAAGTCACTCTTAAGGGCAAGTCATTGGGATAGGTCCCTGTGAAGTGAATGTCATCATCATTTATACCATAAAATCAACTGTTACTGTGTGCTATGTTTTGAGTTGAATAGACAGAATAATGACAATTTGGTCCTCTTATGAAACTTAGAAGCTAGTTGAGAAGCAAGACACAAATATGACAAGCTTAACACTTTTCTTTACCTGCTAAGTAGAATAAGAGGTACACGAAAGTAAATTCTTAATGAGGCACCCAGCCCTGGGCTAAGGACTTTCCATGTAAGGTCCTATGCAATCCTTTCTACACCTTCTGAGGTATTATCCCCATTCTAGAAAACTCAGATTTAGAGAAGCACTTTGATTAAATTCACACAACTGGTAGATGAGGGGTTTGGGATTGGAATCCAGACCCGTTTTCTCTAATGATTTTAGTGTAGTGGACTGATTAGACTTCTTGGGAGAGAAGTAACCTGATATGAGCTGAATCTTAGAGGACAGAGCATGTGGCTAAAAGAAGGACAAGAGCCTTCCAAGTTGGGTATGAGTTGCTTTAGTCTGGATGTTTGAGTCCTCCTAAAACTCATATGTTGAAACCTAATGTACAAGGTGATAGTGTCAGGAAGTGGGGTCTTTAGGAGGTGATTAGGGCATGACAATGGAGCCCTCATGAAAGGGATTAGTGCCCTTATAAAAGAGGTCCTAGAGAGACTCCTCGCCCCTTCCACCACATGAGGACACTGCTAGAAGCACCATCTATGAACCAGGAAATGGGCCCTCACCAGATGCCAAATCTGCTGGCACCTTGATCTTGGACTTCCCAGCCTCAGAACTGTGAGAAACAAATTTCTGTTGTTGATAAGCCCTCTAGGTTGTGGTATACTGTTATAGCAGCCCAAATGGACTAAGAAGGAAAGACAGGACTGGAAGGTAGAAGCCTGAGGCTGGCTTGTCTGTTTTGAAGCTCCCAGTCCTGGGGTATGATTACCTTCTTCCCTTTGTTATGGCATTCAGAGAGCTACAGTTAGTTGTTTCTAGTATACTCACTTTCTGAATTTACATTTCCTCTTTGTTTCACTGGTGGTCTAATAGTGTGAGTTAGCTTTGGGGTCAGAATAACCTGCATTCTATAATTCAAAAGAAAAAAAAAGAAGTCTTCAGTTTCTTTCTATAGAACGGCATCTGGATATTAGCATTTCCAATCGTGCCTAGGAGCCAAGAAATAGACAAACATATCAGAAAGTTGACTTTTCATTATGTCCTTGAGCAGCTCATTGCAATGAAAACTTTAGTCCAATTAGGGTTTATGCTGCGAACCTACAGTTCCAATAAAGCTACTAAATTTGTAAAGATTCTGTTTTAAACCTGATGGAAATTTCAAGCTGGTATCTCCTAGGGTTTCTAAGATACAGTTGTCTCCAAATTGGCCCTTTGTGTTATGCCCTACGGCAGCACAGCAGAGTTGCAATTGTGTCTAATTAACCTCCTGCTAAACACAAAATGTCAGAAAGGCAAATCACCAAACTAGAGAGAGATGCTGGGTTGTTGTTATTTTCAACAAGGATAGAACTAGCTATCCTGTTTTAGATTTTTGAGGCAACTACTCTGAAATTTGGCAAAATATTAGCATGATTTGCATTTCAAAGATGAGATCTGAATAGGTCTTAACTTTGATGAGGTCATATTTTAAAACCAGTGCCGAGAAAGGCATAGAGATGATTATAGCTGAATATTAATTTGGGAGGAGGTAAGATTTTTTAACTAAGTTTTGGATCCATGCAAAATTCTGTTGTCTGCACAACTCCAGGTGACTATCATAGCTGGGTTTTTAATTTGTTCAATAATGTGGTAGCCTGGCAGGGAGAGCAAAAAACTGCCTTATAATTCAGTCAGTATAAGCTAAAGTCTGCTTCAGTAACAACTTCAAAATCATAGTGGCTTTAAACACTAAAGCTTCATTTTGCAACCACACTACATGTCCGTTGGGTCAGCTGGAACCTAGCTTGAAGGAGGCTCCATATCTGTGTTGCCACAATTGCCAATTTGTTTCTATTGCTCTGTATCAAATTATCACCAACTTAGCAATTTAAAAAAAAAAAAAAAAAAAAAAAAAAAAAAAACACATGCTTATTTTCTCACAGGTTTTTATGCATCAGGAATCCAGACATGGCTTGAGCTGGGCCCTTGGCTTCAGGATCTCTCACAAGGCTGCTATCAAGGTGTTAGCCAGGGTTGGGAGTCTTACTTGAAGGTTTTTCTGGGGCAGGATTTGCTTCCAAACTTATGTGGCTGTTGATAAGTTTCAGTTCCTTGCAGGAAGAGAATGTGCTAGTAAGATAGAGTTTGTACTTTTATGTAATACAATAATGGAAGTGGCCTCCCATCACTTTTGCCATGTTCTATTGATTTGTTGCAGGTCATCAAATCAGCCCACACTCAAGGGGAGGGGATTGCACACGGATGTGAATTCCAGGTGGCAAGGATTATTGGGGGCCATCTGAAAGTCTGTCTACCACTCACCAAGGCACACACACAGACACAAATGGATGTAAGAGTTCACGCCCTGACTCTTAAAGATACAACATTTTCACTCCCATTTCATTGGCCACATCAAGTCACAAGGCCATATGACAATATCTATCTTGTGTGTGGAGTGTGGGAATGATGGAGGGTGGGAAGGATGGAAACCTACCATATACCTGGACAGAGGAGAAACAGAACATTTATGGATAGCCCCAACAACAATCAAATTTTGTCTATGAAATAAAATCACTTTGGTCTCTATAGAAAGATTTACCAGTTACAAACAGATCAGTGCATAGAACAAGAGGTAAAAAATTAAATAGTATAATTTACTATTATAATATTATACCATTGTCTTAGCTTAGTTTCCCTAGAAGCAAACCCTGAGGTGGGAAATTGAGTACAAGTAGTTTATTCGGGAAGTGATCACAGGGGAGTGAAGGTGTGAGAGGAAAGGGAAGGAAGCTAAAAGGAGTGTATCATCACAGTGGTTGTGACAGTGGGCAACTGGTGCCCTAACCCTCTGGGAACACTCCTAAGACTTATCCCACCTATGGGATAAGAGAAGTAGGATATTTTTCTTTTGACTCTCATTTGTCATTGGCTGAGGCTATTCCCAGGGGCATTAACTCTGAGCACTTCTGCCCTGCCCTTTTGACTGGCTGAGAGAGGGCACTCAGCTAGGAGTTTCATCTGCTTGCAGTAGGACCCTGTCTACATGTACTGGCACAGCAAGTGATCAGGGGTTTTTATAGGCTGGGCCCAATAGTATCTGCTACAACCATTAGACTTGTCTTATGTTGTGCTGAAAATGAAAGGAACTGGATTTCAGAAAGACATTTTTATACCACTGAGTAATTTGATATTTGTGTCATTAAAATTCTGTGCTCCTCTCATACCTTGAGCTTGCTTCTAAGTGTGTCTGGAAAAAAATAGTAGTAAAAAGTAATCCCTAAGCTTCTTAGTTGTAGATAACAATACAAGTTATTCATTAACATTATTTAGTAACGGTGATGAGTAATAACAATAAGCCTGAAAGTCCATGCACACTTTTATATCATCACCAGGGGACTACAGAAGAAAGGGGAGGAGGAGGGGGACAGTTTGTTATGACCAGTAACTCTCCTGGCTTCTTATCTACATATGGCTGTCGATGAGGTATGAAGATAATAGGGTCAAAGGCATCAGAGGCTGGGGAACTCTGAGGGAGGTGGAGACATAGGAACAGGAAGATAACTTCATGACTTAAGGTAGCTTCTGGCCATGTGTACTGGTTAACTGGGCTGCCATAATAAAGTACCATGAATTAGGTAGCTTATAAAACAGAATGTATTGTCTCACAGTTCTGGAGTTAAAAGTCCAAGATTAAGTTATCAGTAGAGTTGGTTCCTTCTGAAGGTTGTAAGAATCTGTTCCATGCCTGTCTCCTAGCTTCTGATGGTTTGCTGACAATCGCTGGCATTCCTTGGCTTGCAGAAGCATCACACCAGTCTCTGCCTTTATCTTCACATAGGGTTCTCCCTGTGTGCATGTCTGTGTACAAATTTCCCCTTTTTATAACACTAGGCATATTTGATTGAATGACCTCATCTTAACTAATTACATCTGCAATGACCCTATTCCAAATGAGGTCACATTCTGAAGTACTGGGGGTTAGGACTTCAACATAATAGAATTTTGGGGAAATGTAATTCAACCCATAACACCATGTAATGCAAAATACACTGTCTCTTCATAGACCTAAAGTCCAGCCTGCCACCTAAATCCTAAAGATTCCATGAAGTGTTTCTCCTTTTTGTAAATATAGACACCTGCCTTTTCCATAGCATAAAAATCTGCAATTGATGTTAGATAATTTTTCATTTCCCCATAATTGTTACATGTGCCTGTGTCTCCACAGCAAGCTTCTCAAAGACTGGAATCATAAGAAACACAAGTCTGTGGCAATATAAGTCCTAGATTCCTTTAACACATGCTGATGTAACATCAGGTAACATATACCCTTTTCCACACTAAGTTCTAGAAGGGCAGTAGTTCACAGTCTTGTCAAACTTTACAAATACAGATTCCTGGGCTCCATGCAGATCTAGAGAATCTGCACTTTGGGGGATATAAGGTATACAAATCGGTGTGTTCATAAGCTCCTCTAGCAATTTTGATGCAGCTATACCACAGGCCAGTATTTGGGAACCTCCAGGGTAGAGTCCATTCCTCACTGAGTTTTGGCCACTACTCGCCAAGTCTGTTGTCATTTTTACATATTTCTAGTCCTTCTTCTGGGGCGACATAAAATATTATTTCTCAAAATTCCAAGGTACCACATTGGCAGAGATTCTTGATCAAATACGTTTGGGAAATGCTGAGTTAATTACAGCAAAACAAATTTACCTACTATAGGACTTTTCAAAAATTATAATAGGGTAATATACATTATGACTTGGGGTAGGGAAGGATAGTATACAACATTTTCCAGTCTTATTTTACTAAAGAAACTCTTTTTTTCATAGGGCACCTTACAAGACCATTCTTGTGAGGAACACATTTTGGGAAATGAAATGAAATCTGGAGTCAATTTTAAGAAGCCTGGCTTCCAGCTCCACCATATTATTCAAACGAGCTAAGACTGTTTTGAATCTTACTATTTTCCTCATCTATAAAATTAAGGAAATTTGTTCCAGAATGTTTTTCAGATCTTGTAAAAACAATTTACTTATTTCTGACTCACATATAGTGCGATGTTATTTATTAAGAAATCTATTTTGGTACATTTGAGTCTATCACATTCAAGAGCAACTGAATTTCTACCATTATAAGGTACTAGTTCCAGGCATATTTGGGGAGCCATAAAAGAAAATCATGTTTCCTCAAGAGAGGAAGGACAAACAGACACGCACACCTTTTCTTATCCGTCTCTCCCTTTTCTCTGACTGCACCCTCCCTTCCCCCCGTATCATCCATGTCTGTCTTTGGTATTCTGAAGAAACATGTGCAGCAAAATATGCAATAAAGTGCTATGCTATTTCCTACTTAGTCTTCATTTTCTCCAGAGAGGATATGCCAACATGAAAATCAATGAAGAGTTTACTGTTCCTTTCTCCTTACAAAGGAAATCTTTAAAATGATTACTTATCAGAAAAATTTGGCCTAGGGTCCCTTTGTGACTTTCACTTAATTAAAATTGGGACAGGGAACTGATTCACTGACAAGTAAGTGCAATGCCATGGGAAAATTTTTGACTGACCAAAGAAACAATTTCTAATATTGAAGAATTTCTGCATATTGCTAGCAGTGGATGACATAAAGGGAAAGCTAGCGTGGTCATGATCCCAGATGTTGGAAGTTTGGCTTGAGGACTTGAGAGTAGCCTGCTGAGCAAGTGGTTCTCAAGAGACTGGTTCTTTCCTCCAGGATATGGTTGCCAGATTTAGTAAGTAAAAATACAAGACACCTAGCTCAAAAGGAATGTCAGAGGCACCATTTTTTTTAAAAAATAAAGATAGATCCCAAATATTGTGTGGGACCTATTTATACTGAAAAAAATATTTGTGTCTCTAAAACTCAAATTTAAGCATCCTGGACTTAATCTGGCAACCCCATTCTGGGGAGCTTTTTCATAATTTGTGGAGGGAATTTTTGTCATCACCGTGATGGAGGGATCAGGGATCCTAGATATTGTGCATGTGTTGAACAATCTTACCCAACAGAGAATTGTCCCATAGCCACATGACTATGTACATATTTCCATGGACATTCTTAAAAACAAAGTATTTTGGGTTGGTTTTAATGTACAATGAATTTAACATACAATGGAATCTTAAGAATCAGAATGCAACAATTATGTACATTAAGGGATGATTTGACTTTTTGTTTTAGTCATTTCAGCTATTCATTGTTCCAGAAAATCATTTCACCTATGGCAACAATGCTTGAGGTATTTCAGTTGCCAGTACACAACACTGAATCATTTATAGCTGTCACCATTATAGTGATTCTGTGTGTATGTGCAGGCACCCAGTTGTTCATTACTCTTGTAGTGTTAATGAGCCCAACTTCTTACTTATTGAAATATTTGATTATAAATTACTTTTAGTTTATTTCTTTTTTACATTAAAATTAGGGCACTATATATTTAATTCAAAATATTTGTATAGATATCACCTGTGAATTTCATTTCAGGAAAGTAAGGGGGTCTTGGGTCTGCTACATTTGACATCCAATGGTAAGGGAGCCTGATACCTCAGATTTGTCTATTTCACATGGGTAAACTCCAGTAGCAGGGGAAACACTTTGATTGAAAATGGTTCTAAAATATTGGAGGAAGAATCAAAATGGCATGACTATGCAAACATATTGCAACCTCTTCATCTGTTCCTTTCTCACCCCTCTAAATCTCTCAGAGAAGCATAGAAATCAAATCTTCATTCTGCTTTTTTTAAAAGTGCTCTTTTTCCCCCTAAGCTTTTGGACACTAATTACATCATTGGATATCAAACTTATTTCTTTGCATTAATCAAAGTTGTGTTTTATGAGTCCTGACATTTCTAAATGGAAAAGAAATTTAAGTGCTGAGGCTGCTTAGGGTTTACTAATACTGATACTTCTATCAGAATAAGTAATGATAATGTTGATTAGGGCTTTAAAAAATTTATTTCTAAAGGAATTCATTGTCTCACTAAGTAGAGGACAGACCCAGATCCTGAAGATATCCAAACATAAAGATTACAATTCGCATTCTAGGCTATTGAGCAATTTGTCTGGCAATTAAATTTCTATCTGGTTCCTTGAACCACCATTATCATAATAAATATCATTTGGGTAAAACTGGTATTGGAGATGCAATGAGGCTGTCTTGGAGAAAAGAAAGGGAAAAATGAATGCTAGTGACAAGAGAGGTGACTAGGAAGGAGGACAGCAATGAACTTGGATGTCCTGGTTACCAAGTACTATGTAATAAACTCCCCCCAAAATTAGTGGCTTAAAACAATAGCCAATTTAATTATATCTTATAATATTAAGGATTGGGAATTCAGGCACCTGAGCAATTCTGCTCCATGTGGTGCCCACTAGTCACTCTGCAGGGATATTCACCTGGTGGATAGTCTGGTCTGGTAGGTCCAGGACAGCTTCATGTGCATACCCAATATCTTAACAAGGAGAGTTAGAGGTGAGGTTTGTCTGGGCTCCTTGTCATCTCCATGTGATCTTTTCTGCAGGGTAATTGGTCTGCTCACGTAGTGTCTCAGGGTTGCAAGAGTGATCATTCCTTGAGATGTGAAGTGGAAGCAGCTGATCTTTTGGCCTAGAAGCTACTGCAGCATCATTTGTGCTATATTCTATTGGCCAAAACAGTCACAGATTCAGAGGAAAGAAAAATGGGCCTCACTTTTCAAGAAGAAAAGGATCAAAGAATTTGTGGCCATCCTTAATCAAAACCTCCAGATTTGAAGGAAAAAAAGATAAGCCGGTTGATGGACACACATGAGACTACTCCAAGATGCAAAGTACCATGTTCATGCAGGAAAGAGATTGTGAAAAGAGACAGAGGGAAATGGCCCAGTGCGAGATGAAACAAAGTGTGGTGGATGGACAGAAGTACTACTACTATGGTCCTGAAGAAGTCTGAAAATGGGTTAAATTTACAATGTCATGTAGTATGACAGTATCATGCTTGCTAAAACAAAAAGGTACAGCAGGCTAATATTTTCAAATATTATACCATGCATATTTTATTTCTGGAAGATTACTTCTCCAAAGGCCCTCTTGAAAGTGAGGAAAGAACATAGCAGACAAAAGATTAAACAGTTCCATCTGGACTTCCAAGTTCAGTTCATAAAGTCCATTTCACCCAAGAGTGTGAAAGTGTCAAGTTGTTTAAAATGAGCATAAACATCAAGGAATCAAAGAATAGAGGTTATAAAATGGACCCCAACATAGAAAGGATACAGTTATAATTGCTTTGTCGAGAACTGGGAGATACGACTCCCCTGGAAAAGCTATGCGCTTTTTCTATGTGAATATTGCAGAGACATGAGGCATCTGGGTCAGGGAAGAGTTCTTTACTCACATAAGCAGATCAACAGCCAGAATAACATTGCAGCACCAGTTCCCCACAACTAGCCCTGCAGGAGATAAGAGCCATGAAATCTTTTTGTGTGGGTGCCAGGGGACAGGAAATAATGGCTTTTCTCCATTTACATACAGTAAGAAACCAACAGCCTCCTGCTTCCCTCCCAAAATAAGAGAGGAAGGAAAAAAAAAAAAAAAAAAACCTTTTGCTGCTTTCTGGTGGGGATGAAAAGGATCCTGGTTTCTCACCTTAACCATTTGGATTACAAATGAAATGTCTCCAGGAGTGTGTTCCCAACTGGAGAGGCCCTAATCCACTCTTTTAATATGTAAATTCCTAGGAGCTAACCTAGATAACTATCTCAGGACAACTGGCTTTAGGGGAGATAAGAGAAGTTTTCTTATCCTTTTATATCAGAGCTATTAGCTCCATCATTTAGGGAAACATTGGCTACAGATCTAATCTTCATGGTATGTGAAAATGTTTCTAGGGGAAGTGAGAGCCAACTTTTTTTTCCCTCTTTCTATCAGTTACATTTCAAAGTTTCAGGAGGCTAGTGCATTTTACAAGAGCACTGATGAATTGAGGAAAGTTTCATATCCCCACAATGATACAACAGTAGTTGCCCAAAATGTATGATGGCAATTTAAAAAAAACTTGCTAGTCTGGGAGGTAGAGATGGGGTTTAGGAGGCCACATATACTTAGAGGCCAGAAGACTAGGACAAATATGGTGCCCAAGCTGATCATTTTTTAATGCTTTTAGCTGCATGTACAAGTGGCCGGATCATAGTGGTATAAGTAAATAGGCATTTATTTTTTTCTCCCCTAAAGAAGTCTGAAGGTCTGTACTCAGAGGAATAATCACCAATCCAGACTCCTCCTAGCTTCCTTCTGCCCTCTTAGTATGTAGCTTGCTGGTTGCAAAGTGGCTACTCTACCTCCTTCCATCATGTTTGTATTACAATCACTAAGAAGGGAAAAGAGCAAAGGCAAAAGGTACATGCCAGTTTTTTTCTTTTTAAGTCCTTCTGAAAAGCCTATCAAGTAATATCCATTTATGTCTTATTACCCATCTCCAGCAAAAGGAAGTTCGAAAAGGTAAATATTGGTACTAATCACATTGGTACCCTGAACAAAAATGGGTTTCTTTCAGCAAAGAGAAGAGAAAGAGCTATTAGAAAGGCAACCAGTGATGTCATCCATCACCTGGGCTTCAACTGAGAAAGAAGTACCAGGCTATAAAAATCCTATACACTTTAGGAGTAGGCTGACCGCCCCACTTCCTATCTGGAACTGTAGGAGGAGGCTTCCTGTTAGTGTAATGGCATTGTCATAGTGTGGTGAAGTTGGGTAGAAAGGTGGAGGGGTGTGTTTAGACAGAGAGAGGCCTGAGCACAATACGAGGTGTTGTCCAGAACTTCACTTCCCCAGTGGGGTACTCAGAAGGGAGGTAAGGGCAGTGGACTAAAAGATGCCCTAGTCAGTGGTGAAGAGGATGCAGAAGACATGGACCTTATCACTAGAGGCTCTGGCAGTGACCAATGTTTACATCAGCATTATATTTCTGTTCAAGCCCCCAAACAAGGTGTGACTAGATATATGAGCAGTATAGAGCAACAGAGGCCAATATCTAAAGAGCCCAGTGAGGAAGACAACAGCAGAGGCCAGGGAAGACCTGCGGCGGGTCTGTAGACCAGACACACTACCCCAACGCTATAATGGGACATAAGCTCCCCTGACCACAACTGTAATACTGATGCAGGGGTGGGTGGTAGGAAAAGCTATAATTTTTGAATTGTGTAACTATAAATACTGTGCTGTGTGACCCCAGTACATGTACCTAATTCACAGGCCTACTGTGAACACTCCTTGGACACTTGCACAAATTCTCTCACTCTGAGAGTAAGGAGAGATTATTAGAGACAAGGAGTGGGGTTTTACCCCTTGTCCCTAGACCCCCTACTTCCCATTTCTGCCAAAAAAGCAGTGGCTATGGGCCCTTACGCTTAGGTCTGGTTCCTAACCTCTAAAATCTGGCTCCACGAGTAGGAGGAACAGGATTGTCAACAGACAGTTTCCTGGTAACAGCAAAAGACTCTCCTGATTCCTACAAGATACAGTCAATCTTCCGGGTATAACCACAGTGATCTTTCTGGATTCATAACCAACTGCATATGCATTTGGGATTTTTCCATTACATTATTTGAACTACTGCCTCTCAATTTCATAACAAGTGATGTCACCCTTGAGGCCACCAGGGAGCACAGGGATTTTATGTCTTAAATCTGTGTCCAGATTACTACAGTGTAGCTAAGTCACATCACAGTAATTGCAAATATGCAATTCATTATTGTCTTTGAATCACTGGAGTACAGCACTAAAATTTCTAAATTTTAATTTTTGGTTTGTTTCTCAAAATAGAAATCATTACATCCAGAGTTTTATGAGTCTCTTTAGGAAGATAAGGACAGATCTCACCCTATCACCATGAAGAAAATAATCACTGAAGGTACTCTGTGGCCTGCATGTCTCATACCTAACTTCCTTCTTTTGCCCAAATTCGTAAAGGTTTGATGGCATGATCTTGGATGAAAAGAGGAAGATAAAAGTGCATGACAGGCAAGTTTATGTCACCAGCTGGCTTAATGAAAGATGCTTGGGAATTGATCCTTTAAATATTTTTGAGTTTTTAATATATAACAAAAAATAAAGAATGTGGTATTTGTTGGCATGTTTCATGAGTTAAATTTAAAACTTTATTGTCAGAGGCTCTTAACTGAAGTAATTTAAAACTTGGCCCACACTTGATGTGGATTTATAATGGGAAAGTGTTGTCTTTTGTGTTGCCCACTAGACCCTCAAAAGTGACCCTGCATGAAGAAGGGAATAAGCCCAAAATGGTAGGATCAATGCTAAGTATCAAATCACAGCAGGACAAGTCACAGTGTTTTAGGAAGCTGAGCATGGGCTTAATCTGAGTTGAATCTGACAGGTGAATTTTGTCAGCAATGGCCGGGTGCAGTGGCTCATGCCTGGAATCCTGGCATTTTGGGAGACCAAGGGAGAGAATCACTTGGGACCAGGAGTTCAAGACCAGCCTGGGCAACATAGAGAGGCTCTGTCTCTGACAAAAAAAATTAAAACATTATTCAGGTGCAGAGGCGTGTGCCTATAGTTCCAGCTACTCAGGAGGCTGAGGTGGGAAGATCACTTGAGCCCAGGAGTTTTAGACTGCTGTGAGCCACGACTGCAACATCCACTTCAGCCTGGTGACAGAGCAAGACCCTGTCTCAGGAAAAAAAAAAAAAAAAAAAAAAAAGTTTGCCAGCAAGAGTTTCTGGAGCAGGGTGAGGCAAACTATACTTTGTGGACAAGACTCTAGTCAAATGTGGGGGTAGAGTAGGATGGGTCCAGGGGACAGATTCCAGTCCCCGTGAGAAAGAAATGTAAGAACTACATAGAGATTGGGATAGAGTTCTAGTACCAGAAAGACAAACCATGTTAAGAAACCGAAGCAAAAGCCAAGTCATAAGCAATGTATCCCACTGGTTGAGGGGGAAAGTCTGCAGCCAGATAAGCCTGAGAAGGCTGGAGGCCTACCAGAGTTACCACAGACCCTTGCTACAGATGGGAAAGGGGTATTTAGTAAGCATACGAGGTTGGTTCATGGAGGTATGAGCAACAGGGCTACCACATTCTACAACTCCAAGGGCATTTAAAGGTCAGCCCTTGCCACTACCCCCTAGGCACCAGGCAGGGACTCACAGGGAATATGGCATGGAGTTGTCCCATGCATTGACCCTGAGTGGGAGATACTCAGTTTGCACATTTACTAGGATACACTGTCATCCCACCCTGCCTTGTCACCTAACCTAGGACAGAATATTTAGATCATGAGTTTTACTCAATTCATCTTGCTTTTGAGAGTGAGTCTTCTATATCCCTACTTGGCTTCTAGAAACACTACCCAGCAGTAAGCCCAGAAATGTTCAAAGACACTAAATATATTTTCAAAGTGGGCTCAAGTGATCTACCCACCTCAGCCTCCTGAGTAGCTGGAACTATAGGCACATGCCTCTGCACCTGGCTAATGTTTTATTTTTTTTTGTCAGAGACAGACCCTCTCTATGTTGCCCAGGCTGGGCACTTTGGAACCTTTAGTCTGGTGCAGATGGAGCAGAGACCACTGACAGCAAATTTCTATGTATTTGTGCACATTTGAAACTTAGATTTAGAAACAATTCTAAAATGTCTTGCTGCAAGTTGAGCATAGCGTATTGCTGAGTGTGAAGGGTCAGGGAAGCATTTCACTTGAAAGCAAATTTTACTTGTCAGAGGCAAGAATCATGAATTTTTTGATACCTAAGTGCTTTGATTCTCATCTTCAGATTTATGTGTACACGTTTCTCACATGAGCCTGGAAAATGTTACACAGGGAGATCAACAACATCTAAACCGTGAGGCCAAGCAGGGCCTGAAAATGTGAACCCACAGCATTTCCTTGCCAGAGATTGCAGTGTCTGGCTAACGGAACACATTTATTGCCCTCCATTGCTGCATCTTCAAGGAATAGCTGTCAGTCACTCCTCACAACGATAAACTACTGTTTTATTCTGGTGTCTGCACTCCCCTTCCCTCAGATGGGAATGATAAACTATAATCTGAAGAGTTGCAAAGGTTTGCACAGAAAATAATTCTCACTCATTTTCTTCAAGCAGCTTGTTTGGCCCAGCTATGATTGATTGAGTTCGGTCATGATGACACAAAGCTGGAGCTGTGATCACTCAGCGTTCCTTCATCAGAGAAAATAAATCAAAAGGAACAGCGCCATGTGGCAGGGAAGTGAGGTATCCCAGAACTATTTCTGTGGCAGGCTGGGAGAGCAAGAGTCTCCCACAGAGGCTGAGTCTCTCAACTTCATTTTCATGATCAGGTTAGCTACTTTTCAAAGACGTGCTGTGACACTCACAAGGGGAAAGCCTGTGTTGCCTGGCTTAGTTAAATATGATGACAGTGAAAGGGTTAGGAACAGACCTGCCCCTTTTCTTTTCCTAAGTGAACTGAAAGCACTTTGAAAATATATTTAGTGTCTTTGAACATTTCTGGGCTCACTGCTGGGTAGTGTTTCTAGAAGCCAAGTAGGAATATAGAAGACTCACTCTCAAAAGCAAGTTGAATTGAGTAAAACTCATGATCTAAATATTCTGTCCTAGGTTAGGTGACAAGGCAGGGTGGGATGACAGTGCATCCTAGTTACCAGAAATGTTGGACTCTCCTTTGAGGCCTTCCTCTCCCTCTGTACCCCCTGCAATCCATCACCACGCCCTAATGATGTTACCTCCTAAATGTCTCTAGTCCATACACTTGTTTCCATCTCAGTCAGTAATACTTGACCTTCATCTCACCAGGACCCCCTACCACCACCACCATGCTGTCCTTGCTTCCATTCCTGTGCTCTCATAGTCCTTTCCCCATTTGGCAGCCAGAGAGGTGTTTTCATAACACCAATTAAGTTATACCACTGTCTTAATAAAATTCCTTCATTGGCTCACTTTTGCACTTCAAATGAAATCCTAATTCTTGACTGTGGTCTTCAAGATCCTATATTATCTGACTTCTCTTTCCCTGTTTTCACTTCCTGTAACTTGTCATTCATGATCCTCCAAATACACTGACTTTCACTTTGTTCCTACTACTTTGCACTTGCTGCCCTCTCTTCCTAGAAGGTTCTTCCTTCCAACGTTGGCTTCTTTGTACCATTCAGGTAATCAGATTAATGTCCACTCCATAGAACATCCTTTCCAGCCACCAGTAGATTTTCACCCTCTGCCAAATGAGTCACATTTTATAGATTCACCATTCATCCATTAATTGTTCATCTTCAACAGACTGAGGGATCTATGAGAATAACTATCTCGCTCTTATGTCTAGTAATAACTGGTACCTAGTAGGCACTCAGTAGTGAAGGAATGACATTCTGGCTCTAATTTCCAGCCGCGAGTTGCTGAGTTGTTCTAGCTGTTAGGCTACCCTGCTCCCAGTGTTACATTATCTGGATTTCCTCTGGTTCAAGGCACTGCAAAAGTCAGTTTGATATACTCACCTTCTGACCTATTCTGCTTTGACTGAGTTCTGCTTATGAGAGTGGGCTTAGCCGGTGTCTGACCAGGAATGCCAATGACTGTCACCCAAGTTCACTAGCAAACAGTGAGAAAAGATGATATGATAGATTAAAGAACACCACAAACTCACTAGCACTCTTCTCCAGTATATGTCTGAGAATATTTATGCACTTGAATCTGGGTCTGCAAATACTTTGGCTGATGGAATACACTGAGAATAACACTGTTCCAGACCTTTGTTTAGGACTTAAGACACTAGTTGCTTCCATTTTTGGCCTCTGGAAACACACTCTCTTAGAGCCCTGAGCCACGTGGAAGAAGTTCAGCTATCTTGCAAAGAGGCCATGTGGAGAAGCCGTGAAACCATAGGAGAGGAAGAGGGCCCTGGCTGAGCCCAGGCATCAGCCAACCCAACTAAGCTGCTAGACAGGTTAAAGAATGCTTCTTGGACCCCCACAAATCTGAACAGCCACCAGCTGAAGATAACTTGAACAATCAATGCCATGAGGCAGAAGAATTGCCAAGCTAAGCCCTGGCCAAATTTCTAACCTATAGATTTTGAACTTAATGAATTGACTGTTGTTTTAAGACATTACATTTTGGGTGGTTTGTTAAATGACAATACATGACAGGACAACCACATAGACTGACTTTTGTACTTCAAAGAAGGTATGATTGTCTATTCCTGTCCTACTTTGAAAGATGGTTGCAATTGCCCAGCAACATGATATGCAACAAAACCATAGTCAACGCTTGGGAATGAAGGGTGGGTGATGAAGGGGGCTTCACAGATGCAGGAGCAGATTCCTGTTTTTTAGGATGGTTGATCCAAACCACAATAATATCAAGAATATCTCATCAGGACAGCACATAAATGAGAAATACCATTATAATATCCAGTTTTATTCCAATCTAATTTTCCTCCAGACCTAGCTGATAAGCCTATCCAGACAGTGTGTGAGGTGATAATCATACGTGTACGTTATCAGGTGCTAATAATAGCATCTGATCATGATTTCTAAGTTTATTTGAGGATGTGCAGCATCCTCAGAGATTAGTCCTGAAAGGCCTTTTGGCATCCTCTACCAACCCATCCACCAAATCCACTAACAGCAAATAAGAGAAAATCTCAGCAATTTTTTTCCTGCAGAGTCATCTTTCTTGATATTATCTAAACCTAAAATGCACTAGAATATATATCTGTTTGTCTTCATCACTGCTGTGTTCTCAGTGCCTAGAACGGGGCCTGGGACATAGTAGGTACTCAATAAATATTGCTGATAAAGTAAATTGTGGCATTAGAAAAAAATAAGATGCAATTCTGGGCAGAGGTAGTCACTCTCTAGAGGTATCAGACAACCAGCATCTCTTCAAGGCCTCAGGCATGCCCGAGTACAGTTCAGAAGATTATCAGAAAACATTTTATTTAAAAAGTGTTAAAATATATTTTATGACATTTAAGAAAAAAGAATGAAGAATAACATAACTAATACCCATGTACTACTGTCAGGCTTGTGAGCCAAAGCTAAGCCATGTGACCTGCAGGTACACATTCAGATGGCAGGTTCCTGCCTTAACTGATGACATTCCACCACAAAAGAAGTGAAAATGCCCTGCCCTTGCCTTAACCGATGACATTCCACCACAAAAGAAGTGAAAATGGCTGGTCCTTGCCTTAAGTGATGATGTTACCTTGTGAAATTCCTTTTCCTGGCTCATCCTGGCTCAAAAAAGCTTCCCCACTGAGCACCTTGTGATCCCCACTCCTGCCCACCAGAGAACAACTCCCCTTTGACTATAATTTTCCTTTACCTACCCAAATCTTATAAAATGGCACCACCCCATCTCCCTTCGCTGACTCTCTTTTCAGACTCAGCCTGCCTGAACCCAGGTGATTAAAAAGCTTTATTGCTCACACAAAGCCTGTTTGGTGGTCTCTTCACACGGACGTGAGTGACAACTACTACCTGGCTTAAGAGCCAATATATTGCCAACAGTGTTCAATTCACCTAGTGTGGCCCTCCCTGGGTGCCTTCTCCATCCTGGCCCTGAAATATAATGACTAGACTTAATTTGGTGTTTATCAATCTCATATATTTCTTTATAATTTTATTATATGTATATGTATCTTTAAAAACCAATAGTGTTGTATTGCATGCTCTAAATTGTATGTGTTACCTTACTGTGTAAGTTCTTCTGTAATCTGCTCTAGTTATATTTAAGTGCACATCTTTCAGAAATTCTATACATATCCATGTGCACACACATATCCAGACACACTGTATATGCTGTTTTGTAACCTCATTTTTCTTTACAGTTTTTCATCCTAAGACATCTCACAAATACAAAAAGTAACATAAAAAACCCAAGTTGGACAAAACTTAAGAAATTAAACGTTGCACTCTATGTATTCCCTTCCTCCACTGCATTCAGCTCTTTCCCACATAGACATTTATATTTTCTATCCCCCCAAAATATCTAATATTAGTTTATATTTTTTAAACTTCATATAGCATTCTGTTCTGAAAAGAAGAGGTGAAATTGTGACTTTTGAGATTCTGGGCTTCCTATAGGGGCATCAGTTCCAACTCCCCACCAGGTGAGTGCCATTGCACTGTTACCAGATCTCTGGTCCCCTCCTGCCACATCCCACTCACTCCCCACCATCCCACAGCCCCATTACACTTCTACTCTAGTCTCTTCATTTTTCAGATTCCTTCAGGGCACACTGTGGGTATCACCACCACTCAGATTTTTCTCCTCTCTTCATTTTTGTCACTTGTGGATTTCCGTGGTGGTTTACTGTGAAATCATCTATGCTTTTTTTTTTTTTTTTTTTTTTTTTTGAGACAGTGTCTCACTCTGTCTCCCAGGCTGAAGTGCAGAGGTGCAATCATGGCTCACTGCAGCCTTCAACTCCCAGGCTCAAGCTATCTTCCCACTTCAGCTCTGGAGTAGCTGGGACTACAGGCACACGTCACCACAGCTAGTTAACTTTTTTGTTTTTTGCAGAGACAGGGTCTCCGTATGTTTCCCAGGCTGGTCTTCTACTTCTGACTCCCAAAGTGCTAGTGTATAGAGCATAAGTAACCTTGACATAAGTAATTGCATCTTAGAAAAACACTCCATCTTACATTTCAACAGGCACTTTGCCAATAGGGACCAGATGTTTTGCCTGATCAATAAAGACTGCATCCAACCAGGTAAGGACGTAACCAATCACACTCTTCCACTATCAATCCTCACCAGAGGCCTCTGTGGCTATAAAAAGAGCAGGACTTCAGCATCTCCTAACACCCATCGTTGCTGTCACTTGTGATAAGCACCTGGCATCTACTGCCGAAGGCTCTGCCCACAACAAAGACTCTTCCTTGCAAGAACAACAGATCACCTGGGCCAGACCAGGATATTCTTTTTGTCTCATCACTGTCGCTCGACTGGTTCACTAATCCTTTTTCCTATACCCTTTCTCTTAATGTTAAATGTTTGTTGTGGAACATTTAGTCTATAATATTTATACATTGAATAAGTATACTATTGTGTATGGTTTGCAAAATTCACTGACTTGCAGAGTGGCTTGAGCCTGTGTGCCCGTGGCTCTGACTACCAAGTGAACAGGAAGTACTAAGGAGAACTGCCTCCTTGGGAACTCCATGGAGCTCTTGGCTTCTGTAACAGAAATAGCATTAATAAAAGTCTGACATTGTGGAAAGACACAAATGTGCACGGACCTGGTTATCTCTGACTTGCATCCTTCACAATAGTTGGGATTACAGGCATGAGCCACCGCACCTAGCCTCATCTATGCATTTTAAAAGATATTTATTCTACCATATGCAGCTTTTCTAGGTGTAGCAGGGGAGTTTTTCAGGATAAGAAACCTGCCAAATTTCTGGAAGTGAAAGTCTTGAAAGTTTCCTAAATATTCTAAATATGTATTGTAGTCAGCACAAATAGTAATTTCCCATAAGAATCTCACAATTTAAAGAGCTGACAGATATTTAGAAAACATCTGCTAGATTTTATTAGGGGTACGTCAATTTAATCTAAACAACTCACTTTGTTTCAGTGTTAATGTGTTTACATAATAATTTTTGTTTTCATAGATATATTTTACAGTTATTAAATAGAGAACAACAATACTTGTCTAATAGTTTAAGAAAAAAAAAACCTAAAAGACTTTTCCTTTATTAGAACAAAAATGAAAGGCATTCTTTCATAGGCATTAGAATAAAAATGAAGGGAATTCTTTCATAGCAGAGTAGTAAAGAAAAGGGGAGGAAAGTTGTCTGGGGACAATCTTCAAACTGGTTAAGACAAGTTTAGTTAGAAAGAACATTCTGAGTTGGACTGACTAACCCAGATGTGAGGGGGCACCCATTGTTTGGTAAAAAAAGGTTTTGGTATGACCAACAAGCAAGTATACCCATTAGTTATGACCAGTGGAAAAATGGAACTCTGTAAATTTGGGAAGTTCTGTTCCAGAACAACATACCAAAGATCAAGTAGATATTATTTCATCTGAGGTTCATATTTTGTGGTCATGACTGCTTAGATATTTTTGTTTTGCATTGATTCTCTTTTTATATTTGAAATTTCTCCCTGACTTAGTAGGTATCCTAGCTAGCTTCTGACTGCTCCTCCCCCATTTTCTAGCCTCTTCCTGCTTCAGCTCCTTGAGGCTCATGCATTTCCACAGTGGTCTCTTGCCCTGACTTACGGTTGAGTTCAGTCAATGACAGGCACTAGGATGGGTAGAAGGAGATGAGTTGCATGTGAGATGAATGTGTATGAGTGCTTATTTCCACAGCATGCTCCCTGACAGGTCATCATGGGTTATCTGTGTTTCTCTACTCAAGGTCATGGCTCCTGCCAGGCAATATTTTCATAGAGTTACCATCTCCTGGTTATGGTAACTCTTGCCCCTTCAAGCTTTGAATGGTCCCCGTACCTCCTTGCTACTAGCTCCACACGCCATTGACACTGCCCACCTCTTTATTAAACTCTCTTCAAATTATCTAACTTGATTGTTCCATCCAATTCTTGCTGACTGATATAGCTGGATAATTTTGATGTGAAATGAGGGTGAGGATACTGGAAGGGAACAACACTGCTGATATGGTCAGATACGTTTTTTAAAAGATTACTCTGGCTGTAATAAAAAACAATTGTAAGAAAGCCAGAATGGATGTGGGTAGATCTATTAGGAAATTTTATCAGTTTCCCTGGAGAGACTAATACTATTTGTCATGGATTTAGATGAGGAGATGATGGTGATTACTCCCAGGTTTCCAGCTTGCGTAACTGGATAACGTAGTAGCCGTAACATGGAGAACACTGGAAAGAACCACGTTTTCCAAGGAGAGGCAAGCAAGCACAGGGAGCAACTCATTTATTTTGACTCTGAATATGTTTAGTGGAAGGGGCCTTCAGGACATCCAAGATGAGGGCAAGTGGCCAGCTGGACATATGGGTCTGGGGAGTTAGGAAGATGTAAATTTGTGAGACATGTACAGAGATCGGATGGCCTGAGAACAGTGAAGAGTGAAAAGAGGAGAGGGCTAGGAATGAAACTCGAGGAATCCCATCATATAATGACTAGTGAGAGGCAAAGTGTACAAATGAAACTGAGAAGGACTAGCCAGAGAGCAAACAGGAATTCAGCTCTTGAAATAGCTCTGAATCTAACACAAGTATCTGATAGTTTGGTGTGAGTTTTTCCAACATTCAGATTCATCCCACCTGATGATGACAGCCAGTGGTTGCAAAGTCTCACTAGGTTTCTCTCAAACCTTGGGAAGCCACAGAGACAGGTGTGTAGGTCACGGTTTAGGAATACTGGCTCAGAGCCAGATAACCTGGGTTTGCATCCTAATTTCATCTTCTACTAGCTATATGACCTTGGGCAAGTTGCTTAACCTGTATCATCCATAAAATGGAGATACATTTATTACTTCCATCTTAGGCATTGTGAAAAGTAGACAAAAATAATGTATACAAAGTCTATAGCACAGTGTATGACACATGGTAAGTTTTGGATGTTATTCTTATTTTTCATGAAAAGATTAGGGAATAATACAAGGAAAGCAAAACAAAACAAAAGGTGAAAGAAAGAGAGATAAAATATAATGATAGAAAGGCCAGATACACATCTCAGTAGGTTAGAGAGACTGGGGAATGAGAAAAAGCAGGATGAGAACAGCAATAGCCCCAATCTACTGGAATCAACAGGTCCCCTGCCAGCTTCCACACCCTCTAGTGATTCTGCAAAAAAGCAGCGAAGTACCCAAAAAGGCAAGTGGAAGAGGAGTGGGTAAGTGAAGGACTCAGGCCTTCTACCAACTGAATAATTGGATTTCAAATGATCGAGAGCACACTATAAGTGTTTTTCTTCTTCATCATATGCAAATAAGCTCATAAATGTATTTCTGCAACGTCAGTGGAAAATATTGTATATGTGGTTGATAATTGAAGTTTCTGATTCCTAACATTTTAGGAACCTACAGAGCTATTTCAGTTTCTGAAGTGGCGGCTCTGTGAAGGTGACCAACTTGTCATGGTTTGCCTAGGATTTTCCTGGTTTTAGTATGATTAAGTCCCGACAAACCCCTCAATCTGGGGAAACTTGAGATAGTTGGTTACTCTACTGGTATCTCCCTCTGATACTGAAGAAAAACAAACAAACAAAAAAGCCCACTTCCCCCAACCAGTTTGACACCAGGGGTTATAACTAACTTGCGGTTTATGAACAGAGAAGAGTAGATCCCTAAAGGGTATGATTTAAGAGGGCATTGAAAAATTTTTGTCTCCAAGCCAAATTGTTCCTCATTTGTAGCACACTTTCTGCTTCCATTCCATTGATTGATCCTGACTGAAATTCTGAACTGGCTGACTATTGGGCTGGGGCCACCTGATGCTTCCTTGCAATGTCAGCGTAGCCTCGGAGAAGCAAGAAAGCTCTTAGCAGGCACTAACATTTTATCTCAATATAATTTATCAAATTTGTCAGTTCCCTGGCAGACACTGGTGGAAATGGATTAAAATGATGTAAGTTTTAGGGGCGTATGTAACAGGTCAAGAAAGAGTCAGATCATGGAGGAAATTCCATATGCATTGATTTAGACAGGGTACCATTGTAGAAACCTCCAGACTTCTAGACAAAAATTTCCAAATCTTTTTTCCTTGAAACACGTGTCTCAAGTTTCTCTTTGTAAAAGGGCTCCTTGGCAAATTATCTTTGGAAAACCTGACATGTCATCTCTCCTTTTTTTTAGAGATTCAATATGCAGAGTAGCACAGTAAGAGCTCTGAGAAGTCCAGCTTTTACAATTTTTTAACTCATCATTTTTCCATTTTATTTTATCATTAAGCCTTTTGCAGTAGTATCTCTCAGAACTAGTATGCTGCAGAACGGTTTTTAGGAAAAATGCTATAATTTTTGAAGAGAAAAAAAAATTCCCTCTGCACACTTGAGGTAAACAGATACTAAAGAAATAATCGGATAGGAGGGTTAAAAAAAAACTAATCTGCTTTACAATAGGGCCAAGCATGATATTCATTCATTCATTCCACAAATCTTTACAATGACTAAATGTGACCACTTACTATGGGGCAGGCAGAGTTTCACATGCTGGAGATACAGGAAAGAGCTAGACAAGAGCTTCTTCATAGAGGTTTCATTCTACAGGGAGACTATAAAATTGAACCTAGGTTTTTAATCCTCTTTGAACATGTTTGTAAAATAAACTTTCAGACCGTGAGGTGAGTTAAAAGTCCCTACCGGAGTTTGGACAATTACCTTGCTAACTCCTGACCTTGTGTACCTAGCTCTGAATCCCTAATTTTGTCAGCCCCAGCTTCAACTCCTCTCAATGTCCTTGAACCTCAGCTTTCCTCCATGGAATTATCACTCTAGATGTTAGCATGCTGAGGCATCTTCAGCAGAGTAACCAGTTCCAGCCCATGACTGACAAATGCTAATCCGGACATCCCAGATGGATGGATGAGCCCTAGATCTTCAGGGGGCAGGGTGGTGTTAAAGTGGTAGTGCTGAGGGAGGTATTGAACAGCAATTATATATATTGAATATTTGAAGTGTCACATAAATTCACATAAATTGATAAGACGTTCCATTTTATTAAACAGCAGGAGGAAGAATTACTCTAAAACTCAAACATATATTTGTCTCAAAAAGCAAGGGTTCAAGCCTATCCTAGTTCTTTTCAGATATTTCACATTTACTCCTTTCAAGGTAGCACATCCAAAGTATTTCAATTATTTAGTTATATAAATCTAAACAAAGGCAAGAGGAGTTAGAAAATTAATGTTCTAATATGCACTAGTATTTGTAAGATGAAATCATTATATAAGACTCCTGGCCAGTGGCCAAAATAGTATGTCAGTTGCAAAACTTAGAGTAAAACCATCTTCAATTGCTACTCTAAAGCTAAACCAAGTTAACAGATAAAGCACTTGACATTTAATGATATTTTTAAAACTAAATAAATTTTACTCATTAATTTCCTATAAGCAAAATTTCAATTAAAAATAAGTACAATGCTAATAACTTCCAAAAATGACAACAGGCTCCTTCATTTTAAATTACTAAAATATTTTTCATTTTTCATTATTTTATAACTTTAGGCAGTAGTGTCCTCATAAATGTTTAACAACTGGCTCTTTGGGTGGGGAGGAGGGGTTCTGATTTGCAGCATTTGCCTATTTCCGTGGTATTAAATACACCCATTCACCGTGATTGGTTTCAAGCTACCAGTGTGATATCATTTTGGAGCTGAAAGCTGCATATAATTAGCTTTCCTGAGTCAATGCAAGCCAATGAGAGTGGCCTACTGCACACCATGGACTAGATTTTCATGTTCTGTGTACAGCTTTACTCAAATCCTTTTCTTACAATTAAGGGAACTGCCACCAGGTGATGAGAAATGCATGGATCCTGTTTCCAGAAATACAAAGAAATTCATATCATGAATCTTGAATTTTCAAAGCCTCCATTAAAGAGAACCCAAATCCCAAACTATAGTTCTTTATTAGAGATGCTAAATTATGTAGAGCTATTTAACATTTTTTTTTTTTCTTGACAGGCAGTATAGCATGCTGGGTAACAGAGTCCTGATGTTGAGTTCAGAGTCTGCCCCTCTCTACTTCTGTGATTTGGGGCTAGTTATTTTATTTTTATCTCTTTGTACTATTATTTCATTACCTGTGAATAATAGAGCTAATTATCACATTAGCTAATAGAGTTATTGTGAGGATCAAATGAGATAGTCTATATAAAGGGATTTGCAACTGTGCACAGCACAGTGAAAATTTAATTGTATTAGTATTATTAATGGCATTGGCTAATTCTAATGAAAGACACTCATCAAGTTGTTGATTGAGGGTTGGCTCAGCTGCAAAATATGCTGGGACTTTGGCACTGTAGAGTCAGTGAAAAGGAGTGGATCTGGAGACAGGCAGAGACTTGCCTGCTGAAAAACCAGGGATGGTCTCCCAACCCCACCACTTAGTGACTTTACCCTTCTATGTCTGAGTTCTCTTATATGTCAAACAGGTATAATAATAGCACCTGGCCAGGCGCAGTGGCTCACTCCTGTAATCCCAGCACTTTGGGAGGCCGAGGCGGGTGGATCACGAGGTCAGGAGCTCAAGACCAACATGGCCAAGATGGTGTAACCCCGTCTCTACTAAACGTCTCTACTAAAAATATAAAAATTAGCCAGACGTGGTGGTGGGCGCCTGTAATCCCAGCTATTCAGGAGGCTGAGGCAGATAATTTCTTGAACCTGGGAGGCAGAGACTGCAGTGAACTGAGATCGTGCCTCTGCACTCTAGCCTGGGCGACAGAGCAAGAGTCTGTCTAAAAAAAAACAAATAGCACCCAATTCATAGCATTGTAATGAAGTTTAGTATATATACATATAAAGCACTTAGAATAGCATATTGGCATACAGTAAGCACTCGATAAACAATAGTTACTATTTTTTAAGTCACAGACTGTTGAACAGGAAGTATGCTAAAGTTGTGACTTGGCCAAAAATACAAATGTCATCAAGTGATAGCAGTAGGCTCTAAATATTGTTACTGCCCCCTTGGTATGGATTCAGGAAATGGGGCAGAACAGCATATAAGGACAATTGTTTGAATTAACTCGTAGGAAAAAAGAAAAACAGACATAAAGAAATGGTCACTGACTGAAAAAGATCATTTGATACCTTTTTCAATAATTTATACTAAATTGTTGTGATACCATAGCTTAATATTTCTCTAGCTTATTCTTCACATTGTATTAATAATTGTCTTTCAATTTGTCTTAAATCATCTCTGGGGATATGTTGCTCCTAGAAACTGCACTGTGCATTACAACCATATGGAGTCATTATGAAACATACTAATGCTTAGAAACTGGCTTAGTTATTCTAGGGTAGGACCTGGACATCTGCATTGTTTTCATAATGGCCCAGATTATTTAAGCGTGCAGCTGGGCTGAGGACTTCTATCTTAGAAGAAGATGGTTTCAGAATTCAAATCAGTGGCCATTAAAAACCTTCTCCTCACACCTGCTAGCTTTGAGTATTGCAGCATGATGAATAATTCCTGTGACTATCCTTTTTTCTAACACTCTATTGAAATCAGATTTTAATTTATCTTTCTTTCATTAAGCAAAGGGGGAAAAAAGGAATAAGAAAGAGAAAAAATTTTTCAACCAACATTTTTGTCTTTATTCAACCAACATTTATTGAAAATCTGCTATAGGACAAATAAGGTGTTGACTTCTAATGAATAATGTGGATTTCATAGCCTGTTAAAGGAATTCGTGGCCTGAAGTTCAAAGAGTACCTCCTACCTGGTTAAAATTAATTTGCAGATTCTTTAGGTGAAATTTTTTTTTCTTCAATATTTTTTATTGTGGTAAAATGCACCAGTCATAAGATTTACCATCTTAATTATTTTAAGTGTATAGTGCAGTGGTATTAAGTGCATTCATATTGTTGTGCAACCATTATCACTATCTATCTCCAGAGCTCTTTTTTTTTTTTTTAAACTGAGTCTTGCTCTGTCACCCAGGCTGGAGCACAATTGCACAATTTCAGCTCACTGCAACTTCCACCTCCTGGGTTCAAGTGATTCCTATACCTCACTCTCCTGAGTAGCTAGGATTACAGGCATGAGCCACCATGCCCTGCTAATTTTTGTATTTTTTAGTAGAGACAGGTTTTTGGCATCTTTGGCATGTTGGCTAGGTTGCTCTGACCTGCGATCACCCCTGACCACAGGTGATCCTCCCACCTTGGCCTCCCACAGTGCTGGGATTACAGGCGTGAGCCACCACGCCCAGCCTACAGAGCTCTTTTCATCTGGCAAAACTGAAACCCTATACCCATTAAATAACAATGCAACCTCTTACCTCCACTGCCAGCCACAGGCAGTCACCATTCTACCTTCTGTATCAATCAACTTGATTCCCCTAGGTACTTCATGTAAGTAAAATCATATAGTATTTGTCTTTTTGTGACTGGCCTATTCCCCTTAGCATAATGTCCTCAAGGTTCAACCATGTTGTAGCATATATCAGAATTCCTTTCCTTTTTAAGGCTGAATAATACTTCCTTGCATGTATATATCACATTTTGCTTATCCATTCATCTGTTGATGGTCACTTGAGTTGCTTTCATGTTTTAGCTGTTGTGAATAATATTTCTATGAATACGAATGTACAAATAACCATTTCAGAACTTCCCTTCTGTTTTTGAAATTTTGTTTAGAGTTGGGTCTTGATCTGTTTCACAGGCTAGAGTGATCATGGCTCACTGCAGCTCCAACTCCTGGGCCCAAGGGATCCTCCTGCCTCAGCCTCTGAGTACCTGGGGCTACAGAGGCATAGCCACCACACGCAGGTAAGTTTATTTATTTTTTAGAGATGGAGTCTTGCTGTGTTGTCCAGACTGGTCTTGTACTCCTGACCCCATGTAATCCTTCTACCTCAGCCTTCCAAGTTTGCTGGGATTACAGGCATGAGCCACTCTACCTGGCTGAAACCCTACTTTCAATTCTTTTGGATATATACTCAGAAGTAGAATTAGTAGATCATACTGTCATTCTAATTTTACTTTTTTGAGGAAATACCATACTGGTTTCCACAACGACTGTGCCATTTTACATTCCCATCAGCTGTGCACAGTGTTCTAATTTCTCCACATCCTCGCCAAACCTTGTTATTTTCTGTTTTATTGATAGTAGTCATCCAAATGGGTGTGAGATGGTATCACATTGCCGTTTTGATTTCTATTTCCCTAGTGATTAGTGACACTGAGCATCTTTTCATGTGCTTGTTGATCAGTTGTATATCTTCTTTTGAGAAATATCTATTCAAGTCCCTTGTCCCTTTTGAATCTGGTTGTTTGTTTTTTTCCTGTTGAGCTTTAGGAGTTTTTTCTATATATTCTGGGTATCAGTCCCTTATTAGATATATGGTTTACAATATATTCTCCTTTTCAGTAGGTTGCCTTTTCATTCTGTTAATGACATCCATCGATGCACAAAAGTTTTTAATTTTAATGAAGGCTAACATCTATTATTTTCTTTTGTTGCTTGTGTCCTTCGTGTTATATCCAAGAAATCACTGACAAATCCAATGTGGTGAGGATTTTGTCCTATATTTTCTTTTGAGTTTTGTAGTTTTAGGTTTTATGTTTAACCTCTTGATCCATTTTGAGTTAATTTTTGCATATGGAATTAGATAAGGATCTCGCTTCACTCTTTTGCATGTGGATATCCAGTTATTCTAGCACCATTTGTTGAAAAGACTTTCCCTCATTGAATGGTCTTGGCACCCTTGCTGAAAAGCACTTGACTATGTACATGAGGGTTTATTTCTGAGCTCTCTATTCTATTCCAGTGGTCTGTATGTCTGTCTTTATGCCAGTTATTTGGGTGAAATTTTGATACGTGGAAGATTACTATTAGTATCAGTAGAGCATCAAAAGAAATATCAGAGCTATGGAAATTTGGGTCAATAAAATATTTTTAGACTGGCAACATGTAAGCCATATATTTATATAACCCAGCTTCTAGCCACCTCCAGTTTGTACTGGCATCTTTAGAAGAAGCAGCAGCAACAGAAATAGCCCAACACAGCCTCTGATGTCCTCTTTTCAACATTTCTCTTTCTGCATGCCTCTGTGGTTCCTCTTTGCTTGCTCTGCCCTTCTAACAATTCCAACAAGCAGGCTGATAAGAAGGGAAGATTTCTTTTTTCAGGTTTTGAGCTTACATTGGGAGGGAAAAAGTAGCCAGTTTGATTGTCAGTCATTTATACTTTAGTGTAAAATACAGAATGCTGATGATCTGGGGTACTTAGAGACCACTGAGACAGAAATAGCAGGGATAAACATCTACTTTGACATCTACTTTGCTGCAGAGTCAGGACTATAAAAACCCAGATATCTGTTCAGCATTTCTTCCACCCTACTGCTTCTTCATGGTGGAGCCAAGAGCAGGTGTTTTAGTAGAAGTTTGGCCAAGGGTTCTCAGTGCTGTGGGCTGGATAGTGAGTGCAAACAATGTGGCAAAGGATGCAAGACAGGATGATATTGATGAAAAGCATTGCCTACCTTTGTATTTTGCAAACACATAGCCCTCGATCAAATTCGACTAAGAAAGATGAATTGGGTATTTTGAAATACTGAACTAGTTTCAAAAGAGTTGATGTTTGTTCCATTCTTACTGAAGTTTGCAAGATGCTCTCAGCTATTCAGAGCACTCATACAGGGTACATATTTGAATATCAACACAGGATAATGCTATTCTCATCCTTGGGGTGATCAGAGGGTTTCAGGCTCCCGCTATTTCACATTCTGCTTGCTACAAAAAGAGAGAGGTGAAAACCTCTCACAGCAGGAGAAGCTCTTTCCTTGTCAGAAATTCTCACATAAGTAGTTTCTAGTTATTCTCTTAATCACTTTACCCTTGGTTTTCCAATTTCATCATATTTTTGGAAAGTCTTATTATACAAAGGGCATGGCAGTTTAACAATAATGCTGGGCAAGAAAGGAGTCTTTGGTATGTTTGCTATGTAATGCAGCCAAAAAAAATTCCAGCTAAATTTACAGAATTAATACATTTTCTTCATGATTCTCCAGGGTTTCCACCTAAGGCAAAAATCAGTACTGAACAAATTTAGGCCAGAAGATATTGTACTTGGATAGCTTACTTGAATTGCCTGACTTGGGAGCTTTTTTGTTCCTCATTTGTGATTTTCATGAGCTATGAATATGCTATAAAGTTAGGTATTTCTCATCTGGGTTGGGTGTGAGATTTCTTATTAAAAATGAAGTTATAACAGGAAGACAAAATGTAATTGTACCAATCTGAGATTATGGCTGGAGTACATTTATTCAAAGAAGAGTTCTTCTTTTAATAGCTATTCGTTATGGTCTACCGTCAAAATTCCTGCATGCCTTTTAAAATCAAGATATTTGAAAGAGGACTTTTTGATGCTGTGTGTTGAGTCTTGAAATTGTTGAAGTGTTGCTGCCAAAGACTCTCAGTGCTTAACTTGAAAAGATGTTTCGATGGACAATCATTTAGAACATTTAGAGGAAATAAGCATTTAAATTAAGGAAGGAGACAACCCCTCATATCGTCTTATGCCCAATTTCTGCCTCCAAAGAAAGAAGAAGTAAAAACTAAAAGGCAGAAATGAAATCCACAGGCAGACAGCCCGGCACCACACCCTGAGCCTGGTAGTTAAAGATCAACCCCTGACCTAATTGGTTATGTTATCTATAGATTACAGACATTGTATAGAAATGCACTGTGAAAATCCCTATCTTGTTTTGTTGCAATCTAATTACGATCTAATTACCAGTGCATGCAGCCCCCAGTCACGTTCCCTCTGCTTGCTCAATCAATCACAACCCTCTCACACGCACCCCCTTAGAGTTGTGAGCCCTTAAAAGGGACAGGAATTGCTCACCCAGGGAGCTCAGCTCTTGAGACAGGAGTCTTGCCGATTCCCCACGGCCAAATAAACCTCTTCCTTCTTTAACTCAGTGTCTGAGGAGTTTTGTCTGCGGCTCGTCCTGCTACAGAATGAATCATTGACCCAAACAAGAAAAGCTTCCATATTATTTAAAATGCATCAGAAACTCTGAAGGAATCATCAGCAAATGTGAGTTCAGTGGAACATCCCTAGATCCTTGCTCCAAGAGCAAAATGGCGAATCATGCTTCTAAGGTCCATCGAAAATTAACGTTCTTCAAGGCTCCTTTCATAGCACTTACTTTAGGGTGTGTTTTACCTTATCAGAGGAGAATATGAGTAGGCGAGTGTTAAAATATGCTATCTAGCCAAAAACGTCATTATTCCCTACAATTTTCTGCTCCTGTACAAAATACGACCTTTTTTTTTTTTTTATTATACTTTAAGTTCTAGGGTACATGTGCACAACGTGCACAACTTTTTAATATTACCATCCAAACAATCCTACTAAATAAATAATGAGAATTAATTAAAATTAAAATGTTAATTGTCTATAGTCTCTAATCTGTCCAAAATGATTCGCCTATTTGAAAGATTTATCATTGAACTTCTTGCAATTAAAAATATGTCTATGAATGCGAAAATATTATATTTCCTACCTGGGTTGTGGATACACGGGTGTCTTCACTTTGTATGTATATTACACCTCAATAAAATGTAAAAATAGGTAATATAAGACATGCTCCATAATAACAAACTTGGAAAAATATATGCAGCTCATATCATAGACTAAAGGTTAATTGTCTTCATCTATATATAACTATATATAATTATGTAGGCTATATATAAATCTCCTAAAATCAAAATGAAAAAGATCTATAACCCAAGAAAAAATGTGCAAAGGATATGAACTTATAGTTCACAGAAAAAAGAAATACAAGAGAGTCTTAAATATATATGATAATGTGCAATCCCATTTCAAGAGAAATAGAAATAAAACTTTTTTGAAACAGAACTTTTTGTCTATCAGATTGTTCAAGGTCAGAAAGATTGTTAACACTATGTGGCAAAATCAAGGAGATCTTCAAGATTTTCTATATTACAGAGAGATGTGAATTGGTACCACTTTTATGGAGGATAATTTGATGATATCTATCACGTTTACAAATGGATTTTCTTTGACCCAGCAATTCTACTTGTAAAAATTTAATCTATAGACATGTTCAAGCATTTGTAAGTTGACACATATACAAGGATATGTGTGGCAGCATTGCTTGCAGGAGCAAAAGATGAAAAGCAACCTAAATGTCTACCAGTAGAGGACTGGTAAAATAATGCTAAAGTTAAACAACAAGATACTCTTAGCCCCAGAAAAGAATGGGGATATTCTTTATGAGCTGATGAAACAGGAAATGTTCCCTGACGACTTCACAGGACTCATGAGTGGCTCATTTAATCAGCCTGCAGTTCTCAACCCCTCACAGGAGGGGAAGCATGCAGGTGAGTGTGTGCAGGGGCCAGGACAAGTGCTTCTGGGCGCTGGCAGGAACAGAACTCTTTGTGGCCCTGCGGCAGCATCTAGGGGGATACCCGCGACCCCTGGAGCCCCAGAGGGTGTGTGTTATAGTGTGCACTTTAGCTTTGCTGTTTGTGGACAGCTTAAGTGTTTGATATCTCAGTGTAACAGCCCTCTGTATCCTGAGCTCTTGTTCGGTGTCAGGAAGAATCACGTCGCACAAACGAATTGAAGATGGTAAATGCAGGAGATTTTATTGCTGATGAAAGTGGCTCTCAGTGGGATGGAAAGCTGGAAAGAGGATGGAGCCGGAAGGTGGTCTTCCCCTGGAGTTTGGCCGTCCCTGGCCGAACTCTTCTCTGAGGTCCCACGTCAAGCTGTCCCTCTGAAGTCAAGCTGTTTCTCTCTGATATCCAGCTGCTTCTCCTTTTCTTTCCTCTGCTGCACCACTGCAAGTGGAGGCTGGATTTTTATAGATATAGGACGGGGGATGGGGTAGTCCAGGGTGATTTTGGAAAAGGCAACATTTGAGCAGGAAAGCGAGGATGTAAAGTTCTCATTTTGGGCTGCTGGTCCAGGCTTGAGGGTGGGTCCCTTACTGGGGACCGCCCTCCTCTACCCAGTATTTCCCTGCCTCCTGTCCATATCACTGACATGGAATGATCTCCAAGATATATTGCTGGGTGAAAAATAAAAACAGGGTATAGGACAGTGTATATATAGTACACTATCATCCACAGAAGAGGGAGAGATTATATATTAATATCTGCTTGTATATGCACAAAATATGCTTAGAGAAATAGATCAGAAATTCACTATTATTATCATTACTTGTTTTCTTGCTTACTGTCTTCTAGAATGTCAGGTTGGAGCACAGAGAGATATTAGCACTGCTTTGTTCGCTACATCAATTAGAGAACGTGTTACACAGAGAAGGTTAATACTTATTGAATATCAGCACTCAAACAGACAAACCCAAACATACAAAAACAAGTTTTACACAAACCTCAACATAAGTCAACAGATACATGTTTTTCAACAAATGAATTGAGAAACTCGTATTATTGATTGCTCTACAGACGGTAACTGCATGGCTTGGGAACTGAGGTTCAAAGAAGACTTTTCATTACATATCTTTCTGTACCTTTTGAATAATGAACTAAGTGAATGTATTATTTCCAAAATAAAAGGATAAATTTTTAAAAATATGCCCATGAATTTCTGTCCTTTCAAGTAAACCTGAGATATCTTGCAAATAGAAATAGGTCAGAAGCATGGTGGGTGCATGAGGGATCTTATCCAGCCTTAAGGGGTCGGTAGGTCAGAGAAGGCAATGCATGTAGTACAATTTAGTTAAAAAAAAAAATCCAGGGATTCTGTTCTGTTATGTTTTGTGTTGTGCTGCTTTTTAGTGACTGTTCATGTTCCTAGTGAGTTATCATTGTTACTAAAAAGAAATTATGGCCAGCCGCAGTGGCTTATGCCTGTAATCCTAGCACTTTGGGAGGCTGAGGTGAGCAGATCACCTGAGGTCAGGAGTTCAAGACCAGTATAGCCAACATGGCAAACCCTGTCTCCACTAAAATACAAAAAATTAGCTGGGTATGGTGGCACGTGCCTGTGGTCCCAGTTACTCAGGAACTCGGAAGGCAGAGGCTTCGGTGAGCTGAAATCCTACCACTGCACTTCAGGGTGGGGAACAGAGTGAGACTCTGTCTCAAAAAATAAATAAAATAAAATAAAATAAAAGACAAATAACTAAAAAAGCAAAAATTTTGGTATGGGACTTATACAGTCTCTTTCAATACCAGTTCTATTACTCTAAGAAATCCTAGGAATCAGTTAAAGATTGTGGTTATTCAAATTCTAATTTAATCCTATATTTATTGAAATATTGCTGTCTTTCTGAAGAATGCCCTTTATAGAATGCCCCAAAGAGAATTCATAGGACACAAGAAAAGACAGTCTTGGCATTGAGACAACCAATTTGCTAGGTTGGTGTCATGTCTTATTTGGTGTTCGGCAGGCATCTAACACAAAATCAAAACTGTTTTTGGCAGTTAATTAGCAAATGGGGGTGCAGTACAGCTAGTCTGGTTGTGCCAACACCAATCATTAAAGTAGCTGAGAAAAATTAGACCACATGTAGCAATGGCCTTAATTCCTCATGATGGTAAGATATATGCTTAGTGAAATTGTTTAACTCTTTCATACTATTGATATGAACAGGAGACAGGGAAATACTGGGCAGAAGAGGGCAGTCCCCAGCAAGGGCCCTACCCTCCAGCCTGGACCTGCAGCCCAAAGTGGGAACTTTACATTCCCCTCTTCCCACTCAAATGTTGCCTTTTCCAAAACTGCCTGGCCTGCCCTGCCCCTATCCTGTACCCATAAAAACCCCAGGCTCCACTGGCAGCAGCATGACACAGAAGGAGAAAAGAGAAGAAACAGCCAGATGTTGGAGAGAAGCAGCTTGACTTCAGAGGGATGGCTTGACAGCAGGACCTCAGAGAAGAGGTCCCTCTGAAGTCAAGCCGTTCCTCTAAAGTCAAGATGCTTTTTTAGGGGAAGATCACCTTCCTGCTCATACTTTTTCCAGTTTTCCATCCCACTGAGAGCCACTCTCATTGGCAATAAAATCCCCCACATTTACCATCTTCAATTCATTTGTGCGACCTGATTCTTCCCGGACACTGAACAAGACCTCAGGATACAGAAGGCTGTCACACTGAGCTGTTAAACCCTTAAGCCATTTGTGGACAGCAAAGCTAAAAGAATGTGCTGTAACACATGTCCTCTGTGGTTCTGAGGGTCACAGGTACTCCCCTAAATGCTGCCATGGGACCGCATGGAGTTCTGCTCCTGCGGCTTCCCAGAAGCACTTACCCTGGCCTCTGCACCTGCTCACCTGTGTGCTCCCCCTCCTGCGAGGGATTGAGAGCTGCAGGCTGAGAAAATCAGCTACCTTTTTCATAAGTCCCACGAAGGAATCAGGGAAAATTTTGTTTCACTATTAGGATAGAGAGATCATTTTCAGTGATCACATTTTGTTTTTGACATGGAAAACCTGCACCATCAGCTTCCCTACTTTTGAGATTTTGGGACTCAGACTGACTTCCTTGCTCCTCAGCTTGCAGATGGCCTATTGTGGGACTTCACCTTGTGATTGTGTGAGTCAACACTCCTTAATAAACTCCCTTTCATATATACTTCTATCCTATTACTCCTGTCCCTCTAGCAAACCCTGACTAATACAGACATTGGTACTTGGTAATGGGGCACTGCTGTAAGGATACCCAAAAATGTGGAGGCAACTTTGGAACTGGGTATCAGGCAAAGGTTGGAACAGGTGGAGGGTTCAGAAGAAGACAGGAAAATGTGGGAAAGTTTGGAACTTCCCAGAGAATTGTTGAATGGTTTTGAGCAAAAAGCTGATAGTGATATGGACAATAAAGTCCAGGCTGAGGCAGTCTCAGATAGATATGAGGAACTTGTTGAAAACTGGAGCAAAGGTGACTCTTGTTGTGCTTTAGCAAAGGGGCTGGTACCTTCTTGCCCCTGCCCTAGAGGACACATAGAAATATGTGGAACTTTGAACTTGAGAGAGATGATTTGGGGTATCTGGTGGAAGAAATTTCTAAGTGACAAAGCATTCAAGAGGAAGCAGAGCATAAGAGTTTGGAAAATTTGCAGCCTGACAATGCAGTAGAAAAGAAAATCCCATTTTCTGGGGAGAAATTTAAGCTGGCTATAGAAATTTGCATAGTGATGAAGAGCCAAATGCTAACTGCCAAGACAATGGGGAAAATGTCTCTAGGGCACGTCAGAGACCTTCAGGGCAGTCCTTCCCATCACAGACCTGGAAGCCTAGGAGGGAAAAATGGTTTTGTGGGCCAGGTCCAGGGCCTTCCTGCTCTATATGACCTCAGGACATAGTGCCCTGCATCCCAGCTGTGGCTAAAAGGGGCCAACATAGAGCTCAGGCCTTTGCTTCAGAGAATGCAAGCCGCAAGCCTTGGTGGCTTATATGTGGTGTTGGGCCTGTGGGTGCACAAAAGTCAAGAACTGAGGTTTAGGAACCTCTGTCTAGATTTCAGAGGAAGTATGGAAACACCTGGATGTCTAAGCAGAAATTTGCTGTAGAACCATGAGGTTCCCCTCATGAAGAACCTCTGCTAGGGCAGTGTGGAAGGGAAATGTGGGACTGGAACCCTCATAGAGTCCCCAGTGGAGAATTGCCTAGTGGAACTTTGAGAAGAGGACCACTGTCCTCCAGACCCCAGAATGGCAGATCCACTAACAGCTTGCACTGTGCACAGACATTCAACACCAGCCCATGAAAGTGGCCAGGAGGGGGCTATACCCTGCAAAGCCACAGGGGTGGAGCTTCCCAAGGCTGTGGGAGCCCACCTCTTCCATCAGCATGTCCTGAATGTGAGACATGGAGTCTAAGGAGATCCTTTTGGAGCTTCAAGATTTTGAAATGGCCTCATTGCCTGAGGTACCACCTGTAGTTCTTTGTCTCATGAACAAGGAAATCAGGGAACACGAACTCCAAGGGAGAGGTTAGAGCAGACGTTTAGTAAGTGAAAGAAAGAGAGAAAGCTCTCTGTCACAGAAAGGGATCCCAATAAACAGTGGCCGTTTTACAGTTGAATACAAGGGCTTTTATAAACAAGCTAGTGGGGAGGAGTGTTTAATTTACATAAGGTGCAAAAAACTGGTTAGGACTAGGTATGTCATTTGCATAAGGTGTGAATTTCTGACAGCTCCCCCCCCACCCCGCCCTCCTAGTGCGCATGTGAGCTCTTGGCTGGAGTTACTCCATGTTGTTCAACCTCCCTTACTGCACATGTGTTAGGGGGCAGAAATCTTCCTTGCAGACGTGCCTAGCCCAGTGTAGCTCCTCTTATCTTTGCAGCTGCAGACATGTTCTAAGTAAACCTCCCCCAATGTAAGTTTTCTTATCTGGGTATATCCAAAAAAGGAAAGGAGTGTGCTCACTGAAGCCCACTGTATATATGTGAAACCTGCTGATTACACAGAAGGCATCCTTTTATGCTGGACCTTGCTTCCTTATCTGTGTGTGAAGTTTAATCTTTCAGGCTGCCTCTTCCATCAGAAAGGAAATTCAACTGAGGACTTTGCTATCTGCCTAACTGGTTGCTTCCTTTCTTCCTTCTCAATTTGACTGCCCTGCTGGATTTCAAACTTGTATGGGGCTGGTAGCCCCTTCGTTCTGGCCAATTTCTCTCGTTTGGGATGGATATATTTATCCAATGCCTGTACCCCTATTGTATCTAGGAAGTAACTAACTTGCTTTTGATTTTACATGCTCATAGTCAGAAGGGACCTGCTTTGTCTCAGATGAGACTTTGGATTATGGACTTTTGAGTTAAGGCTGAAATAAGACTTCGGGGATTTTTGGGAAGGCACGACTGGTTTTGAAAGGTGAGGACATGAGATTTGGGAGGGGTCAGGAGCAGAATTATGTGGTTTGGCTGTGTTCCCACCAAATCTCATCTTGAATTGTAGCTTTCATAATCCCCACGTGTCATGGGAGGGACCTGGTGGGTGGTAACTGATTCATGGGGGTGGGTTTTTCCTGTGCTGTTCTCATGATAGTGAAAAGTCTCATAAGATCTGATGGTTTTATAAAGGTAGTTCCCCTACACACACCCACTTGCCTGCTACCATGTAAGACATGCCTTTGCTCCTCCTTTGCCTTCTGCCATGATTGTGAGAACTCCCCAACCATGGGGAACTGTGAGTCCTTTAAACCTCCTTTTCTTTATAAATTACCCTGTCTTGGGTATTTCTTTATAGCACTATGAAAATGGGATAATACAATAAATATTACCTGGAAGCACACAGTGTGCATCTGTCCCTCATTGATGATGCTAATTTTAATCACCTGGTCAAAGTATTGTCCAGTTTCTCCATTCTATAGTTACTGGGGTTTTCCCTCAGTTGCAATCAATAAGAAGGCAGTAGAGAGGTATTATAGTGCTATGCAAATATCCTGCTTCTCACTAAATTTCCTCCTAGGTTTGGCATGCATTGATGATTCTGTATAAACCAGTCTTTACCACCATGGTTGCAAATGATGATCTCCCAAATCCAATATTCCCTTGACATTTACCAGGAAGTCCTTGCCATTCTGTGTTAAGCAAGAGAAGTCACTTATATTCTATTATCTATTTATCCACCTATTTACCAATCATCTATCTGTCTATCATTAGATTATAGACTCATGAAGACTCATGAGTTCATATATTTCAATGATTTATAACTCATTATTTTACTTAGTGATTTTGGTATTCAAATTTTCCCATATTCCCAAACTGGCCATATTTGGCCAGTAGGAACCTATTCAGCTGGCCTCTGTGCCTTTGTGACATGCCCGTATCATGTTTTTGAATACTTCTTTATTTTCTGGAATAACAAGATGTTCCTGTATTACCTTGTACCTACCTTGTCCCTGCCCAAACGCTGGAAGCCATTTCTCTGAAAAGTCTTAGCTGTTTTCTGTGGGGACTGATACTAGAGACTAAAATCTGGATGCTAAGTATACTGATTGCTACTGGTATGTCTGCTTCTTAGCCCTTTCAGCAGTTAGGAAATATATGCATGTATACCCCTACATACATACACATATGTAAAAATAAATACACACACATAAATATATACATGTACCTGTATACTGGCATTATGACAGCCAGCCTCCAAGATGATCCCTGTGATCCCTGGCTCTGTATGTTCATACTCTTAGGTACATATAACATTGGATGAGGTCTGATCTGTGTGACGAACAGAACATGGCAGAAGTGATGGTGTGTCACTCCTGAGATTCAGTTGTAAAATACATTGGCTTCCATCTTGGTTTCTCTTTCTCTCTCTCTCTCATTTTCTCTGGGAGAAGCCAGCTGCCATGTTATGAGTAGCCTATGGAGAGGCTCACATAAGGAAGAAATGAAGCTTTCTACCAATGACCATATCAGTGAGTTTGGAAGTGGATCCTTCAGCATCTATCAACCTTTTAAGATGACTTCAGTCTTAGTCAGTAGCCTGGTTGTAACCTCATGAGAGACAGTGAGTCAGAACTATCCAGCTAAGCTACTCCTGGATTCCTGACCCACAGAAATTGTGAGATAATAAATATTTTAAGCTGCTAAATTTTAGGGTAATTGTTATGCATCAGTAGGAAACTACTACTACTACTACTACTACTACTACTGCTACTATTACTACTACTATTACTACTACAACTACACACACACACACACACACACACACACACACACACATATTTTGGAAATCGTCAGTACGTACCACAAGAAAGAATCCTATGGGAAGGGATTAATATCTGATGCATTTTATGGAACTGACCTACTGTGACCACCTCCAGAACTGTACAAGTAAAATGTCAAGGTTAGGAGACCTGCCCAAGCATTACCAAAGTACTTAATGTCAAGGTTCAAATTAGAACCGAATTCTTATGGTTCCTAGCACTCCCCTTACCCTAAGGATTCATTGAACTTGTTCCACTGGCATGTATTCAATAACTAACTTAAAATTCAGAATGCTTTAAATAGGTTAATCATTTCTCAAGGCATTTATGTTTAAAACTTAAAAAATAAATGGAATCATTTCCTCTTCTTTTTATCTTGAAATCAAATGCTACAGGGCAGATTTTTATTCATAGTTTCCCTATTAAGACAAGGTATAATTTATCAAGTTTTAGTAACATTTTGATGTATTGCTTTTGAAGAAAACCATTTGCTAAGAGATTAGTAACATGATATCTGGATAAACAGTTGCCTGCAAGTTGAAAAGCAAAGGTTCTTCTCAATTAACTTATATCACATTAGGCATTTATGTCAAGTGGGTACTTCATGGAATTTGACATCAGGACAAACATTATTAATAATAAATCTATCTTTCAAGTATATTATAAAGTATAATTAGTTACTATCTGAAGACTGCTTTGTATGTAGAAACTGCTTTAAAAATTCCAAGTACTATTTCTCATTAATAACCTTGAATGCATTTGACATTAATCAAATGTGAGTTAATTTGACATGAATCAAAATTGGTCATGACCTAGGAGTGGTATAAAAGATGTAATTATAAAACTTCATGGTTCTAGCCAAGTAGGAAGGAATGAAAAATGGAAATAGATATAAACATTTGAGAAAAAATTAAACACTAATTCAAAATAATAAAAAAGCAACTCAGGGCTCAAGAAAAATAATAAAATTGTGGGGCGGGAACAAAATAAGACAACCATTTGGCTATTGCTTTGGATTAAAGTGATACTTTTCTCTTGCAGAATTGATCATTTGACTTCATATGAAAACCCAAAAGGAATCAAGGCAGGAAAATAATTACCCTGATAAATCCTTGCAGTATTTCAAGACTCATAAAAATTTCCGAAGGGTTATAGATGGGCATCTTTTATTTCACTGGGGTTAAGATGAGCTCCTTTTTAAAATGTTGCCCAGTAGCTTAAAGTTAAAGCTATTGCTTCTAAAACTTTTACAGTTCAACAATAAAAAGCCTAATAAACCAATTAAAAGTGAGCAAAGGAACTGAATAGACATTCTTCCAAAGAAGACACAGTTAAGACCTCATTTAATGTGTTTGTTAGGTTCTTGGAAACTGTGACTTTAAGAAAAATGGCATAAAACAAAACCATGGGCTAACTGATATGAACAACAGTTTCAGTTTTTATGGTATATTTCTGGTCACAAAAACATCACCAAAATTCTAAATAAAGTCCAAGACACTTCTTATATTATACACGGAAATAAATGTGAGCTCTATACACATTTAGAAAAGATTAATAAAAACAAGATCATTATTTACCCACTTATTCCAGTTCAGGATCACAGGGGGCCAGAGCCTCTCCCAGTAGCTCAGGGAACAAGGCAGGAACCCGCTCTGGCCAGGATGCCATTCCATTGCAGGACACACTCATACACACACCTACACTCACTCAGACTGAAATGATGCAGACACCCCAGTTCACTCAATGGGCACAGTTATGGGATGTAGGAGGAAACCAGAGTAGCCAGAGAAAACCTGTGTAGACATGGGGAGAATGTACAAACTCCATACAGACAGTGGCCCTGGCTGGGAATTGATTTTGTTTTTCTCATCAACATTATAACGAAATGACATTGAATGAAACAATGTTATTCGAGGATCTATTATATACCAATGGCTGATAAACACATGGACAGACAGTCATTAGTCATTAAGGAAATGCAAGTTAAAACCACAATGAGATACCACTTTATACTCACTAGGATGGTTAGACCTGAAAAGTCAGGTAATAGTAAGTGTTGGTAAAGATATGGAGAAATCAAAATCCTCACACACTGCTAATGGGAATGTAAAATTATATAGCCATTTTGGAAAATAGCCTAGCATTTTTTACAAAAGTTAGAGATAAAATACTACTCCACACCTACTAGGATGGTTACACATTTTTAAATGAAATTAACAAGTTTTGGTGAGTTTGGAGAGAAACTGGAACTCTCATATATTGTTGATGGGAATGTAGAAAGGTTCAGCCACTGTGGAAAACAGTTTAGTCATTCCTCAAAAAGTTATAGAATTACCATATGACCCAGAAATTTCACTCCTAGGTATCTACCCAAAACATTGAAAGCAGGGACTTAAGCAGATACTTGTACACCAACGTTTACTGCAGCATTATTCACAGTTGCCAGAATGTGGAAACAACCCAAGTGTCCATCAACAGATTAACGGATAAACAAAATGTATTATATAGACACACAATGGAATATTATTCAGCTATAAAAAAGGAATGAAATTTTGCTACATGCTGTAACATAATGAAGCTTCAACACATTATCTAAGTGAAATGAGCCAGACATAAAAGGACAAGTATTATACGATTCTACTAATATGAGGTACGCAGGATAGGCATATTCATAGAGATAGAAGGTAGAATACTCTATTTGGAAATCAACATTGTCAGACAAAATCACAGAAAGATTAGGAAACCATCACCATTGAGGGGAGAGAAAAACGTATTGTGCCGATGAAACAAAAATCCTACGGAAAACGGAAGAATCAGAAGTGGTCCTTGAGAAAAACAGAATGGATCCAAGACAACAAACAGCAAAAGTAAGGGGAATAGAAGATGTTCTGACATGATTTAAAAAAACGAAAGTAGGTCAGGCGCGGTGGCTCATGCCTGTAATCCCAGCACTTTGGAAGGCCGAGTTGGGCAGATCACGAGGTCAGGAGTTCGAGACCAGCCTGGCCAACATGGTGAAACCCCGTCTCTACCAAAAATAAAAAAAATTAGCTGGGCGTGGTGGTGGGCGCCTGTAATCCCAGCTACTCGAGAGGCTGAGGCAGGAGACTGTTTGAACCTGAGAGGCAGAGGTTGCAGTGAGCCAAGATCATGCTGTTGCACTCCAGCCTGGGCAACAGGGTGAGACTCTGTCTCAAAAAAACAAAAACAAACAACAACAACAACAACAACAACAACAAAAACCAAAAATAAATGATTCTTCTATCAAGAAGAGCAAATTAAAACTTCGGCAGGGAAAAACTTTATAATAAAGCAAATTGAGCTATGGCCAGATTCGGATGGAAAATATGAAGATAATTCAGGTAGACTTATTCATTATAGGAATATTAGTCTTTGAGTGGCCCAAGACATGGGTTCTAATTGTTCCATTATTGAAGAGGTTTTTTCTTATAGTCTTCAGGTCAATAGCCTCTATAGTTTGATCATTACTAGACTGTTCTGATTGGGTTGGAACCAAGCACTTTGCCTAGGTACTACAGTGTGCAGGAACTCCCAGCTGCATGTATATGCAAAGTGGGGGAGATTGATGTGTGCCTTATACCTATCCACCCCCAACAATGATGAGTGTGTCACATCATTCTTCAGGTGGTCTCCACCACTCCCAGACTTTACTAGTTTCAGAGAATGTTGTCTTGAGCAGTCCAGAGAAGTAGGGAAATGAACTGCTGTGCCCCATAAAGGATTCTGCGCAACGAAATTTGACCTTTGGCTTATCCATTCCCAATTTTCTGTGCCATATAGCCCTGTCTTCAAGTATAATTACAAGAGAGGTATGGCCACATGCCTTTAAGTCTTTATAAATGGTGACCTCTCCTGGCTACTAATGGTATGGCACATATACATAAAGCCTGTCTTCTGGAAAAGTAATATATTAACTCCATACAAAATGTCCTAGAGGACAAGTGGATAAATCAACAGAAATATTTATTGATTTTACTCTAGTGTGGGTACATCATGCAATGCTATTAAAAATACTTTTAAAAATTCTGAAAGATTCCTGCTGCATGATTTCTTGGAATAAACTATTATTACGAAATAAACTATTATG
>NW_012106031.1:93670-96212 GCF_000951045.1 Mandrillus leucophaeus | reverse complement strand
TGAAATGAGCCAGACATAAAAGGACAAGTATTATACGATTCTACTAATATGAGGTACGCAGGATAGGCATATTCATAGAGATAGAAGGTAGAATAGAGTTTACCAGGGGTTGAGGGAAGGAGGAATGAGGAGTTATTGTTTAATGAGTGTAGAGATTCAGTTTGGGGTGATGAAATGGTTGCATACCATTGTGAGTGTAATTAATGGCACTGAATTGTACACTTAAGAATAGTTAAAATTCCATTTTTTTCACATAACCACATTTTGGTCAAACTTTTTAATGCCAAATTTTATGTTATACACATTTTACCACAATTTTAAAAAATTAATAATATAATACACCAAAGCCATTAAATTGCACATTTAAAATTGGTGAATATTATCTGTGGAGTATATCTCAGTAAAGCTATTACTAAAACACACACACACACACACAACTATGGCTGCTGAAGCCAAAAATATCTCTTAAATGTTACTTGCACACATGCACACAAATAAATATATTTGTATATTTCATTTCTAATCTCAAGCAAGCTTTCCTAAATCCCTCTAGTCCCATTAGAGTTAATCCTATCCATGCTTTTCCTTCACAGCATTACCACCACAGTTGAAACTAGATGGCTAGCTCCATGAGAACAAGAGCTTTTAATTCATTATTTTTAATTCAGTACTGCTTCCAAGGGCCTAGCATAGTGTCTAGAATAAAATTGTTGTTAGATGGATGGATGGATGGATGGATGGATGGATGGATGGATGGATGGATGGATGAATAGATGGATGCATGACTTATTGGGCTTAAAGTCTGCATGAATAGCTGTAAGTCTTGCTGCTTGATAATTTAACACTTGCAGAATTTATGGGTTAAACAGGACAAAGAGAGTTCAAATAAGGAAGTGAATAGCAACTGATTCTTAAAATTGCCTTAAGAACTCACCCCAAGAGACATACTTACAAGCACATTGAATACAGTGTGAAACATTATTAAATAAAGAGTCACCCAATTCTGATTTGAAAAGTAAGGCAAGAGGTTTCTAATGGTGCTATTTTGTAGTAGGATAAAATATTCACTTATACATTATGAGAAAAATGAGTTTGGGAGATAAAATATTAAGAGAAACTTTAAACTCTAGAAACAAACAAAGACAAGCTATTGATATGAGAGGGAAACTACACAAAGAGGTCAAGAGATCTGATTTATTTAAAGAAACAACATTTCAAGTAGAAAAACTCTAAAAAAAAAATCTAACTTGAGAGGAAAACAGACTTTAGATTGAAGAGGTCTGAAGAATAGTAAGGTCAGAGCAGAGGGCAAACTCAAACTGAAATTGGAAAAATATTCCTGGAGCTAATTACAGTCAGAAAGTGGAACCATTTCCCTAAAGAGGTAATTATAGTAAACTCAATAGCGATGTTCAAATGGAAATTAAATGTTTATGGAAAATGTGGTGTTCATTTTTCTGATAGAGGAAGTTCTTCTGGCTGACTCATGAGTTCATTACCCTCTTCCACCTTCTTCTACTTTTTTGCCTCTTATGAAGTTTTCCATTGGATCTGAGACTGGGTCTGATGAGTATTTTACAACTGTGCACTTGGTCAGCATTTTACATTTTACAGCAGACATTAGTTTAAATACCACATGTAAAACTTCCCCCAAAAAACTACGTCAGTGAAGGTTTGCAATATCATTTCTCAGCTTCAATTCAGTGCAAGAAACTATCTCAGGCCAAAGCTTCCCAATCTAAAGGACATTGAAGCCTAGTGAAATATTCAAAATCTCTTATTCAGATAGTTCTACATTCTATATTCCATAGAAAATTGCTACATTTATATAGTTCAAGATACAAATTGTGATTTCTGGTTCAAATAGCAAATTTAGAACTAATGCTTATCTCTTCTCTCTCCCTAGATCTCAATGAAATGATAGTAAAGAATTAAACCCATATCACATCAGTGGAGGAGAGATTTTGAGACATTTCTAGAAAATAAAAAAGAAAGAAAGTCTGTTGACAGATTCAACAAAGCAAAGACAAGACAACTCTGAGCTGTGCATGTGAAATAAGAATGCTGATATTCTGCAGAAGCTTGGGAAAGCAGGTATTATGAGAAAGTCAGATGGAAAGGGGAACCAAAAAGAGTGAAGGGATGATGGACCTTGTGCCTCTGAATAGCTCCTCTCCCAGGCTCTTCTCTCTAGGATGCCAAGAATTTCATTCCCAGGCAAAAAATCAGGGGCTCTTCTCTTAGGAATTTAGTTAACTGTCAGAGGAGAATTAGAGTTATTAGAGTACATGTGTACAGCCATTAACGTTCTGACATTTAGAGGCCACTCCTGCGTTATGGCCTGCTCCCCGTCTGCCGCCACTCCCAGTGGACGTAGAGCTCCTGGTCAGTCATCCTGATGATGCTAAAGAACCAATGAGAAAAACAGCAAAGGCACTCCAGGCCAGCTATTTGGAAATCAACATTGTCAGACAAAATCACAGAAAGATTAGGAAACCATCACCATTGAGGGGAGAGAAAAACGTATTGTGCCGATGAAACA
>NW_012106031.1:72994-92480 GCF_000951045.1 Mandrillus leucophaeus | reverse complement strand
TATATTAACTCCATACAAAATGTCCTAGAGGACAAGTGGATAAATCAACAGAAATATTTATTGATTTTACTCTAGTGTGGGTACATCATGCAATGCTATTAAAAATACTTTTAAAAATTCTGAAAGATTCCTGCTGCATGATTTCTTGGAATAAACTATTATTACGAAATAAACTATTATGACATGAACTATTATTATGAATACCATTCATCTGTGCTTCATAAATGACAGGGAAAAAAGTCCAAACTACTTATATCAAGCAAGATCTGACAATTAGGACTTTGTTAGACCAAAAGAATGAAAATGTAGTTTATAGGCTCTGGAGCTGGCAGTTTAGGGTTCGAACTTGATTCTGCCATTTACTGTCCAAGTGACCATGGACATGTTACTATACCTGTCTGAGTTTCAAATCCATAAAGTGGGATCACATACACTACTGTGGGAAACCAAAATAGACCACCCCAAAATACACTTCTTTGGCATATTTCGAGATGGCTGTTCAGAGGGGCTGCAGACACAGGAATAGCTCTGAAAGCTGTCCTTTTGTGAGGGAGATTTGCATCTGTAGAGGAAATCTGCACTCATGAAGTAAACAGCAGATGCAAACATCCTTTCTTTGAGGCTCCCTTATCTGCTTTATCTGGTTTTGGAAAAGATAACGCACAGGAAAAAGACTCTAAAGGTCTGGCACTTTTAAAGTTCAGACAGAGAAACTTTTACTACAACCAGTCTGAGGGCTGCTCCCCAAGGAAATGCATCCGTATAACAGAAAACCTTGGTATTTCCTTCCCTCGTCTCCCCATAACCCCCCGTAACCTGTGGCAACTTCACCCAGGAGCTCCAAGGCTCTATTTCTCTCTGTACAGTGTAAAAACTTCAGTCATGTGACCCTTCATCGAGTCTCATATTTTGTGTGGCTCCCATGCAGATGTGCACATTAATAAATTTGTATGCCTCGTCTCCTGTTAATCTGTCTATTGTCAGTTGTTTGATAGACAGAAATTATCAAACCTTCAGAAGCAGAGGGAGAAAATTGCCTTTTGCCTCTACACTATTTACTGCATAGACTGTGTGGGGTAAATGAAATAACATTGTTACATAAAAAAACTTAACATAGTCCCTGGCACTTTTTTTTTTTTTTTTTTTTTTTGGAGATGGGGTCTTGCTCTGTCATTCGGGCTAGAGTACAGTGGGGTGATCATGGCTCACTGCAGCCTTAAACTCCTGGGCTCAAATGATTCTCCCATTTCAGCCTCCCAGTTAGCTGGGACCACCACCATGAGCAACCATGCCAGGCTAATTTTTTTATTTTGTAGAGATGGGGTCTCCCTACATTGCCCAGGCTGGTCTCAAACTCCTGGGCTTAAGCAATCCTCCCACCTTGGCCTTTCAAAGCGCCGGGATTACAGACGTGAGCCATCACACCTGACCTGACCATTCACTTCTATCAGAAAATAAAATTGGATACTGTATCCCCCAAATATTTATATTTCTTTAAAATTACATTCATATAGCCCAATGTGTTACACACAATCCAAAAAATTAAAACAGAACTGTTTAAAGGATACAATACAGAATAAATATAAATAAAAGTTTTGTTACTTTCTTCCCACATTCCAATGAGTTATCTTATACAAATCCTTGCATAGGTGTACCCTACTATGGAGACAACTACAATAAAGGCGCAAAATGAGAGGCATTTCCCAAAAGATCTAGGTTTGAATCCAAGCTCATAATTCTCCTCTGTAATGCCCTACTATCCCTCTCTAAACTTATCTTTCACTGCTACAAAGGGTAAATCCCATAGTATAAGGAGCTATCTTTCTGCAATCCTGGTAAGCCACATTCACTGCAATTGAAGGCTCAGCTCCTTGGCTCAGAAGCCTTCCAGGAGGCCCCTAAGTGACCTCCCCAACACATGGGGTCCCATGTTAGTCCTGTCCTGCCTACTGCCGGGCCCATGTGAGTACATGCTATCTTGGACTTTGTGATAGTTAATATTGAGTGTCGACTTGATTGGATGGAAGGATGCAAAGTATTGTTCCTAGGTGTGTCTGTGAGGGTGTTGCCAAAGGAGATTAACATTTGAGTCAATGGACTGGCAGAGGCATACCCACTCTCAGTCTGGAGGGGCACCATCTAATCAGCTGCCAGCGTGGCTAGAATAAAGCAGGCAGAAGAAGTTGGAAAGAGCAGATTTGCTGAGTCTTCTGGCCTTCAGCTTTCTCCTATGCTGGATGATTCCTGCCCTCAAACATCGGACTCCGAGTTCTTCAGCTTTTGGACTCTTGGACTTGCACCAGTGGTTTTCCAGGTGTTTCAGTGTTCCAGTTGCGGCCTTTGGCCGCAAACTGAAGGCTGCACCATCAGCTTCCCTACTTTTGAGGTTTTGGAACTCAGACTGGCTTCCTTGCTCCTCAGCTTGCAGAAGGCCTACTGTGGGACTTCACCTTGTGATTGTGTGAGTCAATACTCCTTAATAAAGTCCCCTTCATATATACATATATCCTATTGAAGCAGCATCATTCATCTGGGGGAATACCCAAGGTTTGTTGCCTCATGCCAAGGAAATCAAGGACATGGACACATGTGGAGTGAGGTTAAGAGCGGAGGTTTAATAGGCAAAAGAAAGAGAAAGTAGAATAGCTCTCTTTCCTGCAGAGAGAGGGGCTCCTGAGTGGGTCTTCTGGTTCCGTGGTGAAATGCATGGGGATTTATAGACTGGCTTGATGAGGCGGTGTCTGATTTACATAGGGCCCAAATATTGGTTGGACCAGGTGTGACATTTACACAGTATGGGAAGAAGCTGGCCACTCGATGCTAATCTTTTATTATGTAAATGGGTTTTTTACCTGACTGGTACCCTGTTGTCTGCTCCTTACTGTACACATGGTTGATAAGGAAAAGGGAAGATGGAGCCGCCATGTTGAACATGCCTATAGCCACCAGGTAGACTTTTCCTATTGTCACAGCTGCTGACATTCACTTGCGCAAGCTTCCAGCTTCCTTACTTACGTTTGCAGCTCAATTTTACAGGCTTCTTTTTGTTAGAAAAGAAATCATTTGGGGGCTGCTTTTTATTACAAGGGAAACCTTACCAAGGACTTCCTTTACCCTCACTATCTGCATAAATAATTTCTTTTTAACTCTTATATCACTGTTAGTTCTGTCCCTCTAGTTCTGTCCGTGACTAATACAGACTCTTTGGCTTATATGTCTACGTATCTTGTCTCTCCAGCAAGGCTATTGTTACCAAACGCAGGTTTAACCACTCACAGCTTACAAAACCAATTAGCAAGGTTGAGGTATGGTAGAAGGAGAATGACTTTATTGTAAACCAAAGCTAGCAATGGGGGAAAATGATCCAGGCTCTTGCCTTAATGGAACCGCTTCAAGTTTCCAAGTGAAATGCAAGGGTTTGTGAAGGGAAAGTTTTGGCATAGAGGGTATGTAGGGGGTGAGGCAGTGCAGGTCTACGTGACTCGTTCCAATGACTCTTCTTGAGTTATTGCCCCATATGGTGAATGGGCTGGCATCATCTCAGGTTCGGTTGCATTGTAAATTAACTGTAGCCTTGAAGCAATCTTTTGGTGGGGGAGATTTCCACAGGTGCCTGTGTCAGAGGTGTTTGAACTAGAGCACTTCTGTTTTAAATAGGGGCTGGGTAAAATAAGGCTGAGACATATGGGGCTGCATTCCCAGAAGGTTAGGTATTCTAAGTCACAGGATGAGTTAGGAGGTCAACACACGATACAGGTCATAAAGACCTTGCTGATAACTCAGGTTTCAGTAAAGAAGCCGGCTAAACTCCACCAAAACCAAAGAGAGTGACTTCTGGTCGTCCTCACAGCTACACTCCCAGCAGTGCCATGACAGTTTACAAATGCCATGGCAATGTCAGGAAGTTACCCTATATGGTCTGAAAGGGGAGGCATGAATAATCCACCACTTGTTTCCCATATAATCAAGAAATAACCATAAAAATGGGCAACTAGCAGCCCTCGAGGCTGCTCTGCCTATGGAGTAGCCATTCTTTTATTCCTTTACTTTCCTAGTAAACTTACTTTCATTTTATGGACTTGCCTGGAATTCTTTCTTGCGCGAGATCCAAGAACCCTCTCTTGGGGTCTGGATCAGGACCCCTTTCCAGTAACATCTGTAGTGTTTAAGATTATAAGATACACTAACAGTGTGAGGGGGCACCCAGTGGTAAAGTAAACCCAAAGAAAAAAAAGAATAAAACTTTAAAAACGGGGTCTTCAGTTGCACTATCAGGCCTGAAGACAGAGACCATGTCAGGTTTCTGGTGATTTCTGGCACCCAGATAGTCTGGGTACTGAGGAATATGAGATCTTCAGAAAATATCTGTTGAAAACATTCACGTGCAATTTATTTGTTTTTAAAAAGTATCCTGATGACTTCCTTGTCTAAAAACTTGTTCCATCACACAAACTAACCATAAGAGTAGAAGTTTCTTGCTACATGTTATCTACTCCTTAAAATCAAAACAATCTAAGAGGTAAAGAAAACTTTATTTTTCAGATGTAGAAACCAGAATTTTGGGATATTGTGTGAATTTACATGTTTTTAAAATTCCAAAAGAAATGTTCAGAGTTCAAGATAATTCTTAATTGATCAGAATAAGAATGGCTGGAGGGCATATAGAGAGCATTTGGATATTTTCGAATGAGATTCATTAGGACAGGATAGCCTCCTTCTGTCTTCCTTGTCTCTGCACCTAATTTATCTACAACTCTAGGTATTATTTTATGTTCTGCAAAAACACTAGGCTTTTAAAATCTGTCAAAAAAGAAAAAGAAAAATCAACTGCCCTTGTTATGTAAGGTACCCTGAGAATTGAACATAAGCAGTGCTAGGCTGTTAGATGACCTAAGTATAAGATGATGACTATCAGATAGAAAAAAATCAATTGCCTCTTTTACCCCACCCCAGAAAGTGCTCTTTAGGGGATAGATAAGTGCAGGCTGTAAATAGTTTATTACTTGGTAGTTCTTTCTAATGGCAGGCAGCAGGCAGGCTGACAAGGTAACACGTAGTCACTCATCCAGAGGTCACTTGCTCTGGCCCAGCAGCCTTTTCACTTGGAAATGCAATCTGGGTCTAATGTTGATTCTAAAAGAGAGGTCTTTATACCCACAGCTTCAGGCATCAACTTTCGTAAGATTTTTAAGTTGTGTTTCTTTTAAAAAATAAGCTCAGACTTGTGATATTTGTGCTTTATTGCTAGTGGAAAGAACTGATTACCATGGTTAGCGCAACTGCTTTTATTGAGAAGTAGAAGCCAGGTAGTGGAAAATAAATCTTGTGGCTGTGTGTAGGAAGCCTAAAATAAATTTCATTGCTTCAGTTAGCTTTCAGAAAGAAAAGAGATGGGGATGGGGCTCTGGTTCCTTTGCATTTCTATTGTCCATGTGAGTGATAGGGAGACAGGGTGGGGTCTAAAGGATGCTGCTGGAGAGAGGGTCACTGGGGACCACTGAGCAAAAGGGAAGGACCTCCAGATGGCTGCAGGCACTCTAGACCAGCTGGAAGCCCTTGTGTGGTAGCAAAAGACTAGTTCTGAGCTACCCTGCACTTGGGCAGAAAGGCTAGAACCCCAAAGAATAAGATTTATATTTACAGTTTTCAAAAAACTCTATCCTTGAGAGTAAACCCAAGCAATTCTAATGGGATGGAGGAAATAGAACTTACATTAAAGATGTGATTTTCCTCATTAATCAAGGAAGGCATTCTTCTATTTCTGGCTTTAGTAGTAATATTAGCAACGCTGCACACAGCCAGTTAAATTTCAATTATCTGGCATTGATTTAGTTTTGGCTCTTTGGGACCCAATTAGTTAAAAACTGAATAATGCTGATTATTACATATGATAAGTTTTTCCTGGTTATGTCCCCTGTTTAATTTCATACACTATTTATATTTACACATTTTATAATGTCTGCTTGACTATATCTCCCACAACAGTCTTCAGAATCACTCTGAAAATGGAGCTAGACTGACTGCATATTTCATAATTCAGCCCATATTACCTGCAGAGGGAAAATGACTCAGCCCAATATATTTCCATGGCTTATGATTTGCTTCCATGGCTTATGTTTTGAAATCTAACTATTGGCAAATTATTCTGAAAGTTCAGTAATTCCTTTGGGAAGTTTCTTGATTATGTAAATACACTTCAGAGGTAGGTTATTCAAGCCAGCTTGGATTTGTGTGCTGGCCTTGTAATAACTCCACAATATATTACCCATAATTCTTTCCACTGGACAGCCCCTACTTATGTCACACTGTAGTAATGCAGCTTTATCTTGGGGCCATCACCACCAAAATTTCTACTTCTCAGAGGTACAGTATTACAAGCCATTTTGAATCACACCACGCTGAAATCAGAACTTCAGTTTCTATATCTCCCTGAAGAAAATGTGTTCCTTAGTTTTAAGCTGACTAAAATGAACAAAGGGTCAGTTTGCTTCAAGGAGAAAAATGGAAAATTCCTATGCCCTTTCTCTTATATCTGCCTTTTGTCACTTGATTTTCAGGAAGCTTCGAGGGCAAAGGAAAAGCTTTTCTCTAACCCTTATATAGACTATATATGACCAAAAGAGAAGTATTAAATTGAGTGACAGAGCTAGGAAATCATGAGAACGCCAAAGCAAGATAAAGAAATAGAAGATATGAATGAAATATTAAGGGACATTGGGGATAGAAAAATCAGGTCCCATACATATCTAATTAAAGTTCCAGAGAAGGAGATGCAATATTTAAATTAAAAATGGCTTAGATTTTCCAAGAGAATCACCTTGTCTATAAAGAAACATGAGGTATTAAATAAAGGGAACATGCCAATTCCTCAGGAGAGTAGGTGAAATCAATGCACATCTGACAACACTGCACTGAAACTGAGAATATTAAGATCACAGAGAAAATCCTAACAGCTACCAGAGAGGAAAGTCAGATTACAGGCTTAGATAACTCACCTCTGATCATATTCATATCATAAAGAAAATAACCCAAAGACATTCCTGGAAATGCTGACTCCTCTACTAGTAGTTGAGGTTCACAGCATTGTCTGTATATATGAGGGAAATTTATTTCTATATAATTTTGTACCCTACTATCTCACTGAATTATCTGTGTTTACATAGTTTTCCAGTTGATTCTCTTGTGTTTTCCACATAGAGAATTACATCATCTAGAGATGACAGTACTTTTACTTCCCTTTTCCCAATGTTTATTCATTTATCTTCTTTGTCTTTTCTAATTGCATTAACCAGGACTTCCAGAAGAATGTTAAATAGCAGTAGGCATCCTTGTCTTGCTCATTAGCTTATGAGACCATTTCCAGGGTACAATTTTAAATTAACATGACGTCCCTTTAAGGTGAAGATGTGTTCTTTTTCAACATGAAAAATGTATCTACTAATTCCTATCTTATTTATGGATTGTTTATGAAGAATGGATATGGCCTATTATTAAATACATTTTCAGCATCTCTGAACATGATCATATATTTTTACATTTTGTTTTATTAGTATGATAAATTATTTTAATAGTTTTTTTTCCTGATGTTGAATTATCCCTGTACTTCTAGATAAAATGCCACTTGGTCATAATTTATTATCCTTTTAAAGTGCTGCTGAGTTTTGTTTGTTGATGTTTTATTTAGATCATATCATCATAAAAAAGACTAATCTGCCATTTTTTTTCTTTATTTTTGCTGTCATATTTAGGTTCCAGTATCAATGTTTTCTCATTTTATGAAAATTATTTGGAGGCTTTACTTCTTTTCCTATGTTCTAGAGCAATTTAGGTAACATTGGAACTATCCTTTAGGAGCTAAGTAGGATTCTATTGTGAGAGCATATGGATTTGATAATGGTTTGGGGGTTGTTTTTTGACAACATTTTGTATTTCTCCTCTGATAATTCCTGATTATATTTTCAAATCTCTTCCGAGGTCACTTTTGGTAATTAAACTTTTTCCCATAAAGTCAATCATTTATCCAGAGAGTTTACACACACACACACACACACACACACACACACACGCACACGGCTTAAGGCAATCTCAAACTTACAAAAAGTTGCAAATCGATACAAAGAACTTTGGCTTTCCTGAGTTCTTTGAGAGTAACTTGTTGACCTGTTGCACCATCTTCTCCAAATATTAGTGTAATTTTCCTATAAACAAGGAAAGTGTCCCTTATAATCACAATACAAAGATCAAATTCAGGAACATAACACTGATATACTACTACTATCTAATCCTCAAACCCATTTAAGTTTTACTAGTTGTACTGAGAATGTGCTTTACAGCAAAAAGATCTAATTCAGAATCATGTGTTCCATTTAGTTATCACATCCCTTTAGTCTCCTTCAGTGTGGAAGGAGATATTCTATCAGTGACATTCATAATGTTGGCACTTAAAAACATTATAGCGCAGTTATTTGTGAAATGTTCCTCAGTTTAGGTTTGTTTAATATTTCTTTATGATTAGATGCTGATTAAGTGTCTTTAGCAGGAATATCACAGAAGTTATAAAAAAGGTTTTGATTTTATGTAGTTAAATTTATCACTTTTCTTTTAATTGTCTCTGGATTTTGAGTTATTGTTAGAAAGTCTTTCCCACACTGATATTAAAGAGGTATTCACCCCTGCTTTCCTTTGACATTTAAGTTACTATAATTTTACATTTAGTTCTCTGAGGAATCTGGAGTTTATTCTTTGGTGTATTGTGGAATCTAATTTCTTTTTCCCAAATGGCTACTCAGGTACATCTTTGACTCAGTGATTTGAGATGCCATTCTTACCTTATCATACACTGAATTCCTGTATGAACTTGGATCTCTGTCTGGGTTTTCTGTTCGGTTTCACTTGCCTTTCTGTCTCTTCATGCACCAGTACCACACCACCTTAATTACAGAAGCTTTCTAATATGTTTTAGTGCTTCGTAAAAGTAGTCCTCCTTCATGCTTTTCTTTTTTAGTGCTATTTCTTTTTTTCTTGGCAATTCTTGCATGCTTGTTTTTGTATACAAACTTTGGTATCAACTTATCTAACTCCATAGCAAAGCTTGTTAGTATTTTTATTGGGATTGCATTAAATTAATGAATTCATTTAGGGTGCATGTAATGAGCTTTCCTATTCAAGAATAGTGAGTATACTTTTGATTTCTTCAAGTCTATGTTTTGTGTACTTGAGGAGTGTTTTAATGTTTACCTCATATGGGTTTTAGATATTTCTAAATGTTTGCCTCATATGGATTTTAGATATTTCTTGTTAACTTTATTCCTAAATATTTGTTACTATTATAAATGCGGTTTCTTCTCTCTGCTGTAACGTAGAGGACTTTATTTTGAAATGGGACAAACTTGCCTCGCCTCCACAGCTTCCCCACTTTCTTCTTCTATGTAACATGTTATCTACCCCATAAACTATCCCAATACATGAACATCCATTTGTCTATTCTTTCAGCAAGTTGAGAGGCCAGCATGTCCTAGGCACATGGCCACCATGTATGGTGTATGTAGCTGGTACACTGCCTGACGTCAAAGCACACCATGCACAGTGTGGGCTATGGCCCTTTAGAGGCCTGGTCAGGAAGCCCAAAGCATCATCTTTGATATCCATATAGAAAGGACATAAAAAGGTCTGTAGAGAGTAATTTGTTATAGAATTACATCTGGAAATATCTGACAAACTTTAGATACTTTGTTCTCTGAGGAGCTTGTATATTACTTACCATAAGCAGTTATCGCTTTGCAGTATGATTAGTTGATTATGTGTCCATCTTACCCCATCTGAGTCCCTCTTTGAAAGGAATGAAGTCTCAATTAATTGTTTATGGATTAACAGTTTGTGGCACATAATACTAGGTACTCAATAAATGTTTACTGAATGAATGAATGAATGAATTGTGTTAATCACTAAAAGTCTGTACTCTGAATAAAACATGGGTTGCCTCTTCTCGTGGCGTCTTCTATCTCCAGAAAACTCAAAATGGAGAATTTTTTTTCCTCAGAGTAAGAAGAGAATATAATGTTTTAGACTTACTATATTAAAAGGTACCCTGAAAGTGAGATTTTCCCCTAAAGTAGTACAGAGTGTGACCACTCTTCATGGACTGTTAGATCCTCCCAGAACCTCTCTTTAGTAGATGTTTCAAGATACCAAAACCACTGGATTCCTTATGAGCCCTCGGCATGTTTTCAGATGTCACAGGACGTGGACTTGTCACTATCGAAATTCCTCTAGCTAGGAAATAAGGATTTCTCTCTAGATATATATGTTTTTTGTTTTGTTTTTTTAAAGAAACCCACTATACTGAGCATAACTGCATTCTCTCACTCTAGCTTTGCCCCTTCTAAAACCTTCAGTTGAACTCACAGTGAATTTTGAAGGCTTCAGAAGAATAGAGTGCCTTCAGACATTTTTCTGGCTTTCTTTTCCAGGCAGAGTTGTTCACTTTAATTCTAAGAGTCATTCAATTTGGTAAATCTCTTCACAAATGCCAAAAAATGTTTCATACCTTTTAGAAGCACAAAGCACTTTTCTTCCAAGAGTCCTCAGGTAGTAGGCAAACAGTAGCAATATTCTTAGAAATGATTGTGAGGAAGTAAATGCTACTGTTACATCTCTTCCCTCTCAGAGAAAATGAGACATCAGAAGGTAAAGCAAAAAATGTCATAGGTAAAGGAAAGCTCCATGGAATGATCTAATGAAATCTAATCTCTCAAGTAAGTGCCATCAGCCTTGCAGAAGCAATATCCTAAAGGTCATTCATCTTCTGATAGGCTTACATTTTCACAGTGTGGGGTTGGGAAATGTGAGGGAGAGGGGATTGTGTGATGGCTAAGACCAACTCATTCTTGAAGAGTGAAGCAGGTGGCAGATTTTTAGCTCTCTTAGTTGGTAGAGAAAGCCATTGCTTCTCACGAAGCACAAGGAAAGGATATTACCATGGCAACTCTTGAGAGGGAAAGAGGGGACAGTATTCTACTTTTGTGCTTTGAGAAAATGCACTTGAACTGATGAGATGGGCAACTCCTACATAAAAACAGCAGGAGACTTGCACTGGTGGCTACAGCCAGGCTGAAGACAACTAAAAAGTGGCCCCTGTGTCACTTTTGGCTCTAAAAAGTATAGATTCTTGCCTTTTTGTCCTATTTTGAAAAAGATTTTTAAGAAATGTCCTTGCCAAAGTTTGTGGGGATGAACTTTCATGTTCGTAGTTTGGAAGATAATTATTATATTTCAGCTCTCTTGAATCAATTTTATCTCTATTCATATGATAAGAACAAGTAAATCATGACAATTATCTCCAAATATTAGGGACTAGCTTTTCTATTATTTCAGAAAAAAAAGTCAAGAAGTTAACAGGTGATCCTAACACAAACAACATGTGTTTAGGTATACAATTATTTCCATAATACTGTTTGAAACAAATATATATTTTTAGTTCAGAATGCACAGTGTTAAGATGAACAAAGATTATTTTCAGTTTAAGATATTTTAAAAACTGTCTGTGTTTCAAAATGTAAAAACTAAAACTTTCTTCAGATCTAGGCCATTATACCAATTCTTGAAAAACACACTTCATGAGACTCATTTAATTCCAAGAGAGATCTGCACAGTCTGTGATCACTAGAGGTTTAACTACATGTAGAGTTGTTGTTTTTTAATTGCCTGCAAATTTAAATTAAGCCTTGATCCTGAGATTAAAGATTATCATAGCCTTAATACTAAAATCAGTATTTTTAATGTTGTTTTTATTGATACCTTTTTCTTAGCTGAAAAAATAATTCACCCAGTTGTCTTTTAAATTATTGCAGTCATTCTTTTGACTTTGAACTTATGGTATCAGTGGGTGGTGGATCACAGAAAAAACTACCATTTTCTCTGCTGAGATCAATTTTTAAAAACTGCATAACAATAATATGAATGAGTCTACTTTAATACAAATACAAGTAACACAATCTTAAAATAAGCTTCATAAGGGATCAATAACTACTCCCTTATAATTTGAAAATAAGCAGAATATGCAAGACAACCAAAGAAATTCTAGATTCAAAACCCTTGTTATAACTATTGATTAGCAAAAATTGAACAGGGTATCTATAGCTAAATTCATGTGATTATGGTAAACAACTCTGATATTAGATTGTTTCTGTTCACCACTACATAGTCAATATTCTTGGTTGTGAAAAAACAGCTAAACCACCTTTGCTAACTTTAGAAATTTAACTTGTGACTTAAGTTCAATTCATGGCACAGCCAGCACCTCTATGATCAACAGCAGAAAACACACATGTTCTCTGGTAATAAATATTAGCAAAGGGTGTACATATTTCTGTTCTTCAGATGACTGTGTCAGTTTAATCTAATTTTAGTTCAAAGATTTATTCATCTCTGGTTCTGCATCAGAGACAAAAATTACTTCATTTGATTAATCGTGAGGACTGGGAAGAAGTCTTCCATATATCTTAATATTCAATTCTAATGCATTCATTAGAAAGAAGCAATTCCATAACCTCAAGTAAATTGTCTCAAATTGGAATGGTCAAAACAAAAATGTTAATACACAAATAGAATTTAGTGTGTTACATAAGCATGCGCAATCATCTAAAATTAAAACTAATCACTTTGTACCAGAAGCGGTAATAAAAGCCAAAGTTCCACCTCATTGTTCTCCAGTGAAGTATGAATAATTCATGATTCAGGTAAGCTTTCCATCTCCCTTGCGTCTTCCACAAGATTTTACCAATTTCATTATTCAAATTGTATCTCTTTAGAGCACTTTCACCATGCTAGAACTGAAATGATGCTAGACATCAAACCCTCTGATATTATTTGTAGATCTGTCACTCATGTAAAGCAGAGTATGACCAGGTCTTATGGTTCCCACTCTTCCTGAATCTGGCCTGCTTCTTTTCCATACTCCTTAAAACTCTCCCTGAATTCAAATCTTTCCTTCCTTCCTTTCTTCCTTTTCTTTTCATCCTTTTCTTTTCTCCTTCCCTTCCTTCCGTTCCTTCCCTTTCTTCCCTTCCTTCCCTTCCTTTCTCTCTTTCTCTCTCTCTCTCTCTTTGTCTTTCTTTCCTTTCTTTCGAGACAGGGTCTTACTCTGTTGCCAAGGCTGGAGTGCAGTGGCATGATCAATGCTCACTGCAGCCTCAATCTCCTGGGCTCAAGCAATCCTCCCATCTCAGCCTGCTGAGTAGCTGGGACTACAGGAGTGTGCCACTATGCCTGGCTAATATATATATGTGTGTGTGTGTGCGCGCGCATGCTCATATGCATGTGGTGTTTTTATTTGTTTTGTAGAGACAGAGTTTTGCCATGTTGCCCAGGCTGGTCTCGAACTCCTGAGCTCAAGCGATCTGCCCTCCTTGGTTTCCCGTCATGACTACTTCTCTTTTATAGTCAAATGTTCCTCTGTCTCCCTCTTACAAGGAGGCTGCACACAGCCTCAAATATTTTCTCATTCAAAAGTATCTGTTCCCCTCTATTCTTCCCAGAAAGTTGCTCTATGGGAAAATAAAAATTATTCTCTTTTTTATAGCTGAAAACTCTTCTTTTAATAGCATTTTAATAGTGTTTTTTAACTTCATAATAAACACCCATATCTGTAGTGTCACTGGTTTCATCCATCACATATATTTATTCAGCAAACATCTATTGAACTCCCATTGTGGGTGATGTGCTAACGATAGAAGACTCTAACTCTGCCTTCAAGGAGGTGACAGATGAAGTGAACCAAACATTAATATACTGGTGTTGACAGCTACTATTCCACACAGACAGGAGATGTGGAGAAAGTTTCCCAGAAAGGGAGAACTTTCACTTGTTCTTGAAGGATGAGTAGGCGTATGCAGGTGATTGCAGAGGAAGGAGAATGAGAAAAAGAATTCTAGGAGGAGGAGATGAACATCTAGGAAGGTGGAGAGTTGTGAAAAGGCACAAAGATTTTAGCACAGGGCTTACACTCTCCAGTGTCTCCAGGCACCAGGCAGACAGTGTGGATGAGAGAATGCAGCTGAATGCAGGGCAGTAGGAACTGATGGGTACTAAGCCAAATGTAGGCCACTTTGAAGGCATGGGCCTTCAAGTTTGGGAAAGAAGTTTGGGAAAGAAGATGAGTTCTTTTTTTGACAGGTTGAATTTGTAGTTCTTATAGTTCTCAAAAGAAGCCAGAATGTGGATTTTGATATTGTACCTTAAAATTTTTCATTGTTAGCAAGTATTTTTTTTTTTAATTACCACTCTTTAGACAAAGTAAAACATGTCTTCTGTGGCAGGTTGAATAATGGTCCGGGAAGATATCCAGGTCTTAATTTCTGGAACCTATGAATATGTTATCTTAAGTGACAAAAGGGATTCTGTAAATATGATTAAGGAGAAGAATCTTGAGATGGGGTGATAATCTTGGATTATCTGAGAGGGTACCAAATCTAACAACACTTCAAGTGTCCTTAGAAGAGGGAGGCAAAGGAAGATTTGACTATAAAAGAGAAGTAGACGTGACATGGAGGCAAGAGATGGGGATTATGCGAAGAAGGGTTCACACGCCAAAGAATGCAGGCAGTCTCTGTAAACTAGAAAAACAAAAAACAAAAAACAAAAAACTTTCCCCTGATCCTCTAGAAGAAAACAACCCTTCTAATAACACCTTGAGCTTAGCGTGGTGAAACTGATTTTGAACTTGTGTGGCCTTCAGAACTATAAAAGGATAAATCTGTGTTTTTTCAAGACAACAAATTTGTCATAATTTGTTATAGCAGCCATAAAAAAGTAATACATTTTCTGACCTGATTCATCTCTTGGGTTTTTAGTTTGTAACCTTTGCTTTAAGGCCACAGTTAGAGTTGTGTTTGTGTTTGTGTGCCTACATGGAGAATGGCTGGAATTAGACTAGAGAAGTGAGCCTAGTCTAGACTCCTGGTGTTATTCCTGTTACCCTATTTTGTAAAAAACATTTATTTACATGTCATTCTCCTCTATTAGACTATGAGTTTCTTTGGGACAGGAACTGTCTTATTCTCTTTGCATCTTAATTGCCTAGCAGAGTGCTCGGCACATGTTCTTTGCTTAACAAATGAATGAAATGCAAGATTTAAAGGGAATGGAGCCAAACCACCAAATGCTTGTTATTGCCATATCAAGGAATTTGAATTTTATCCTGAAGGAGATGGGGAACAAATGAAATGTTTTAAGTATAATGGGAAAATGAGCAGCTTTGCTTTCTAGAAACTGACAATAACTTAGAGAATAGTTTAGAAAAGCACAAATGAAACCAGTAGATTGGCTAGAAAGCTGCTGTAATACAGGAATCCTATGAACTAAGACCAGGTTAGTGACAGTGAGGACACAAAGATGACTGATCAGATAACGGAGTTTAAAATGACAAGATTTAGAGACTCCAAAATTGGGAGAGCAGGCAAAGGAAAAGTCCTGGATGATTCTCAGATTTATGGTTGTCAAAGTAGGATGGAATAAAAGGAAATTTGGGAAAGAAGATGAGTTCATTTTTTGACAGGTTGAATTTGTAGGTCTTGTGGGATACCAAAATGGAGGTGTTCCATTGATTACATTTTCTTTGGCTTAGCAGAGAAGTTCGGGGTAGAGATAGAGATTTTGTCAACCATCATTGTAGTCAAAGCCATGGATTTTGATAATATCACACACAGAAAGTACATAGATTGAGAAGAGAAAAGAAGAGAAAGTAGAGGAGAGGAGGAGAGAGGTGGGGGAAGGGAAGGGAAGGTTAGGAAGAGAATGGGAAGGGGAAGAGGAAAGGTGAGCCTCAAGGACTAGTGGAATTTATGAAGAGAATAAAGACGAGGAGCTCCTAAAGTAAACACAGAACAAATACAGAGAAAGAAAGAAAAGTCAAGAGAAGGGCATATCACAGAAACCAGAGACACACAAAAAATACCAAAAGCAGGGGCACAGTAATCAGTGTCAAACACTGGAGAATAGTTGAGATAACAAAGATTGAAATTTGTCCAAGAAATTTGGCAATTACGAAGATGTAAGTACTCTTACCAAGACAAGTTTCAGTAACGAGGCAAGGTATGTAAGGGTCAAGCAGAAATCACATTACAATTGACTGAGCAATTAATTCAAGGTGGAAATTTGAAAACAATGAGCAGAGGTAGAGAAATTAGCTCTGGACATAGATTGTAAAATGGAACTGGAAGTTATCTTGGGGGAAATTGAACAGGTTCCTGCCTGATTAATTCTATTTTGTCTGTTAAGTGGGAGTTGAAATTCTTTCTTGAGAGTAATGGTGGGTTAGAAGACATGAGGAGAGTAGTGAAGGCTTGGAATAGACACCAAAGTGAGATGATGGAGAAAGTGAGCTGACTAGGAGAATAAGGATAAATTACAGTTAGTGTGAAAGACCAGCACACGTTGCAGGCCATGAATCTGTGGAGGTTCCATATCAACCCAGTTGTATGATTTTTCTCCATGGCTTACATGGTAAGCTGGTACAGTGAAAACAAGAGGCCAAAAGAGTTGAGGGTATTTATGTGTCATGGATCTCTGCCAGAAAGAAGGAAGTAAAGCCAGGACAAGACTGATGGCCTAAGAGATGATGATGGGATTAAGGGTCAGGGTGCTAGGATATAGGCAGAAGAGAACCAAAATGATAGGATGCTCTAGTCATATAACAACATGTAGAGGTCTAATATTTCAGAGTTGCAATCAATCTGGTTCAAGGAACAGTTTTGAAGTAGGTGACTAAATGGGAGTAGGCAAAAGTCCTTAGAGCCAAGGAGAGTAGAAATCCTAAGGCAAGTGTGATGCTAAAACAGTATGCGTAGATATTGAGGTAACCCAGAGGGACTTCAGGTGGAGAAGAAGGCAACAATTTAATGAATTTTTGTACAGCCCCACTTGTACCAGGTACTGCATTAAGAGATGAGACAGACTCAGTACGAACCACTGAGTTCAACTCTGACCACAGAGTTGATCAGAGAAAACTGGTAAATAAACATATCCCATTTAGTACATGGTAGATAGTAATTGATGTGAAATGCCCAACTATAGCTGGCATACAAAGGAGAAAGTATAGTCAACAACTTGACAATTTCAGAGATTTCACACTAGGGAAATTAATTAGGAAGTAGATAATGGATTTAGAACAGCCAGTCCCTATGATATGCAAGTGAGGGATGCAGGCACCAGAAGTGTACAGGAAGAAAATGACATCCTCCCTTCAGCATCTCTGGCTACACTAAATCCATCACCAGTTCTACTGGCCGTAAATGTCACTTTCAACACATCAGTTTCCTTATCAAATCCTCCCATTTTTTTTTTCCAGTTCCTACACCATTATGCCTAAACTCCTACATCATAAAGAGATAAATGTTGCGTAGGCTGTTTTATTTGTGCCATATTCCCTGTCCAACAATACTTCCCACCACTTATCTATCATGTACTCCTACAATATGTCATCTGCTTCCCTTCTCCTTGACTCATAAACAATTATGCTCATTCCCACATTTTCTCCATGTAGTCTCCTCACTTGTAATATTTCTCCCAAAGTTCTCTTCCAAATGAAGTCATCCTTCATGGTCTGGCTGAAGTTCCATGGCTCCCATGGAATCTTTCCTTGAGTATCTCTGAATCACTTTATTGGATATCACTATCTTTAGAACTGTGCTATCTCCTGGTATTCTCTAATGGTTCACGTGTGTTAGACTTGTTTTCTCAAATAAGGTCTCCTCAGAGACAGACAGAGATGTTGTTTTATATCCCTAGATTCTGACAGTGATTTTTATTAAGTTGAGCACACAGTAGATACTTGAGAGACAAATTAATATGATAGAAAGTATGTGAGTCAGGAGATCATTTTTTAAATTCAAGCTTTGCCTTTCAGGCTGAATTCTCTTTATTTGGGACTTGAAGACCCTGGATGCATATCACTCAGACAACTTTTACCTCCTGAAACCTGATTCTACTAGATTCTAATTATTTTAGTTATTTGCCCAGAAGCCATGATAGTGAAAATAATGCACATCATATTGATTTGATTCTAAAATTCTATCACATCCCATGCAGTGTATTTAATAGATGAAAAACTATATATTCAATGTCTCTTTAATTATATGAGTTAAGCTCAGTGAAAGGTCTTATGTAGATATGCAATAAATATTTGTTAAATTCATTCATTCATTCACTCATTAAGCAAATATTTAATGAGCGCCTATTATGAGTCAGGCAGAGTTTAGACTCTGTAGGACACCATAATAAACACGACAAACAAGCTATTTGCTCTCTTGGAGTTTATATTCTAGTGAAAGCAGACAGATAATAAATAAATGTATAATATAATGTCAAGTAGTAAGTGGTATGAAGAAAAACAAAGCATGGAAAAAGTATAGAGAGTCATCAGGGTGGTTTTAGCTAGGACAGTCTTCCTTATTTCAATTTCATACAGTGAAGATATGGATATTCTTGTGGACCTGGGCATAGACAAGTGCAGATAAAAACACATAAATAGGTATAGATATGCAGGTAAATATAGATCTAAACAGTCTAGATATAGCATTAATTATATTCCATGTACTGAGCTAAGGTGCGTCATAGTCACTAATTTGTCTTATCTTTTCAACAATATTTTGAGATGGGTATTACTTCATGTTACTAATGAAAAACCTCAGGTTTAGAGGCTTTAAATAACTTGCCCAAAGTTACTTAAAGTGTCAGTAGTTGGAACCACACTGCATTTGCCTGTTATCTGCATAAGCAAACATATTAGGTTGATTTTCTTGCCCAAAAATATTCAAAATTAGAATAGGAAGGTAAATTGTTATGTATTCTGATTATGAGAAAGGAAATCTATCTTCATTTTTAAATATGTCTTAAAAGAAAGCCATATCCAACATCATACTGAGTGGGCAAAAGCTGGAAGCATTCCCTCTAACAATTGGAACAAGACAAGGATGTTCCCTCACCACTCCTATTCAACATAGTACTGAAAGTCCTAGCCAGAGCAATCAGGCAACAGAAAGCAATAAAAGGAAGGAAATGAGGAAGTCAAATTATTTCTCTTCACTGATGATACGATTCTACACCTAGCAAACCCTAAAGGCTCCTAAACCAGATAAATGACTTCAGCAAAGTCTCAGGATACAAAATCAAAGTACAAAAATCCATAGGATTCCTATATACTAACAGCATACAAGCTGAGAACCAAATCAAGAATGCAATCTCATTTACAATCGCCACAAAAAATAAAATATTTATAAATACATCTAACCAGGGAGGTGAAAGATTTCTACATGGAGAACAACAAAACACTGTTGAAAGAAATCATAGACAACACAAAGAAACGGGAAAATATCCCAAGCTCATGGATTGGAAGAGTCAATATTGTTAAACTATCCATACTGCCCAAGGCAATCTACAGATTCAACTGTATTCCTATCAAATTATCAATGTCATTTTTCACAGAATTAGG
>NW_012106031.1:69091-69979 GCF_000951045.1 Mandrillus leucophaeus | reverse complement strand
TGGTTCTCAGAAGAAGACATATAAATGGCCAACAAGCATATGAAAAAATGTTCAACATTACTAATGGTCAGAGAAAGGCAAATCAAAATCACAATGGCATACCAACAGCAGAATAGCTACTAATAAAGTCAAAAATAATAGATGTTGGCAAGTCTGCAGAGAAAAGGGAACATTTACACACAGTTCAGCCCCTGCAGAAAGTAGTTAAGTGATTTCTCAGAGAACTAAAACAGAACTACCATTTGACCCAGCAATCCTATTACTGAGTATATTCCCAATAGAAAATAAATTGTTCTACCAAAAAGATACCTGCAGTTGTATGTTTATCACAGCATTATTCACAATAGCAACAACAGGAAACCTATGTGCCCATCACTGGTAGAATGGGTAAAGAAAACTGTGGTACATATACACAATGGAATACTACACATTCACAAAACAGAACAAAATTATGTCCTTTGCCACAACATGGATGCAGCTGGAGGCCATTATCCTAAGCAAATGAACAGAAACAATAAACCAAATATCATATGTTCTCTCTTATAAGTGGGAGCTAAACCCTGGGTACACATGCACATAAAGATGGGAACAACAGACACTGAGGTCTCCAAAAGGAGGGATGGAGGGAATGGGACAAGGGCTGAAAAACTCTTTATTGAATACTACTATGTTTACTATATGGGTGACAGGATCAATAGAAGCCCAAACCTCAGCATCATGCAACATATCCTTGTAACGAATCAGCTCATGTATCCCCTGCTTCTAGGATTAAAATTAAAAGAAAAAGTCTTAAAAGATCAGAGACCCTTTGTGTATTCAAGAATTGTGATGGAATATAATACAGCCATAAAAACCAATAAAACCAAATATGAAAAGATCTATCTCCAC
>NW_012106031.1:48710-67326 GCF_000951045.1 Mandrillus leucophaeus | reverse complement strand
AATACATCTAACCAGGGAGGTGAAAGATTTCTACATGGAGAACAACAAAACACTGTTGAAAGAAATCATAGACAACACAAAGAAACGGGAAAATATCCCAAGCTCATGGATTGGAAGAGTCAATATTGTTAAACTATCCATACTGCCCAAGGCAATCTACAGATTCAACTGTATTCCTATCAAATTATCAATGTCATTTTTCACAGAATTAGGAAAAAAACTATTCTAAAGTTCATATGGAACAAAAACGAGCCCAAATAGCCAAAGCAATCTTAAGCAAAAAGAACAAATCTGGAGGCATAACATTACCCAATTTCAAACTATACTATAAGGCTACAATAACCAAAACAGCATGATATTGGTACCATAGGTACCCAATAGGTACATAGACCAATGGGACAGAATAGAGAATCCAGAAATTCAGCTGTACACCTACAAAAACTGATCTTCAGAAAAGTCAACAAAAATAAGCAATAGGGAAAAGGCTTTCTTTCAGTAAATGGTACTGCAAACCATATGCAGAAGAATGAAACTGGACTCCGATTTCTGACCATATGCAAAAATCAACTCAAGATGAATTAAAGACTTAAATGTAAAACCTCAAACTATAAAAATCCTAAAACAAAGCTTAAGCAACACCATTATGGACATCAGTCTTGGGAAACAATTTATGACTAAATCCTTGCATTAGGCCATTCTTGCATTGCTATAAAGAAATAACTGAGATCGGGTAATTTATAAGAAAATATATATAATTGGCTGACAGTTTTGCAGGCTTTACAGGAAGCACAGTGCTGGCATCTGCTTGGCTTCTAGGGAGGCCACAGGAAGCTTACAATCATGGTGGAAGGCAAAGTGGGAGCAGGCACATCACATGGTAAAAGCAGGAGAGAGAGAGAGTAGGGAGAAGGTGCCACACACTTTTAAATGACCAGGTCTTGCAAGAACTCATGATCACAAAGACAGCAGCAAGCTATGAGGGATCCACCCCCATAATCCAAAACCTCCCACCAGATCTCAACTCCAGGATTGGGGATTACAATTCAACATGAGATTTGAGCAGGGACAAATATCCAAACTACATCATCCAGCATCTGGCCCCTCCCAAATCTCATGTCCTTCTCACACTGCAAAATACAATCATGCCTTCCCAACAGTCCCTCGAAGTCTTAGCTTATCCCAGCATTAACTGAAAAGTCCAAAGTCTCATCTGAGACAAGCCAAATCCCTTCTGCCTGCGAGCCGTAAAATCAAAAACTAGTTTCCAAAGATACAGTGAAGGTATGGACATAGGGTAAACATTCTTCTTTGAAAAGGGAGAAATCAGCCCAAACACTGGAGCTATAGGGCCCATGCAAGCTCAAAACTCATCAGGGCAGTCATTAAATCTTAAAGCTCCAAAATAATTCCCTTTGACTCTTTGTCCCACATCCAGGGGACACTGGCGCAAGGGGTGGGCTCCTAAGGCCTTGGGCAGCTGTGCCCCTGTGGCTTTGTAGAGTGCAGCCACCAAACCTGCTCTCACAGGCTGGAGTTGAGGGCCTGCAGCTTTTCCAGGCACAGGGTGCAGGATGCTGGTGGATCTACCATTCTGGAATCTGGAGAATTGTGGCACCCTTCTCACTGCTCCGGGGGCTCTATGTGGGGGCTCCAACTCCACATTTCCCCTTGGCACTGCCCTAGTAGAGGTTCCCTGTGAGGGCTCTGCCCCTGCATCATGTTTCTGCCAGGGCACCCAGGTTTTCTCATAAATCCTCTGAAATCTAGGCAGAGGCTGCCAAGCCTTATTCATTCTTGCATTCTGTGCACCTGCAGGCTTAACAGCACATGGAAGTCACCAAGGCTTATGGGTTATGCTGTCCAGAGCAGCAGCCTGAGCACTATCTGGGCCCCTTTGAGCTGAGGCTCAAGCTGTAGTGGTCACGACTCAGAAAGGAGTGTCTTAAGGCTGTGTAGGGCAGTGGGGTATTGGACCTGGCCCATGAAACCATTCAGTCCTCCTAGACTCCAAGGCCTGTGAGGTTAGGGGCATACTGAGAGATTTCTGAAATGCCATTGAGGCCTTTTCCCCATGTTTTCGCTATTAGCACTTGGCTTTTTTTTAGTTACGCAAATCTCTCTAGAAAGTGGTTGCTCCACAGCCTGCTTAAATTCCTTTCCCAATAAAGCTTTTTCTTTCCTTGCCACATGGCTATGCTGCAAATTTTCCAAACTTTTACATTCATCTTCCCCTTTAAATATGAGTTCCAACTTATTTCTTTGCTACTACATCTGAGTATAGGTTGTTAGAAGCAGTCAAGCCATATCTTGAATGCTTTGCTCCTTAGAAATTTCTTCTGTCAGATACCCTAGGTAATCATGCTCAAGTTCAAACTTCCACAGATCTCTAGGGCATGAATACAATACAGCCACTTTCTTTGCTAAGGCATAACAAGGGTGACCTTTCAGTTCCCAATAAGTTCCCAAGAAATTCCAGTTCCCAATAAGTTCCTCATTTCCATCTGAGACCTTGGCAGCCTGCATATCACTGTGTATCACTGTCAGCATTTTGGTCATAATCATTTAACCAGTCGCTAAGAAGTTCTAAACTTTCTCTCATCTTCCTGTCTTCTTCTGAGCCTTCCAAACTCTTCCAATCTCTGCATGTTACCCAGTTCTAAAGTTGGTTCCACATTTTCAGGTGTCTTTATAGCAATGCTCCACACCTGGTACCAATTTTCTATATTAGGCCATTCTTGCACTTCTCTAAAGAAATACCTGAGACTGAATTATTTATAAGAAAAGATATTTAATTGGCTTACGGTTCTGCAGGCTGTTCAGGAAAGCATAGTGGCATCTGCTTCTGGGGAGGCCTCAGGAGTCATCCAATCATGGCAGAAGGCAAAGAGCGTGCAGGCACATCACATGGCAAGAAGGGAGCAATGGAGACAGTTGGGGGGTGTTCACATACTAAACAACCAGATCTCTCAAGAATTCATTCATTATCACATGGATAGCACCAAGGGGATGGTGTTAAATCACTCATAAGAAATCCACCCCCATGAATCAATCCCTCCTACCAAGCCCCATCTTTAGTACTGGATATTACAATTGAACATGAGATTTGGGCAGGGATAAACATACAAACTCTATCAGTTCTCAAAAGCAATTTCAACAAAAACAAAAACTGGCAAGTGGGATATAATTAACTAAAGAGCTTCCACACAGGAAAAGAAAGTATCAACAGAGTAAACAGACACCTACAAAATGAGAGACAATATTCACAAACTATGCATCTAACAAAGGATTAATATCCAGAAGGTATTGGGAACTTAAACAAATCAACAACCAAAAAAACAAATAATCCTATTAAAAGGTGGGCAAAGAACATCAGTGGTTCTCAGAAGAAGACATATAAATGGCCAACAAGCATATGAAAAAATGTTCAACATTACTAATGGTCAGAGAAAGGCAAATCAAAATCACAATGGCATACCAACAGCAGAATAGCTACTAATAAAGTCAAAAATAATAGATGTTGGCAAGTCTGCAGAGAAAAGGGAACATTTACACACAGTTCAGCCCCTGCAGAAAGTAGTTAAGTGATTTCTCAGAGAACTAAAACAGAACTACCATTTGACCCAGCAATCCTATTACTGAGTATATTCCCAATAGAAAATAAATTGTTCTACCAAAAAGATACCTGCAGTTGTATGTTTATCACAGCATTATTCACAATAGCAACAACAGGAAACCTATGTGCCCATCACTGGTAGAATGGGTAAAGAAAACTGTGGTACATATACACAATGGAATACTACACATTCACAAAACAGAACAAAATTATGTCCTTTGCCACAACATGGATGCAGCTGGAGGCCATTATCCTAAGCAAATGAACAGAAACAATAAACCAAATATCATATGTTCTCTCTTATAAGTGGGAGCTAAACCCTGGGTACACATGCACATAAAGATGGGAACAACAGACACTGAGGTCTCCAAAAGGAGGGATGGAGGGAATGGGACAAGGGCTGAAAAACTCTTTATTGAATACTACTATGTTTACTATATGGGTGACAGGATCAATAGAAGCCCAAACCTCAGCATCATGCAACATATCCTTGTAACGAATCAGCTCATGTATCCCCTGCTTCTAGGATTAAAATTAAAAGAAAAAGTCTTAAAAGATCAGAGACCCTTTGTGTATTCAAGAATTGTGATGGAATATAATACAGCCATAAAAACCAATAAAACCAAATATGAAAAGATCTATCTCCACGATATATTATTATATGAAAAAGCAAAGTATAAAATCGTTATATGTCATACTGTTCTTTGTGTTTAAAAGTGGATGTATTTTTTATATTCTTGCATATGCATAGGATATATCTAGAAGACTACAAAAAAATGCTGGTAAGAGTGGTTGTTCTAGAGATGAATAAAAGGGAGGCTTACTTTTCAGATGCATACTTTTCATAATTCTTGAAACTTTTCCTATGTGTACGTATTGTTTATTAAAAATAAATCTAAAATTAAAAATATAAAATTGGAATAATTAATGTCAGTGAGACACCCAAATTGTTGATAGAATAATCTTGTGCAAATAGATCCTTTTCTTAACAAGTCATACAAATTTTCAATGAGACAGCATTCGTTAATGTGTGGCTACACTGAAAATTGATGTTCCTATAAGCTTGGCCTTCTTCAATAATTGTGGAACAATAATCCTGTTATAAACAAAAGATTAATGGACAAGTGGATGATACCTGAAGAGTTGGAAGTGAGCATACAATCTGAGCACTACGGTTAATGTATATGCAGTAATTCTCCAGCAGACATCAAAAAAATGATAGGATCCCAAAAGTTGCTTCTAAGTAGTAACATAATAGAACAAAAATCTGATATTTTAAAAAGAATTTGAACTTTCCTACCATATAGCATTTTCACTTGAAAGTTTCAAATCTCCACTGAGAATCTATAAGGTAACATATTATTCACAAAAAGTGGTGGGAAATAAATGAGAAAATACTAGAAATCTCTTTATATAAAGTTATAAGAATGCCAAATGCAAGTATGATCCTTTTATTTAATGTATTTTAAAGAAGAAACACAGTTTATACTAATCATTTGCCCTTATGAGTCATAAAATGTAAGTTTTTAGATGAAACAGGTATGTCATCTAAAAAAGTTTTACCTGATTCAAATTCATACCTCTCATTAACAGAATGTAGAAAGCAGAGTACAACCTCTGTGTAGTCCCCTGGAAATCAGACCTGTTATTAGCCATCCTTGGATATCACCACTTGCTGTTCAATAAAATTGCAGCTGAGAAAGCATTTATCTGGCAATAAAAAGCTTTTAATATACTAAATGTGTCAGCTTTGTGTAGTTAGTAATATCTGCAATTAACTTTCCTTTACAAAAAGCTTTGTGGAAAGATGTGGGAGTAAAGGTAACTAAACTAGAACAGGTTGATATTCTGTGTCATTTTGTAGGCTAGTTTGGCTCCAAGAAGAGAAAGGTGCAGGGTTAACATGAAATTGAATACAGCATGATCTTTAATTTCTGAGACATTTACAAATAAGTAACTGGTTTGATATTCACCAGTTCTGCATCCATGGAAATGTGAGCTCTTCACTTTGAAACTTCACTCACAGTGATGAGGCTACATTCAGTTTTCCAACTTCCTGATGAAGCAAGTGGATTATTTATATGTCTGACTGCACTGAATAGTATACCGATTTATAGCAGAAATTTTCTCAACATAAAACGAATCTACTTGGCCTGAAATGAGGCTCTGTCATCCTTACCATTATTAGCATCCTGACCAAACAACCCACATACCTTTGAATCTTTTCTCTCTCTCTCTTTTTTTTTTTTTTTGAGACGCAGCCTCACTCTATCACCCAGGCTGGAGTGCAGTGGCGCGATCTCGGCTCACTGCAACCTCCATCTCCCAGGTTCAAGCGATTCTCCTGCCTCAGCCTCCTGAGTAGCTGGGATTACAGGCACATATCACCATGCCTGGCTAATTTTTGTGTTTTTAGTAGAGATGGGGTTTCACCATGTTGGTCAGGCTGGTCTCGAACTCCTGACCACGTGATCTGCCTGCCTCGGCCTCCCAAAGTGCTGGGATTACAGGTGTGAGCCACCGTGCCTGGCCTACCTTTGACTCTTTTACTGAATTCTATGAATTAGTAAGTGAGGACTCTCATGGTTTAGTCAATTAATGATATACATTTTACGTTCAGAAAGGATTATTTTGTCAGTCTGCTACTTTTTTATTGATACATGATCATTGTACATATTTATGGGGAACATGTGATATTTTGATACATGAATATACATACATTTTAATTATTATACTTTAAGTTCCAGGATACATGTGCACAATGTGCAGGTTTGTTACATATGTTGATACATGAATATAATCTGTAATGATCAAATCAGAGTAATTGACATCTCCATCACCTTAAACATTTATCACTTATTTGTGTTGAGAATATTCTAAATCTTCTAGCTATTTTGAAATATAAATTATTGATAACTAAAGTCACCCTACTATGCTTTTGAACACTAGAACCTTTCCTTCTAACAGTACTTTTGTATCTATTAACCAAACCCCCTCAGCCTCTAGTAACCACCATTCTACTATCTACATCCATGACATCAACTTTCATTTTAGCTCCCAGAAAAGTTTTATTCTTTTTGCTAAAAAAAGGAAAAAAAAGTGTGAACATGTGACATTTGTCTTTCTGTGCCTAATTACGAGTAACATAATGCATCCAGGCTCAGCTATGTTGTTGCAAATGACAGAATTTCATTCTTTTGTATAGCTCAATAGTAATCTATTATATACATACACCACTTGTTCTTTATGTATTCATCCACTGATACACACTTAGGTCAATTCCATATTTTGGCTAATGTGAATACTGCTATGATAATCATGAGAGCACAGATATCTCTTCAAAATATTAATTTCCTTTCTTTTGGATATATACCCAGTAGTGGGGTTGCTGGATGATATGGTAGTTCTAGTTTTAGTTTTTTGAGGAACCACCATATGATTTTCCATAGTGGCTGTATTAATTTACATTCCTACCAACATTGTACAAGCATTCCCCTTTCTCCACATCCTTGCCAGCATCTGTTTTTTGTCTTTATGATAATAGCCACCTTAACTAGAGTGAGATATCTCACTGTGGTTTTCATTTCCCTGATGATTAATGATGTGTTGAACATTTTTTTTTCATATGCCAGTTGCATATTTGTCTGTCCCCTTTTGTGACATGTCTATTTAGATCAATTGCCCATTTTAAAATTGGACTATTTAATTTTTCCTGCTGTTGAGTTGTTTGCCTTCTCTATATAGTCTGCTCATTAACCCCTTGTTGGAAGAGTAGTTTTCAAACATTTTCTTCCATTTGTAGATTGTCTCTTCACTGTCTTGATTGTTTCCTTTGCTCTGCAGAAGCATTTTAGCTTAATGTGATTCTGTTTTTCTGCTTTTGCTTTTGTAGTCTTTGTTTTTGAGGTTTTACCCCAAAAAATCATTGCCCAGAGCAATGTCCCAAGCGTTTCTCCTATGTTTTCTTCTAATAATAGCTTCATAGTTCTGGGTCTTACATTTAGGCCTTCAATCCAATTTGATTTGATTTTTGTATATGGTGAGAGATAGGAATCTAGTTTTATTCTTCTACATATGCATATCCAGTTTTCCCAGCAACATTTATTGAAGAAACTGTCCTTTCCTTAGTGTATGTTCTTGGTGTCTTTGTTAAAAATGAATTGGCTGTGAACACATGGATTTATTTCTGTGCTCTCTATTTTATTCCATTGGTCTGTGTGTCTGTTTTTATGCCAGTACCATGCTGTTTTGATTACTATATCTTTGTAGTATATTTTGAAGTCAGGTAGTCTGATGTTTCCAACTTTGTTCATTTTGGTCAAGATTGCTGTAACTATTCAGGTATTTTGTGGTTTCAAACACATTTTGAAATCGTTTTTTCTATTTTTCTGAAAAATGTCATTGGTATTTGGACAGGAATTGCATTGAATCCGTAGAGAGATTACCCTGGGTAGTATGGACATTTTAACAGTATTAATTATCCCAGTCCATGAACCTGGGATATCTTTTCATTTTTGTTGTATCTTCTTTGATTTCTTTCATCAGTGTTTTATAGTTTTCAATGTGGAAATCTTTCACTTCTTTGGTTAAGTTTATTCTTAGTTATTTTATTTTTCTGTAGCTATTATAAATGGGATTGTTTTCTTGAATTCCTTTTCAGATCACTCACTGCTGGCAGATAGAAATACTACTGATTTTTGTATGTTGATTTTCTATTCTGCATCTTTATTGAAATCGAGTATCAGTTTCTAAGCGTTTATTGGTAGAGACTTTAGGTTCTTCTAAATATAAAATCATGTCATCTGCAAATAAGGATAATTTGACTTTTTCCTTTCCAATTTGGATTCCGTTTCTTTCTCTGGCTAAGATTTTCAAAACTGTGTTCAATAAAAGTGGTAAAAGTATGCATCTTTGTCTTGTTCCATATCTTAGGGGAAACGCTTTCATATTTTCCCCATCGGTATCATGTTAGCTGTGGATTTGTCATATATGGCCTTTATTATCTTGAGCCATGTTTTTTCTATAGTCAGTTTGTTGACAGTTTTTATCATGAAGGGATATTGACTTTTTCAAATGCTTTTTTTGTTTCTATTAAGATGATCATATGATTTTGTCCTTTATTCTGTTGATGCTGTGGTTCCCTATGCTTTGGGGGCAGACTCCTTGGTGTGCTCAACCACCCATTTCTCAGGGTGTAGGATGTAGCATGGGCTCAGAAGCCAAGGACACAGCTGTACTACTGGGTCCAGACAGCGCCATGATGCTGCGACCCTCTGGGTGGATGTGAGGGAATCTTGGTGGGGTCCCAAGGATGTGGAGGATAGGGACTATTGGGCCCCAGGGCAGGATGAAGTCTCGTGTTGGCTGTTCTTTCAAAATGGCATCATCTTGCAACAGCTTAGGGACCAGAAGTGGTACTCCTCACACATACTCTCTCTGGAGCAATGTGCAGTCACATGGACTCCAGGCAGCTCTCTATACTAGGCTCAGGGCTTGGGAGGAATGAGGGGTTTCATAAAAAATTTTATTCATCTCTAGTAATTGTTAACTATGTTGTGAGATAATTTTTTATAAGACTTGAAATTCAGGTCAAGAAAACCCAAGGGATTTATATGACTCATTAACAAATGGTTAGAATAAAAACAAAATAAACTTCTTCTGAAATATAACAAAAAAATACACCATTTTTTTTCCATCAGAGTGGTTTCAAAACAGGAAGAAACATATTAGAAAAGATTCCCTTTGACAAAACATAAAGATTTAGAGGGGAGAAACAGAATTATGAAAAGATCTTTTAAAGTTGAAAGTATAAAGAATCCACAATTAGAGAGCTACATTAGTCATATATCTAGACCACATGTCTGAGACAAGAAATCCTGTGAAAAAAGTGCTTGAGCTAATCTAATATCTATAGGCGAACCTGTTACCTCAACTATCATGTATGAAACTGAATCCTTTGAGCTCAAGTTGCCTTTGAAGCCCTGCATAGATGTACATTAGTAGTAAAGGAATTGCTTTTTCCTACCCACTGCTATGTAATGTGACAATTTCCAGACATCTTTATACAAAGAAGGCTTGTTTGAGGAGAAACAAAGATATGTACAAAGGAGGACAGACATTTTTTCTCAAATCACTAGCCATCCTGTCTGCTGTTTTGTCATCCTTAACTGAATAGATGTCATCTATTTCCTACCAGACGTAAGACAAGATGATCAAAGGGTATTAATAATGTCCTTCTCTTCTCTGTACTGCAGAAAGAATGTATGTTTACTCAGAGTAGGTAATAGTATACGTAGAGATGCTAAGCCTATATACCCCCAAGTGGAGAACAATGAGTAATAGTATTTGATCAGTCCCCGCTCCCCCAGTGCATGGGAAAGTAGTTATAGGTAATTAGAATGGTAAGTGATCCATGTGGTCCAGACTTAGAGTCATGGAAACATTAGAACGTGAGATGGCTTAGAAAGCATGAGAACATTAACAGAGGTAGGAAAACGTGCCTTACCTCAAAGCAACAGTTTAAAAGATTGCATAAGGGCAAGAGTAAGCAAGGTATATTCAGAGAACAATGATGAGGCCAATAATTGTCTTGGATTGGTTAGAGAGGGGATGAGTATTAATTTGGAAGAGCAACCAATACAAAACACAGAATCTAGATTTATCGCTTGTTGACATTAAGCACCTCCATTGGAAGATCATGAACAAAAGAAAATAAATTATGTGTAAGTATGAAGTTTAGCTACATAGAAATTCCCTGAAAATTTAAACTTGTTACAAAAGTACTTCACTTAACCAAAGGTCATATCCTCATCTAGACATGGTTGAGAAAACCAGAAGTAAGCAAAAAGCAGCCTTGAGTATTCAGGGGGAAAAAAAAATCACAAAACCACACACTAAGGTCACCCAATTAACCATTAGAAAACTCTCAGACTTTCACTTAAAGCCTACTCACTCTTGTTTTAGAGAAAATCTAATTTCCCTCTTCACTGCAGATTAGAAGCAAGAAATTAAAAGGGGTAGCTTCTAGACTCAGGCATCTGACAGTTGTAATATGTGATAGCTAACAGAATGACAATAAAAAAGGAGGCAGAAAAAGCACTCAAAGCAGCCTTAAATTGAGAGATGTGGGTAATTATTTACTTGAAACTGAGATCAACTATCTCAGTAAAAAAAATTTTCATTACATTATTATAATGTCTCATTTTCACTCTCTAATAATTTTGTTCCTGTAACAGAAATTCATATTTTGCAATACTATCTAAAGGAGTATAGCTTAAAATATTCCAAAAAGGGCAACCTTTCTCTGATTTTCTAACCAATTTCAAATGTTACATCTTTTTTCTTATAATAGTTTCCCATTATAACATGTGGTTTTACTTACGCTAGACATGTCTAATACTTGCTTCAAGAGAGCTGAATGAAGGCTATTGTACAACTACAATGTCTTCCTTGTAATGCTATAATCACATATTTGCAGGGAAATAAAAAATTCTAAATAAAAATGTTTAAAGGCATATGTAGTCTAAGAAAACATCTTTTTCTTTCTTTCTTTCTTTTTTTTTAACCAGGTAGATTTCTTGCCAACACAATTTTCTTCTCATTGATTTCATAGCATACAAACTGGTCTAAGTGAACATATAAAAATGGAAATTGCTTCAAGGCTGAATATAATCCTGATATAGCAGTCATACTTTGTTGCTTTTCTGTATTAACCATTAACCCACAAAAAACTGACAACCTTCTAAGATCTAGTATAGAATCTTGTATTTGTACCTTTGGCTGCCAGATCCATGTCCAAATGTGGCTGGAGAAACAGATGAGGATGGTGTCATGGTGTGAGAATCCTGGGTTCCTCTCTGGGGCAATGTTGTGATGTCTAAAATTAAAGAGAAATAATATAATCAACGCATTTTGAGTACTTATTATGCCTAGACACTGTTCTAAGCTTGTTCCCCAAATAAATCTGTTTAATTTTCTTAAAAAACCCTATTAGGCAGGACTATTATTATTCCTACTTTAAATATGAGGCAACCGTGGCTGAAAGGGTAAGTAACTTGGCCACAATCACAAAGCTAGAAAGCAGAGCCTAAATTCAAAATATGTCCATCACATGAGAGTAATTTGGTACCTCAACTGGTATTTCCCCATCTATTTATTAATTACAGTACCTGTCAACCACCTACTAAGATTTGCTTTAAGACTGTAGCACTGACATCATGATGTAACATGCACTCTAATCAACGCTCTCCACTATTCCAGTTTTATGAAAAGGATAAAGGACAGAAATGTAGAATTCCAAAATACAGCACCAGCAATCTGCATTTCACTTTCTGATCCTCAGGGATATGCCAGCAATTGATATCATGGTCTGCTCTTCATTATTAACAGAGGTCTTCAATATGACTATTTACTATACCATATTTCAATATGACTATCTACCTATACATGGGTAGGCATGTATAGGTACATAAGGGCTCTTGAGGTTTAGTTTGTGGTCATGCCTACTCAATTATTCAAGATTCTTTTGGTTGCAAAAGATATAACCCAATCCAATTAACTTAAACTAATCTAAAATGTGAAGGGCTTATTGCTGGCCTCAAGTGAAGCTAGATCTAGGTGCTCAAACAATGTAATTTGTATGTTCTTCACTTCCCAGCTTGGCTTTCCCCCATGTTGCCTTCATTCTTAGGCTGACCTCAAGTGGCGTCAAAATGGCTACTAGCAAGCTTAGGCTTCGCCACCACAAAAAACAAAAGACAGTTTTTCTTTCCCAATGGTTCCAGCAGAAAGTCCTAAAATTATGTTAATGGCTGTAACTGGCCTGCTTAGATCACAGGCCTACTCTTTAACTAGTCTTTATAGTCAAGGCATATATTATACTCAACTGTCATGTACCAATCACTGGCTCCAGAGCGTGGTTTAGCCCTAGTAGTATCATGGGCTTTAACTGAATCAACGGAGGAGGGTCAGTCTCCAAAGGAGTTGATTTTTACCTCGATGTCGGGAAACAGATGCTGAGCAGGGATAAACCACAGATGACCATTATATCCGTTTTGGCAAGCCAAAAGAATAAGTTGCCATCTTGTCATGTGACTTTGAGGAGATTTGGAGAATCTCCATCACCATGACTTCCCTATGGTGAACTATTCTGTGATTAGTTAAGGCAAGAGTAAGCCAAAGAATACTAACAAGGTCTCACTGAATCATATCAGTGCAGACTGTATAGACACAACAAAAGCAGCAGAAAACTTAGAGGCTATAGCAATAAGAGATGATGTGGCTATTTGGGCAAAGACAACTTTTACTGTGGAGGGTAGAGACATTGCTGCCAAAGAACTTTGCCACACAACAATCCACAGACCGAATTCACATGGATAATGCTTATTGTGAAAGTAACCACAAGTCACGCATGCATCAGCCTTTGTAGCCTTGCAAATACTCAGAAAGCAATACTGTCATCAGTAGTATCTTTAAATGCAAAGAATGCTGTATGAAGATAAGATGTGAAAGAGCTCCAATAGTCTCCTACATACACGTTATTCTAATTTGATTCAATTTATCATGCTGCATAGGTTTTCATTCATTGAAAGTTGCAGTCACGCAGTTCAGACAGTTCTCTACTCACCAACACACTGTGTTAAGATACTTCATTTGTAAGTCAGTGCTTTTAAAGTTGGAGTTCATTTTTACATTGAAAATTTATTATAAATTGTAACTGGATTCTCAGGCTAACCCATGAGTATTAATCAAGTAATTTGAAGGTGCTTAGTACAATGCCTAGCACATTGTAAACTCTTAATAGATTCATATTAGTTACAATATAAGCATGAACAAAATCATCAGAATAATTTTTTAAAATAAAAAATACAAATTAAGGTAATAGCACTTAGAAAGATGACAGATAGGAATGAAAAATTAAGTCCTCAATTCCACTTTAAAGAAGGTACTTAATATATTTCAGCTTAAAGATTGTTCATTGTTACTGAAGAATTTACAAAATTATTCTACTATCTTTTAGAATATAATATTACTTAAATTATTATGTTTTAATTTTGAGATTCTATGTAGTTATAAAACTGAAATATTGGGAGTATAACTAGATCCACACAGATGGGAATAGTATTTAACAAATTGCTTTTTATTTACAAGAAATTTTCAGAACTTCTTTTTCCACATACTTATATCTGGATGCAATTCCACTTACAAATTGAGGACACAGTACATTGCTATTACCATAAAAAGATCTGTAATGGGGAGACAGCCATAATTGAATTTACATCTTAATTATTTACACTCTTCTCTTTGCAGCCTAAATACTCTATGCTTCAGAATTGTTTTGCAGACAAAATATCATCCAGGATTAGTAATGCGAACACTCTTTCGACACAGGTGACAAGTTCTTTTTGGTAACTTACATAACTTCTCAGTAAAATAAACTTTATTTAAGAATTAGTTCCACAGATCTATTATAGAATAATTTGATGCTAATTTCAATGTGTTTTCAATTACATAAATGCTAAAGATATGTAATCTCTATCATTTAACTGACGACTTTTGTTTTAGTGACAAATTTGGGGAGACTTTTAAAAATTAAGTGTCTGCTTAAGAAATAAAAGTATAGGCTCATGGGTATCTAAGAAATTTAATGAGCTAGCATCAATAAGACCACTTAATTAGGATTGGGCTACTACTTTCCAAGTATCTGCCATACAGCTTGTCAAAAGAGATGGCATAGACACATCAGGACTGAACTTTGCTTATTCTTTCATTCATTCAACAACTTACTGAGTACCTACTATGTATCAGGCATTTTTTTTTTTTTTTTTAGTCCTGGGGAGATAAGAATAAACAATATGAATCCCAGTCCTCCATGGAATTTATATACTTTGTGACAAAGACACCCAATAAATTATTAGATACTTCTGTTCTTCTGAGGGAGAAAAAAACAGGGTGAGGATAAGGTTGGGAGAGGGGGCAGTGATCAGGGAAGGCCTCTCCAAAGAAGGGACACCTGAGAAGAGACTTTATTGAGGACACTATGCAAAAATCAGAGAGACAATAGAGAAGTGCAAAGGTCCCAGGTGGGACATGCTCATTATGTTCAAAAAGCATCAAGACCATAATAGCTAGAACCAAGTGAGCAGACAAGAGGGAGAATGGTAGAAGATGAGGTCAGGGAAGTGGAGAGGGCCAGATCCTGTACGGTCTTGAAGATTGCTTTAAGGAGGCTGGGTTTACTTTGGTTGTGACGAGAAGGCACAGGCTGGGAATAGGAGAGTGACATGATATGCACTTTGGATGAGAGGCTCCACAGAGGCAAGAAGTAGGACATTTCAGCAATTTAGGCAAGGGCTAATGTTATTTCAATTTTTTTCATTTTTTATTTTTTATTTTTGAGATGGAGTCTCGCTCTGCCGCCCAGGCTGGAGTGCAGAGGCGTGATCTCAGCTCACTGCAACCTCCTTCTCCTGGGTTCAAGCGATTTTCCTGCCTCAGCCTCCCAAGTAGCTGGGACTATAGGCGCATGCCACCACGCCTGGTTACTTTTTGTATTTTCAGTAGAGACGAGGTTTCACCATGCTGGTCAGGCTGGTCTCAAACTCCTGACCTTGTGATCTGCCCACCTCGGCCCCCAAAGTTCTGTGATTATAGGTGTGAGCCACCGCGCTCGGCCATGTTATTGCTATTTTGTAATATGGACTCTTTACTACCTAATTTTCAAGATGAAAAACAAAAATTGTTTTTGTGCAAATGGTATGTCAGGAACACAAAAATCAACTGTTTAATTTTTGTAGAGTGGTACAAAGGCAGCTGGAATAAAGTGCCTGTTTTTATATTGACTGTAAGAAAAGTGCTTACTTCAACTGCCAATTTGCAGAGGATCTCTGTGGATGGTAAATCAGAGGAGAGTGTGAAAGGTAAGAATATCTTGAAACACATCTACCACCTTGTCTCCCATCCCCTCCCGCTGTTGACAGCCTGACTCAGGTGCTGTTATGAATCAAAAAGCAGGAGAGGCACTGCAAGCACTGAACATTTTCCAAAGTAAAATGCTGCCATCTGGAGGCTTCTAGAGTACAAAAATGAGGCCCACACACACACAAAAAACTAATCCCATAAACACTCTGTTTCTGTTTGATGTTTCTATATGCAAGGGATTTTATTTGGAAAAAAATTTAAAAGGTCATTAATTCAAAAGAAACAAGAATGAAATTTTCCAGTCTCATCCCCTTGCTTTGCCTGGCCCAATCTATTAAGTGGAACCTGTTTATGTTGGTTTTGAAACCTATTTAGTAGGCTGTAAATTTACTCTAGGTTGAAAGTTTGTATTCATTTCTTTCCCCTCTATAGCAACTAAGACTAGGCCTGGTCTCTCTGCAAATGGTCTATCTTTTCCATCTCTTCCATGATTACTGATCTATTCAGGTTTTCTATTTATTCCATTTTGATAATTTATATTTTTCTAGGAAAGCATTCATTCCTTCCAGATTTTTTAAATATATTGTCATAGAGTCGCAAATAATATACTTCTATAAAATTTTTATTCTCTTATCTACTAAAATTTTTATTCTCTTATCTACCCACAGTTCCATATAACTTTTTATCTTTAACATTATATCCTTTTACTTTCCTCTTTTATTGTCAGATTATGAGCATGAGAATGACATATTTGGACTATGTCCAGAGAGACAACACTGATGATAATGAATATAATGGGCTGAAAGAGAACACTAGGAACACTGTTTAGAAGGCAACTATAACATCTCAAATTAGTGATGACTGACATTTGAACCATGGAGAAGATTTTGTAAAATAAAACTAGTAGGAATTTGTGACTACCGATGTGTTTATAAGATAAATAAAAAAGGTTAGCATGATGCTACAGTTTCCTACCCAGGACGATGGGGATAATCATAACCAAAGGGGAGAGAAAAATAATTTTTTGAGGGGACATTTGACTTTGAGGTGTTGGAATGATAGCCATATGTAAATGTCCCATCAGTCTGGAGCTAGAAATACAAGTCGAAGCTAAAAGTGGCAGATAAAGTTGTGAGATTGGCTGGAAAAAAAATGTAGAGAGAAAAAAAAATTGTATTAAGATGTCAGTAACTGAAATTTTTTTGTAAAGTCTTACATTTTGGGGCAGCTGAAGAAAATCTGGGTACATATTAGAGAAGCCAAAGGAGAAGAGAATTTTAAGAAGGAGAAGGTTTAGCAAAATCATAGCACAAAACAAGTAATACATGAAAATGATGATGAATTTATACAACAGAAAGAATAATTTTATATGAAACAAAGTAACCTAAATTGGAAAAATATTTCCAGTATATCTGACAGTCATAGAACTAATTTCCTCAATATAAGAGCATTTAAAAGTCAATAAAACCATAAAGGAAAATTTGATAAACTTCATTTTATCAAAAATTAAAACTTTTGCTCTGTGAAAGCCCTGTTAAGGAGATGAAAGAACAATATTCTGACTAGGGAAAACAGTTGCAAACCACATACCCAGCAAGGAATTTTATCTAGAATATAAAGAACTCTCAAATCCCAAAAGCAAAATAAGCAAATGATGCCATTAGTAAATGGGCAAAAGATATGAAGAGCCATTTTACCAAGAATGAAATAGGAATGGAAAATGAGTACATGAAAACAAGTTCAACAACATTAGCTGTTAGGAAAATGCAAATTAAAACCACAATGATATATCATTAAACATCTATGAGAATGGCTAAAATAAAAAATGGTGATAATACCAAATACTAAGTAAGATGAGGAGAAACTTTATCACTCATACACTACTGGTAGAATGTAAAATGGTACAACCACTCTGGAAAATAACTTAGCAGTTTCTCTTAAAAGTAAACATGAATTTGCCAAATGACCCAGCTGTCACACTCTTGGGCGTTCATCTGACATGAAAATTTATGTTCACACAAAAACCTGTTCATGAATGTTCATAGCAGTTTTATTTGCAGCTGCTAAGATTGAAAACCACCAATGACCTTCAATGGGTGAATAGTTAAACTCTGTTACATTCATACAATGGACTACTACTCAGCAATAAAAAGAATAAACGTATATAATAAACAATCTGGATAGATCTCCAGGCTATTATGCTTAGTGAAAATGCCAACCTCAAATGGTTAAATACTGTATGGTTAAATTTATATACCATTCTCCAAATAAGACTATAGAGGGAGAGAAGAGATCAGTGGATGCGAGGGGACAGGCATGGGGTGGATGCTAATATAAAGTAGCACAAGTCTCCAATGTTCATTATCTCACTCTTTATGCCTTTGCATAATCATAGCTTAGCTCCCACTTATAAGAAATACAGTATTTGGTTTTCTATTCCTGAGTTATTTCACTTAGAATAATGGCCTCTAGCTCCATCCAAATTGCTGCAAAGGACACTATTTCATTCTTTTTCATGGTTAAGTAGCATTCCATGGTTTACATAGACCACATTTTCTTTATCCACTCATCAGTTGATGGGCACTTAGACTGTCCCATATTATTACAATTATGAATTGTGCTGTGACAAACATACATGGGCATGTGTCTTTTTAATACAGCGACTTCTTTTTCTGTGGGTAGACACCCAACAGTGGGATTGATGGATTAAATGGTAGATCTACTTTTAGTTCTTTGAGAAATCTCCACACTGTTTACCATAGAGATTATACTAATTTACATTCCCATCAGCAGTGTATAAGTATTCCTTTTTCACCACATCCATGCCAATATCGTTGTTTTTTGATAATGGTCATTCTGACTGGGGTAAGGTGGCATCTCACTGTGGCTTTAATTGGCATTTCCTTGGTGATATGTGATGTTGAGTATTTTCTTTCATATGTTTATTGGCCGGCCGGGCGCGGTGGCTCAAGCCTGTAATCCCAGCACTTTGGAAGGCCGAGGCGGGCGGATCACAAGGTCAGGAGATCGAGACCATTCTGGCTAACACCGTGAAACCCCGTCTCTACTAAAAAAATACAAAAA
>NW_012106031.1:47920-48540 GCF_000951045.1 Mandrillus leucophaeus | reverse complement strand
AAAAACAAAAAACATATGTTTATTGGCCATTTGGATGTCTTCTTTTGAGAAATGTCTATTCATGTCATTTGCTCATTTTTTGATGGGATCATTTGTGTTTTTCCTTGCTGATTTGAGTTCCTTATAGATTCTGGATGTTAGTCCTTTGTTGAAAGCATACTTTGCAAATATTTTGTCTCATTCTGTGGGGTGTGTGTTTACTCTGATGATTATTTCTTTTGTTGTGCAGAAGCTTCTTCATTTAATTAGGTCCCACTTATTTATTTTTATTTTTATTGCATTTGCTTTTGGGATATTAGTCATAATTTCTTTGCCTAGGCCAATATCCAGAAGAGTTTTTCCTAGGTTTTCTTCTAGAATTTTTATGGTTCCAGGTCTTAAGATTTAAATCTTAATGCATTTTGAATTAATTTTTGGTATGGTGAGAGATAGTGATCCAGTTTCATTCTTCTATATGTGGCTATCCAGTTTTCCCAGCACCACTTACTGAATAGGGTGTCTGTTCCCTAACTTATGTTTCCGTATGTTTTGTCAAAGATCAATTGGTTGTAAGTATTTGGCTTTCTTTGTAGGTTCTCTATTCTGTTCTGATCTATGTACCTACTTTTTTATTTTTATTT
>NW_012106031.1:38106-47655 GCF_000951045.1 Mandrillus leucophaeus | reverse complement strand
TTTATTTTTATTTTTATTTTATTTATTTATTTATTTATTTATTTATTTATTTATTTTTTGAGACGGAGTCTCGCTCTGTCACCAGGCTGGAGTGCTATGGTGTGATCTTGGCTTACTGCAACCTCCAACTCCCTGGTTTAGGGGATTCTCTTGCCTCAGCCTCCTGAGTAGCTGGGATTACAGAGCTGGGATTATAGGCATGTGCCACCATGCCCGGCTAATTTTTGTATTTTAGTAGAGACAGAGTTTCACTATGTTGGCCAGGATGGTTTCAATCTCCTGACCTCATGATCAGCCTCCCTCGGCCTCCCAAAGTGCTGGGATTACAGGCGTAAGCCACTGCACCTGGCCCTATGTAACTACTTTTATACCAGTATCCTGCTATTTTTGTTACTATAGCCTTACAGTATGAAGTCAGGAAATGTGATATCTCCAGATTTGTTCTTTTTGCTTAAGATGACTTTGGATATTCAGGCTGTTTTGTGTTTCTATATGAATTTTAGGATTTTTTTCTAATTTTTCTTTGAAAAATTATGTTGGTGTTTTGATAAGAATTGCATTGAACCTGTAGATTGCCTTGGATGGTATGATCATTTTCATGATATTGATTCTTCCAACCCATGAGCACAGGATGCATTTCCATTTGTTTGCATCATCTATGATTTCTTTTAGTAGCGTTTTGTCCTTCTCCTTGTAGAGATCTTTCATCTCCTTGGTTAAGCATATTCCTAGGTATTTTGTTTTTTTATTGCTGTTGTAAAAGGGATTGAGTTCTTTATTTGATTCTCAGCTTGGTTGTTGGTGGTGTATAGCAGTACTACTAATTTTTGTGCATTGATTTTGTAACTTAAGACTTTAATGAATTCATTTATCAAACAGCAGCCTTTTGGAGGAGACTTTAGGGTTTTCTAGGTATACGATCATAACATTGGCAAACAGAGATGGTTTGACTTCTTGTTTTCCAATTTGGATGCCCTTTATTTCTTTCTCTTGCCTAATTGCTCTGGCTAGGACTTCCAGCACTATGTTGAATACAAGTGGTGAAAGTGGGCATCATTGTGTCATTTTAGTTCTCGGGGGGATGCTTTAAGCTTTTCCCTATTCAGTATGATGTTGGCTGTGAGTTTGTCATAGATGGCTTTCATTATTTTGAGGTATATTCCTTCTATACCTAGTTTGTTGTGGATTTTTATCATAAAGCAATACTGAATTTCATTGAATGTTTTTTCTCCATCTGTTGAGATGATCATGTGGGATTTGTTTTTAATTCTGTTTATGCGATGAATTACATTTATTGACTTGCATATGTTTGAACGATCCCTGCATCCCTGGGATGAAACCCACTTGATCATGGTGAATTACTATTATTATTATTGTTGTTAGTTTTTGAGAAAGCGTCTTGCTCTGTCACCTAGGCTGGAGTATAGTGGCACAGTCATGGGTCACTGCAATCTTGACCTCTTGGGCTCAAACAATCTTCCCACCTCAGCCTCCTGAGTAACTGGGACTATAGGTGCACACCGCCACATGCATCTAATTTTTATATTTTTTTGTAGAGATGGGGTTTCACCATGTTGCTCAGGCTAGTTTTGAACTCCTGAGCTCAAGCAATCCTCCTGCCTTGGCCTCCCAAAGTGCTGGGATTACAGGTGTGAGCCACTGCATGTGGCTTGAATTATCTTTTTGATGTGCTGTTTGATTTGGCTTGCTAGTATTTTGTTGAGGATTTTTGCATCTATGTTCATCAGGGATATTGGTCTGTAGTTTTCCTTTTCTTTGTTATGTCCTTTTCTGGCTTTGGTATCTGGGTGACACTGGCTTGATAGAATGTGTTAGGGAGGATTCCCTCTTTCTCAATCTTTTGGAATAGTTTCAGTAGGATTGGTACCAATTCTTTGGTAGAATTCGCTGTGAATCCATCTAGCACTGGGCTTGTTTTGTTGTTGGAAATTGCTTTATTACCAATTCAATCTCACTGCTTGCTATTGGTCTGTTCAGGATTTCTATTTCTTCCTGATTCAAGCTAGGAGGGTTGTATGTTTCCAGGAATTTATCCATTTCCTCTAGATTTTTTAGTTTGTGTGCACAGAAGTATTTATAGTGGCCTCAAATCTTTTGTATTTCTTTTGATCTTTTGTATTTCTGTGGTGTCATTGTAATGTCTCCATTTTCATTTCTGACAGCTTGTTTAAATCTTCTCTCTTCTTGGTTAATCTAACTAATGATCTATTGATTTTGTTTATCTTTTCAAAGAACCAACTTTTTGTTTCACTGATCTTTTATATTGTTTTTATGTTTAATTTCATATAGTTTTGCTCTGTTCTTTGTTATTTCTTTGTTTCTACTAGCTTTGGGTTTGGTTTGTTCTTGTTTCTCTAGTTCCTTGAAGTGTGTGTTAGGTTGTCAATTTGTGACTTTGCAGACTATTCGATCTAGGCATTTAGCACTATAAATTTTCTTCTTATATTGCTTTTGCTGTTTCCCAGAGGTTTTGATAACTTATGTCACTATTATTCGTTTCAAAGAATTTATAAATTTTCATCTTGATTTCATTGTTAACCTCAACATCATTCCGGAGTAGATTAATTTCCATGTATTTGTATTGTTTTGAGGGTTCCTTTTGGAGTTGGTTTCTAGTTTTATTCCACTGTGGTCTGAGAATATACTTGATATAATTTGAATTTTAAAAATATTTATTGACTTTATTTTGCGGCCTATGATATGGTCTATCTTGCAAACTGTTTCATGTACTAATGAGAATGTATATTTTGCAGTTCTTGGGTAGAATGTTCTGTAAATATCATTAGGTCCATTTGTTCTAGAGTGCAGTTTAAGTGTAATGTGTCTTTGTTGACGTTCTGCCTTGAAGATCCCTGTCTAGTGCTGTAAGTGGAGTGTTGAAGTCCCCTGCTATTATTGTGGTGTTGTCTCTCTCTTTTCTTAGGTCTAGTAGTAATTGTTTTATGAATCTGGGAATGCCAGATTTAAATGCATACATATTTAGGACTGTAATATCTTCTTGTTGGATTTTTACTTTTATCATTACATAGTGACTTTGTCTTTTTTTACTGTTGTTGCCTTAAACTCTGTTTTATCTGGTATAAGAATAGTATATTCCTTCTCACTTTTGGTTTCCATTTGCATAAAATATCTTTTTTTAACCCCTTTACCTTGAGTCAGTAAGAATCCTTATATGTTAAATAAGTCTCTTGAAGATGGCAGATATTTGGTTTGTGACTTTTTAATCTGTCCTGCCAATTTGTATCTTTTGAGTGGAGCATTTAGACCACGTACATTCAATGTTTAATATTGAGATATGAAGTACTGTTCCAGTCATCATATTGTTACCTAGATACTTTGTTTTTTCATTATTACTGTTTTATAGGCCCTGTGAGTCTTTATGCTTTCAAGAGGTTCTATTATGGTGCACATCCAGCTTTTGTTTCAAGATTTAGAACTTATTTCAGCATTTTTTTGTAGGGATAATCTGGTAGTGACAAATTCTCTCAGAATTTTCTTGTCTGAAAAGACTTTGTTTCTTCTTCATTTATGAAACATAGTTTTGCTGGATATAAAATTCTTGGCTGACAGTTATTCCATTTAAGGAGGCTAAAGATAGGACCCCAGTGCCTTCTGGCTTGTAAGGTTTCTGCTGAGAAGTCTGCTGTTAGTCTGATAGGTTTTCCTTTACAGGTTACTTGACACTTTTGTCTAACTGCTCGTAGAATTCTTTTCTGCATGTTAAGTTTATATAGCCTGATGACTCTATATGCCTTGGTGAAGTCTTTTTTCCAGTGAATCTTTCAGGAGTTCTTTGAGCTTCTTATATTTGGGTGTCTAAATCTCAAGCAAGGCCAGGGAAGTTTTCCTCAATTATTCCCTCAAATAAGTTGCCCAAACATTTTGTTTTTTCTTCATCCCCAGGAACACCAGTGATTCTTAGGTTTGGCCATTTTATGTAATCACATATTTCTTGGAGATTTAGTTAACTTCTTTTGAGTTTTTTTTTCTTTATTTTTTCTGATTGGGTGAGTTTGAAAGGCTCATTTTCAAGCTGTGAAATTCTTTCTTCTACTTGCTCAAATCTATTGTTAAAACTTTCCCACTGCATTTTGTAATTCCCTAAAATGTGTCTTTCATTTCCAGATGTTCTAATTGTTTTTTCTTTAAAATATCTAACTCTTTAGAAAATTTTTCATTCATATCCTGATTTTTTAAAAATTTTATGTTAGTTTTCACCTTTCTCTTGTATCTCCTTCAGTAATTTAATAAGTAACCTTTTGAATTATTTATCTGGTATTTCAAAGATTTCATCTTGGTTTGGATCCATTGCTAGAAAGCTACTGTGATCTTTGTCGGGGGGGCAGTTATAGAACCCTGTTTTGTCATATTACGAGAATTATTTTTTCTGATTCCTCCTCATTTGGGTAGAGTATTTCCTCTAATTATTTTAGAATTTCTTTTTTATTCAACTGTGTTTATTTTTAAATTTCTTTTTCTTTGTTTTCCCCTTAAGGATGTGACTTTAATGATTATAATTTATTGTAACCTAATTCAGCTCTGGGTGCTTTCAAGAGTGAAGACTCTGCATGAGTTTCCTGTTTATAGAGAGTCTTTATGATGACTTTCTCAGTATTGGTTGTAGTAACAATATGTTCAGTGTGTGAGCAGATTCGCTGTCTCCTGTGGGGTAGAATGGCAGAGATCTCTTGAAGCTTATCTTATTCCTCAGTGGTGTGCAGTTATTTATTTATTATTTTTCCCCCAGTAGTTTATTTACTAGGTTAAACAGTTCAGGATTCAGGCCAGTAGAGACGGGATCCATGGGTACAAATCAGCTGTGGCTAAAACAAGTGGGTAAATGCAGTACCCAGTGGTGGGCTGAGGTCCCAGTCTTGACAGAGATGGTGGAGGGAGCTCTCAGTGAAACACACTGAGGTCTTTTCACGGGGAGGGAGGTAGCCACCTCAGCTCTCCTGTAGGCCAGCAGGAAAGCAATCTGCCTCCCAGTCACACTCCTGACCCTGTGTTCCAGCTATTTAGATCAGACAGGCACCTCTCTACATCTGTAAGAATGCTGATGTTCCATGTAGAAAGGGATTGTGACTCGATCTCTGGTGGAAACCTGAACTGAAGAGCAGTCCTCCTGTGGGGATGCAGTCACCCTTAAGTGCTCCAGAAAGTCTGTCTACAAGTGCACCCACACCAAGCTCCCATGGGAAAAGTCCCAGCTGTGTCCGCAGTGGTGGACAAGGGTAAGAAATTTCTTCTCCAAGACCCTTCATTAGCACCAGGGCTGCCTAACTGTTGGGGTAGAGCTGCAGACTTTCCCCACTGAGCCCAGTACTGCACCTGTGCTTCTGCTGAAAGCAACTTCCCACAAGCAGAAAGTTCTGGGACTCAATTCCAGTCATCTGGATTCTTTTGTCCCATAGAGTGCTCCCTTGATGTGGTATACTCCAGCTTCTGAAGTAGGAGTCCCTGAGGCCCAATTCTGCTGTTCCTTTGGGTCTAGCCACCCAGTGGGACCACAGTACTCCACACTGGTGCTGGGAAATGTCTGCAAAGGATCCATACATGTGAACTGTCCTCAAGTCTCCTACCAGCAGGTACCAGCACCAGCTCTGATAGGGATGGCAGGGCAATGACATAGACTCTGTGAGATTCCTTGGTTATAAATAACCTTACAGTGTTGGCTCTCAAATTCCAGTTGTAGTAGTAATGAATTGGTCATGTAACAGACTTAGGAGCTTCTGGTTATCTAGCCAGGGTGATTCAGGCAATGGTGATAGCTGAGGTCACACACAAGGTTTCTCCTTCCTGGGCACTGTGGTCTTCTGCAGTTTTCCATCTGGCTCATGGTGTAGGCTGTAGCCTGCCACTTCATTCAAAGGATCTGTGGTTTCTTTCAGTTTTCCTGTTAAATTTGTGTGTTGTTTGTTGGAATAAAGTTCACACTGTGAATCTCTATACACTATTTTGTCTCTCCAAGGGGGACAGGCATGCTAACGATGCCTCCAATCCACCACCTTGAGGGGAAAAAAAGGGAAGTCTTTACCACCAAGTTGAGTAGACTATTCTCCTTCCCTCTCCAATTTATGTTACTAGGAGGTAATCAGAATGCCCCTAGAGGAATTCCTAGATCCTCTGCAGGTGAAAGCGGACTCTTCTCTCCACTGATGAAAGGAAGAATAAAGGAAATGCCTGGTATAAGGAAACACACTTTTCCTCTGGCTTCAGCTGTTCTCCCCTAACCAGAGTGCCCAGAGTGGTAGCCTAAAGAAGCTCCAGTCCACTGGGCTGAGCTCAGCAGAAATGGAGAGAAAAACTACTAGCAGTCATGGCCCCCGCGTGCCCCCTCATCCATCCCAGCCTCCCAGGAATTGAAAAAGGTGGGTGTGAGTTTCTTTTTGCTGTGCATGAAGGGAAAGAGACAGATCTGGAGAAGGGGCCACAAGTCTCAGATTACAGTGAAGACTATCACAGAGACAAGGATTCTGGCAGATCTAGAGGAGGCATGGTGCCCAGGGATATCCCAAGGCCCTTTGGTGCCTGATTTCAAAGCAGGAAGGCCCATAATGCTCTGTACTTCTCTTTCCCTTGCAGCAGGTACAGTCCAGCATCTAGAACCAATAATGCTGCCTCAGCCAAGTATATTTGAACTCTACAGGGATGGGAGGGTGAGTGTAACTCTGGAAGAGAAAGGAGGATCCCCAGGAACTCTGGGATCCTGATGGGAGAAAAAAAGAGCTTCATGGGAAAGGGATTTTCCCCTGAGCTCTTTACATACCTTGCTCCTTTCTCTCAGGCCACAGCTCATAGGTCACCTCCTCACTGGGGCCCTCTATACTCTCTGATGAGACCACCCCCTCCAATTCTTCCAGAATCCTGGCTATTGCCTTCTTTGGGTTCTGATCCCAAATTATCTTGTATATTTATTTCCTTTACTTATTTATTGTCTCTCTCTCTGAGGTGATACATATGTTCCATGAGAACAGGGACCTTATCTGCCTTTTTCCCTGCTGTCTTAGCTTGGTTTACCTCAAAACAGATGTAGATTTGTTTTTTTGAGAGGTAAGTCCAGAAGTGAGACAGGAAGGAAGGAAAGCAAAGACTGTTGATGAGCAGGTTACCACTGGGGGCGAACTAGGCCTCAATCCTTCTGGAGATCCTCTCAGGAACTATGGGAGATGCTTCAGAATTGTTCTACTGAGGGATAAGGAAGCTAGGGTATATCCAACATCTCCTCCTCATTGGTTGAGGATCAACCTCAGTCAGTTCTGAAAGGTTGAGGATCCTTCCAGAAGTGTTAATGCACACCCAGGCCTAGAGAACACCCTCAGCAAAGACACTTGAGAATCCATTGGCATGAACAGGGACCATGTACAGGAAATCTCCAGAGAAGGCTGAATGGATATGGGTCAGACAAGAACAAGTTATTCCTGTCATAACCTCAGTACCAAGATCAAGCTCTGGAATATGGTACACACTCCATAAACAAGAGCCAAACAAAAAGGAAGATTGAGAAATGAATGAATAAAAGAAGAGCTGAATGGGATTCTAGTAATTCTATTACCTGAGAGGATTGGTTTTTCTTTCTTGGTGTTGGCCTTAATTTTGACCCAGGTTTTTGACTTATACATCCTCCCTGTATGTATACTGGGAAAGGTCCATCCTATTTTTCCTGGCAAATACTCCTCTTCCTCTTCACCTCTGCGACTGCTGCTTCATATTCCTCCTTCATCAGCGAAAGGTGTTTCCTTGTGCTCACCCACCTCAGAAAAAAATCACTTTCAGATTGATTTCATTCCTACTCATTTTTCAGTGAGAAAACATTGCCAGATTTCTTGGAAATAAATATCGCATCACTTACTGATCCAGTTTTTTTCTAGTATGTAAGCTATTGCCTATAAATTAGCTGGCCTACTTTTTAGAAGTTGCATTAATTCTTTCGGGGCAATTGAGTGCCCTTTAGTGCACAAACAGCAATAGAAGTTAAATTTACAACTTGGCAGACTGGAACCATTACTCTAGATCAATGCATTCTAGGGACCATTTTCTTCTTTTCTCCTTTTTATATAGTTTTCATCTGAGTTATGAATAGGGCATCTTGTCCTAAGCAAAGAAGTATTATAACTTTGGGACATTTAAATTCTTGATTAATAACACTAAAAATCTTTTAACCTTAAATGAATATTGCTGATGTGCACATTCTTTTTGCTTGTCACCCAGAGCTTTTGGTTCACATAAGCTTGGCTTAATTTTATTACATAGCAAATAGTGAGAATGAACTTTAGCCATGAAAAAAAGTAATAACCCAAGTATTGAAGGTGAGGCCTGGTGGGAGGTGATTAGATCATGGGGGTGTTTTCTAATGGTTTAACACCATCCCCTCATGAGATCTGATTGTCTGGAAGTATGTAGTACCTCCTCCTTTGCCCTCTCTTCTTCCTGCTCTGGCCATGTGATGACATGCCTTGTTCCCCTTTGCCTTCCACCCTCATAGTAAGTTTCCTGAGGCTTCCTCAGCCATGCAGAACTCTGAGTCAATTAAACCCATCTTCTTCACAAATTACCCAGTCTCAGGTAGTTCTTTATACCAATGTGAGAACAGACTAATACAACTATTAAATAAACTTCTTTCTATTTAAGGGTCCTATGATGTCTAATTTTATGTGTCAAATGGCTGGGCCATGGTACCCCAGTTTTTGGTCAAATGGCAGTAGAGATGTTGCTGGGAAGGTATTTTTTAGATGTGATTAACATTTAAAACTATAGATTTTGAGTAAAGCAGATTAGCGTTCAAAACGTGGTTTGGTCTTATTGAATCAAAGGCCTTAAGAGAAAGCTAAGGTTTCCCAAAAAAGAAAGAATTCTGCCACCACATAGTCTGCGGATTTGAGACTGCAACATCACCTCTTCCCTGGGTCCCAAGCCCACTTGACTGCCCCTAAGATTTCAGACTTGTCAACCTCCAAACTGGTGTGAGCCATATCCTTAAAATAAATCTGGGGGGGTGTGTGTGTGTGTGTGTGTGTGTGTGTGTGTGTGTGTGTGTGTGTCTAGGTATATTTTGTTTTCTTGCATTTGGCAGATATTGTGTTTTTTCACAAACTGAGGGTTTGTGGCATCCTGCATTGAGCAAGTCTATCAGTGCTATTTTCCCAATTGGATAGATTCAGCTTTTGAAAGAAGTAGAAGTTCTGCTGCGGCTAAAAATGCTATCAAACAGCATTGCAGACTACAGAGAAATCTCTCCTAAAAGGAAAAGTGGGCCAGACACGGTGTGGGCCAGACAACGTGGTAGCTCATGCCTGTAATCCCAACACTTTGGGAGGCTGGAGCGGGCAGATCACGAGGTCAGGAGATTGAGACCATCCTGGCTAACACGGTGAAACCCCATCTCTACTAAAAATACAAAAAATTAGCCGGGCATGGTGGTGCTCACCTGTAGTCCCAGCTGCTCGGGAGGCTGAGGCAGGAGAACCGCTTGAACCCTGGAGGCAGAGGTTGCAGCGAGCCGAGATTGCACCATTGCACTCCAGCCTG
>NW_012106031.1:30170-38056 GCF_000951045.1 Mandrillus leucophaeus | reverse complement strand
GTGTGTGTGTGTGTGTGTGTGTGTGTGTGTGTGTGTGTGTCTAGGTATATTTTGTTTTCTTGCATTTGGCAGATATTGTGTTTTTTCACAAACTGAGGGTTTGTGGCATCCTGCATTGAGCAAGTCTATCAGTGCTATTTTCCCAATTGGATAGATTCAGCTTTTGAAAGAAGTAGAAGTTCTGCTGCGGCTAAAAATGCTATCAAACAGCATTGCAGACTACAGAGAAATCTCTCCTAAAAGGAAAAGTGGGCCAGACACGGTGTGGGCCAGACAACGTGGTAGCTCATGCCTGTAATCCCAACACTTTGGGAGGCTGGAGCGGGCAGATCACGAGGTCAGGAGATTGAGACCATCCTGGCTAACACGGTGAAACCCCATCTCTACTAAAAATACAAAAAATTAGCCGGGCATGGTGGTGGTCACCTGTAGTCCCAGCTACTTGGGAGGCTGAGGCAGGAGAACCGCTTGAACCCTGGAGGCAGAGGTTGCAGCGAGCCGAGATTGCACCATTGCACTCCAGCCTGGGTGAGAGTGTGAGACTCCGACTCAAAAAAAAAAAAAAAAAAAAAGAAAGAAAGAAAAGAAATTACCACAGCTACACCAACCTTTAGCAACTACCGCCTTGATTAGTCAGCAGCCATCAATACTGAGGCAAGGCCCTCTACCAGCAAAAAGATTACAACTTGCTGAAGGCTCAGATGATTTTTAGCATTTTTAGCAACAAAGTATTTTTAATTAAAGTATATACATTGTGTTTTTAAACATAATGCTACTGCACATTTAATAGACCAGTATAACATAAATATAACTTTTATGTGCACTGGGGAACCAAACAAATTTGTGTGACTTGCTGTATTGCAGTGATTTGGAATAGAACCCGCAACATCTCTGAAGTATGCCTGTGAGTGTATACACACACACACACACACACACACACACAAAGTTGAGCATCACTAATCCAAAATCTGAAAAGCTCCAAAGCCCAAAACTCTTTGATTGCCAACATGATGCCATGTGTGGAAAATTCCAAAAGTAGCCTAGGGATGGGTCACGGTCAAAACACAGGACCACGCCACAGTTTATCCAGCATCCCCAAGGAAAAAAGGACCCGTTCAGCCCCATTCTTCATTAAATGGAACCAGATGTCTGACTCCTTACGTATGCAAAAAATATATGTCTCACAGTCCATCAGTAAACTGAAAGAAGTGGATATTGAAGAAGTTTTGACATTGATAATGATGCTCCGGGTCGGGCTTGGTGGCTCATGTCTGTAATCCCAGCACTTTGGGAGGCTGAGTGGGGGTGGGGGGTGCATCACCTGAGGTCAGGAGTTCAAGACCAGCCTGACCAATATGCTGAAACCCTGTCTCTACTAAATACAAAAAATTAGCCAGGAGTGGTGGGGCATACCTGTAATCCCAGCCACTTGGAAGGCTGAGGCAGAAGAACGATTTGAATCTGGGAGGTGGAGGTTGCAGTAGGCCGAGATTGTGCCACTGCACTCCAGCCTGGACGACAAGAGCGAAACTCCGCCTAAAAAAAAAAAAATTAAGAAAATGAGGCTCCAGTTGTTTATTCTTTGACTGATGGTGAAATAGCAGAAATGGTTCTGAATCAAGGTGATCGTGATAACACTGATAATGAAGATGACATTTGTTAATGCTGCAGAAAAAGTGTCAATAGACAGCATGGTGAAAATATGTGATGGGCTTACTGAAGAACTACAGCAGTCTGCATTCATAACAGAGCAAGAAATAACATCAGTTTGTAAAATCAAAGAGACAGCCACACACAGTGGCTCGCTCCTGTGATCCTAGCACTTCGGAAGGCTGAGGTGGAAAAATCACTTGAGTTCAGGAGTTTGAGACCAGCCTAGGCAACATAGTGAGATCTCATTTCCACAAAAAATTAAAAAATTATCCAGGCATGGTAGCATGCACCTGTTGTCCCAGCTACTTGGGAGGCTGATGTGGGAGGATCAATTGAGCTCGGGAGGTCGAGGCTGCAGTAAACCATGATCACACTACTGCACTCCAGCCTGGTGACAAAGCAAGACCCTGTCAAAAAAAAATCAACACCAAAAAGAAAAGAAAAGAAAAGATAGACTTCTGAGCTAACAAAAGAACAAAAGTTGTTAATGAGGCAGATGACTGGAGGAAATATTTTAAAAAGCCATCCAGCAGAATGCCTCCTCATCCCTAGAGGACCACTTCTTCATCCCTCAACTGCTTCTGATTGTTTCTTCTCATCTTAAAAAATCATTTTAAATAAAAACACAGCATTCGAGCTGGGTGCGATAGTTCTAGCCTGTGGTCCCAGCTACTCAAGAGGCTGAGGCAGGAAGACAGCTTGAACTCAGGAGTTCAAACCCAGCCTGAGCAACAAAGAGTGATCCCATTTCTAAAAACAAAAACCCACAACATTGTAGGTGGAGACTAACTGAAAGCCTGCTGTTGTTTGTTGTTTGTGTTAACAGCTGATACAGGTATTCTAGTGGTGCTACCGTGCTGCTTAGTTCCCCCGATCTTATTATTTTTTCGCTTTATTAATGTTATGTCATTTATTTTGCTGTTAAGTGCTTAAGTGTGAATAAGTGTAAGAAAATGATTGCTTATCCATAGCATATTAATTCAGAGTCAAGAATGATAGTGACGCTAAACCACCACAGATTATCTACATGGATGGCTGAGATAATGACACTTTTGTTTTCTTATGGTTCAATGTACACAAACTTTTCATACACAAATGTATTAAAATATTGTATAAAATTACCTTCAGCTATATGTATAAGGTGTATATGAAACATAAAAGAATTTTGTGTTTAGACTTGGGTCCCCTTCCCAAAATATCTTATTATGTATATGCAAATATTCCAAAATCTGAAAAAGTCTGAAATCTAGAACACCTCTGGTCCCAAGCCTTTTGGTTAAGGAATCCTCACCCCATATATACCCTATTAGTTGTATTTCTTTGGAGAACCCTTGTTCCTAAATTTCAAAGAAAGTAAATCTTTAGAGGAAAGTCTTACGTGAATTTTTATGTTTAGGAGGATTTCTTCCTTGATTATCCTCCATCATTTCAGATACCATATTGAGTATTAAGAATACAAAGAAAAATGATGGGCATTTCTCTGACATTTCAACATAATGAGACAACAGCAAAGATATATGCAAGGGAGGAAAGAAGGTTGGGAAGGCTTGACAGAAAAGTCACATTTGAGCTGTATCTTGAGAGATTAATAGGAGTTGGCTAACTGGTAAAGGAAGGAGGGATCTTCTAGACAGGTAGAACATTTGGGTCAAAAATAGGGCAGCAATCTCTGATATTCATACATTTATTTAACAAATATTTAATGAATGTATGTTTTGTGTCAGAGATGAGTTTTGTCCCTAATTTTGACCCATGTTTTTATATCCCCTTCCTCAAGCTGGGGAAGATGGATCATATTTATCCTTCTAGATGGCTGCCTCTCATAGTTCTGTTCCCCCTCAGAACAGAACATATCCCCAGGGATAAAATGGTGAGCAGAAACAAACAGAAAGGAGATGTTTAGAATTAGTTTTGCAGCTAATGACAAAAGACCTAAAATAACAGTGGCTTATTAGGCGTAATTTTATTGTTCTCTCATCTAAATGTCCATATCAAAGATCTAGAGTGAACAGATAGCAGTGGGCTTTAGTTTTATTTTACTGTTCCATCAGCTTCATTAGGCAGCTATTGCTTAGTGATCCAAGATGGTAGCTTCAGCTCTATTTCTCTTGTCTATAGTATTCTAGCCAAAAGAGGGGGAAAAGGAAAAGAAGATGAGCATGCATCTTCTCTTTAAAGACACTTCTTAGAAATTCCATATGTCACTTTATCAATATCCCATTTTAAATAACTTAGTTCTATAACTAAAACTAGTTTTCATTCCTACCCAACATATACCCAGCCAAAAATTGAAGAAGGAAAGACAAATATTAAGAGTCAATGAACTGCACTGCAGAAAGGAGAGAATCAGGATGAATAACTCTGAAGACTACACTCAAGCTGAAAAATAAAGTTGATAAGCAGAAGCTAATTATTGTTTTATATCTTCTAAAGTCTTTACTACATAATCACATTGTCTTAATGATAGTCATTTAGAGCTAGTTGTTTAGAAGAAAAGTATACTCGATTTAAAAAAAAAAACAGGTAACAAATTTTTGTCTACATAAGTTAATTGACCCATGGTTATGGCAATTGGTTTTTAAAAGATGAATTTATGCCCAAGATTTATATCTTTATTTTTTAATGTTTTGAATCCTTCATATGATACATGTGAAGGGAAAACACAAGCAATGAAAACACAAAATAGAAGTCAATAATATGGTTTTGCTATTAGTTTTTCACTAATAGCAAAAGTCAAAAATGTTTTTAATTATTGTATTCAACCATATCTATGTGGTGGCCCTTGAGAAGCAGCACTCAGACCTCCTTTCAAAGTGTTTGCTGTGAGGAACATTATTGACTGTCATATCTCCACAAGCTTCACATGGAGGCCACACACTTTCCTCCTGCTCCCAGCCTATGAATAAGCAAATAGTGGAGATACCAGAAAAGTAAACTGTGAGATTTCCAAGCCTAGTCCTCAAAAGGTCTCGTAGTTTCTGTTCTCAGCCTTCACGTGCCAACACCAGAGGAAGAAGCCCAGGAATCCTCCTCAAGAATAAGAGACTAAACAGAATAACTCAGTCAATGGCTGACACCAACCACCAGACCTAAAAGAACATCTTGAACCATCTAACTCCATCGAAATTACCAGGTGACTTGTAACCACCTGAGCAATCCCAGGCAAGGCCTGGAGAAGAACTATGTGGCTCAATTCCACCCATATTGCTGACCCACAGAATCATGAGCAAATTAAACTGTTGCTGTAATAAGCTAGTAAATTTCCGATCATCATATTAAGCAGCAATAGATAACAAATGTGTACCATAAGTAGAAGGTATAGGGTGATTAAAGATTTAAAAAATATACAAGACAAATACAAGGTTCAGCTCTATATTAACATCAAATAAAATCAATTTTAATACAAAAGTTACTATTAAAGTTAAAGGTCAATATAATTCTAAATTGTGTACACATTATAAAAAGTTCTCAAAATATATAAAGCAGAAAAAAGGAAATGATGCAACTATAAGAAGTAGATAAATTCAAAATCAACACAACTGTTTTAGTGATTAAAATAAGTCAAGCAGACAAAAAAATAAGCATAAAGGAGATGTAAGACCCTATATCCTGTGGTGGGCAGAATTCTAAGATGGTCCCCAATATAGCCCTGTGATATTCAGGACCCATATAATCTCCTCCACTTGAATATGTGCAGGACCTGTGAATATGATGTGATAGTCACTTTCTTAATTACACTGTATTATATCCAAATCTATCTTGCCAGACTAGAGAGATTCTCCAACTGGCTTTTGGTAAAGTAACCTGTCATCAGGGAGAGGATCCTTTGGCTAGGACCAGAGTGGGCTCTAGGAGCTGAAAGCAACCCCTGGCCAACGGTCAGCAAGGAAATGAAGACATCAGTTCTACAACCACAGGAACTGAGTACAGTTGACAACGTGAATGAACTTGGAAGAAGACCTTGAGCTGCAGATGAAAACATTGCTGGTGGATACTTTGATTTCAGTCTTGTTTCCCATGAGCCCATGCCCAGACTTCTGACTTCTAGAAGCTGTGAGTTAGTCAATGGGTGTTGTTTTAAGCCTCCAAGTTTGTATTAATTTGTTATACAGGAATAGAAACTTAATACAATAGTGCCTCTTTCTCTGAGGGGAATACATTCAACAACCCCCAGTTAATGCCTGAAACTACAGATAGTACTGAACCCTATATAGACTGTTTTTCCTATAAAAACATAGCATGATAAAGTTTATAAATTAGGCACAGTAAGGGATTAGCACCAATAACTAATAATAAAACAATTATTATAATACATTGCAATAAGTTATGTAAATGTGGTCTTTCTGTCTCTCCTAGACTATCTGATTGTACTGTACTCTGTTACAATGACTATGTGATGAGATGAAGTGAGGTGAATGACATAGGCATTGTGATGGAACGTTAGGCTACTCCTGACTTTCTGTATTCCTGACTCTGTGTAACCATCCCTTATTTGCAGTAAATGGCTTGGTGTCACTCATTTCAGAGGATCATTTGCTGAAGTCCCCATATAGGTTCAATGCTTTCTGGTGAAAACCACATTGCTGTTGATTGGAACACATTTTCTGTTCATGTCTTCTATTCACAAATGTAATGGCTTTTCCATCTTAACTAAGCACTTATTATGGACTGAGGCTGTAACTTTTTTTTCGTTTTTCTTTTTTTTTTTTTTTGAGAGGGATCTCGCCCTGTTGCCCAGGCTGGAGTGCAGTGGCATGATCTTGGCTTACTGCAACTTTCACCTTCTGGGTTCAAGTGATTCTCCTGCCTCAGCCTCCTGAGTAGCTGGGGTTACAGGTGTCTGCCACCATGCCCAGCTAATTTTTTGTATTTTTAGTAGAGATGGGGTTTCACCATGTTGACCAGGTTGGTCTTGAACTCCTGACCTCAGGTGATCCATCCTGGGGCTGTAACTTTTACAGTTTAAGTTGCAACAGCAAAACTAACAGGAATTTCTTTTTCCTTCTTCGTGATTTCACAGATAGAAGATTCATTCTTACTGTATCTTTTAGTAATCTCAGCAATTTTTTTCTTTCTTTATTAAGTTGAGAACTGTCACCTTTTTATTTAAAGGAAGCACTTTATGGCTTCTTGGTGGCACATCTGAATTACCAGCATCACTACTCTTGCAATTTGGGGGCATTAATAATTAAAATAAGGGTTACTTGAACACAAGCACTGTAATACCGTGACTGTTGATCTGATATCTGAAAGGGTTACTAACTAATCAGTGGGTAGTACATATAGCATGGCTACACTGGACAAAGGAATGACTCACATCCCTAGTGGGACAGCATGAGATTTCATCACTGCTCAGAATGGCATGCAATTTAAAACTTATGAATTATTTCTGGAAGTTTCCATTTAATATTTTCTGACTGTGGTTGACCGTGGGTACCTAAAACAATGGAAAATGAAACCACAGATTACTGTACACATTCAACACTTAGAGAAGCATATTCTCAACCATGCATGGAATATTTAAAAAATGATCACAAACAAAGTCTTACAGCAAGTTTCAGCAAATTTCACATTATTGATGTCATACAGATTATGTTCTCTGATCCAGTACAATTAATACCACAATCTATACATCAGTTTCAGGGCATCCAGAAGTTTTCAGTGCTCCAGGGTAGCCTAAAAGTGCTAAGAGTGCTATACAGGAGCAAAATCCTGACCTCAAGAGAAAGAGGTCACCATCAGTAAAAATATTGGAGACAAATGACTGACAATGCGATGAGGCCTGTGCCTGGAGAGTTCACAACATGCTAGGCACTAGCTGTACTTCCAAGTCGCTGGTCCAGGGTCCATAGCAGGACCAGCAATGACTACAAGGACACTTTTCTCCCCAACATCCCCAGAAATGAGAAAGCCCCTTCCCTGCCACACCTAAAAGTTTGTGGAGAAAAGCAGGTAGGAGGGAAGAGACAAGTACTGATAGTGACCCAAAAGGGAATGAGTATCCCCAAAAGACTACTTAAATGGAAACAAATTGAGATACTATTGATAGGCAAAGTTTAAATTTTGCTTAGTTTCCCTATTATGCAACATAGGTGGCTTGGAGATATTTTTTTCCACAGCTGAGAGGAGTGTGAGCGACAATATTTTAACATACCACACACAATTACACAATTTTCTTTTAAATAAGTTTTAAAGAAGCGTGTGTGTGTGTGTGTGTGTGTGTGTGTGTGTGT
>NW_012106031.1:26499-28515 GCF_000951045.1 Mandrillus leucophaeus | reverse complement strand
AAAGCAGAGAAAGGCCTTTTCATTTAATAAACGTTTAAAACTGACAATCCCAAGCCTCTAGACTGGCTTTTTAAAATTTTTTCTTATTTGTAATTTTCAGGAATGTTTCAAGCATCATTGTGTTTCTCCATTTTTACATAAACAGTTGATTACATTCACAAAATAAAACATTCAGTGATATTAAGACAAAAAGGGGAGGGGGAGGGTAGTGGAGGGGGAAAGGAAAAGGGAGAGAGAGCAGGAGGTAGAAAGGAAGAGGGAGAGAAGGAGAGAGGGGGAGAGAGAATTCCTCTTCTGATTCTTTCATATTAGTGAAGCCTGGGTTATTTTCTAAATGGAATTTCATTAATCAAGTCCCCAAGCTGAATCATAAAAAAGGCAAATGGAAAAACAGAACTTCAAATGCAGCCTTCAAAACAGCTGAAAAATATGAGATACTAGCTCATTTGGATTAAGTGTTCTAAATTAAAGAAAAATCCAATTATGCAAAATAAGAAAAACTGGTTTACAATGTTGCCAGCTAGGAGTACTTCTGGACTAATAATGATATTCTACCTATGTGTCTGAAATTCTCTGAAATAGGTGAAACATTTTTCATGTATTCTATTTACATTATTAATTTGGTAAATCTATTTTTCCATGGTTATGCTCAGTATAGTATCCAAATTGTAGGAGTACATCTAGATTAAAAAGGGCTTATTCCAAGAACACAAGGAGTTCAACATCAGAAAATCTACAAATGCAATTTACCGTAGTAACAGACTCAAAAAAAAGCATATTTATTTTGCTTGTAATTGTGTAATTTGGGCAGGACTTGGTAGAGATAGTTCATCTCTGCCACACACAGCTTCAGTTGGGGTGTCTCAACTGCATCTGGGCAGATCAACTTACTTGCTCACTTACTTGGCAAGCAAGTTGGTACTAGCTGTCATCTAGAAGCTCAGATGAAATTTTTAGGGAACCTCAGTTCCTCTCCAGAGGTCTACTTGGACTTCTTTCCAGCATGGCCACGTATTTCCAAGAGCAAGTGGTCAAGGGACTTGGGTGGAAGCTGCAAGGCTTCTTATGATTTAGTCTTAGAAGTCCCAAAATGTCATGCCCATTGCATTCTCTAGAGTAAAGCAAGTCTCTAAAGCCAAACTAGATTTAAGGGGAGGGGACTACCTAATCTGATTTATGGGTGCCAGCCTTTATAGGAGTTATATGAGAGCACTAGCCTGGAGTTTACACCTGGAGATCTGGGGGGTCTGTGGGATAGTATAGCACCTCCTCTCTCAGGGGGCAGGAGTCATTGATCCCGTGGGAAGCTAAATCTGGATGTAGCTTCTCCAATCAATGGAGGAGGTAAGTTGAGTCTCAGTTAGCCTGTTGACAAGACAACCCACAGTGAGCACCACAATGAATACTTTAGCCAATCCTCTCATAGCATTCCAGGTTTGTCTGTCTACTTTCATCCATTATGCTGGACACTTCCTGGGCCCCTTCAATATTTCCCACCATCAGGTATCTCTATTCTCTCTTCTTGGAATTCCTATTATTTGGACATTGAATTCCCTAGACTAGTCGTCTAATTTTCTTGTGTGTTTTTTTTTTTTTTCCATTCCTATTTTCCAACTTATATCTTTGTTCTGTTTATTGAGGGATTTCCCCATTTTATCTTCCAATATTCTATCAAGTATCTTCCCCTGCTACTGTGTTTTTAACTTCCAAAACTTTTTTTTTTTTTTTTAATGGTTTAGCATCGAGAGGTATAAAGAGGAGCTGGTACCACTCCTTCTGAAACTATTCCAAACAATAGAAAAAGAGGGACTCCTCCTAACTCATTTTATGAGTAGGAGGTATCATCCTGATACCAAAACTTGGCAGAGACACAACAATAAAAGAATATTTCAGGCCAATATCCCTGATGAACATCGATGCAAAAATCCTCAATAAAATACTGGCAAACCAAATCCAGCGGCACATCAAAAAGCTTATCTACCACGATCAAGTTGGCTTAATCCCTGGGATGCAAGG
>NW_012106031.1:22308-24389 GCF_000951045.1 Mandrillus leucophaeus | reverse complement strand
CCCAGGTTGGAATGCAAGGGGTTGATCACACCTCGCTGCAACCTTGACCTCCCAAGCTCAAGTGATCCTCCCACGTCAGCCTCCTGAGTAGCTGGGACTACAGGTACCTACCACTACACACAGTTAATTTTTTTTTTTTTTTTTTTTTTTTTTTTAGTAGAGATGGGGTCTTGCTGTTTCCCAGGCTGGTTCTTGAGCTCAAGTAATCCTCCCGCCTCAGCCTACCAAAGTGCTGGGATTCAGGCATGAAGCACCACGCCCAGCCTACAAGAACAGTTTTTTAAATCAGTTCATAATATAGCATCTCATGGTAGGTATTTGCCTGTTAGGCTTATCTATAAACCAGTACCTCACACTCAACTGCTTAACAAAGACCAGGCAGGTAATATACATAAATGAAGCAGATTAAGTTTAACAGAATAGAATACGGTGAAGTCTTTGACAAACTGAGGAACACAAGCCCGAAATAAAAGCGTCCCAAATTCTGTGGACTGGTTCTAGTCAATGAGCCACCATTTTTCATCTTCCATAATATAGAATACATATGTATAGTTGCCATCTCTATAACAGCTTGATCAAATTGTATCATAATTAAATATTTTCTATGTCTGTTTCTCCCATAGTGACAGCCTCCAAATGCTGGAACATTGTCCTAGTCATCTTTATATCCCCCAGGATGTATCTCCTGGCATATGATAAGCCTGCAATAAATGTTGTGGTGGGAATGGTGAATGAAAGAATAAATGCACAAGGGCCCATAGCAGCAAAAAAATGCAAATCAATACATTAACGGAATGATAGTAAGAGTAATCAAATCAGGGACATGAGCAGGAGACAACTCACAAAAGTCTGCCTCTCTGTGATGTGACATGCAAACAGCTGACAGCTCTCTGCTTAATGACAGTCCATGACCTGAGATTCTAGAAGCTCAGTGTTTGAAAAAGGCACTAATTTCTTTCATTTTTAATTAGGTGACCAGTGATTAGATTATTATTGCTAGAGACAGGCTGATTAAGAAGTCACTGACAGTCATTTGTCCTCCACAGAGAGCTGTCACATGGGTACATTTACATAATGACAGCTTCCCAGCTGGGAGCTCTACTGTCTGCTTGTGTCACTTCTGGCGATAAATGCTGGTCCTTCACTGTTTGGGACTTCAGTAAATTTCTCCAAGCAGGGAGTCTTTTAGAGGAAACTCTGAATGAAAAACCTTAGAAATGGAAATACACCCTAAGGGAATTTGCTGAGGCTTCTACATCTCTTTTTTTCCCTAGGAAATTTCCTAAGGTAGTGGTTGTAGGCGAGGGTTCATCATTTCCATTTAAATGCTTAGAAGAATTGTTTTAAAGTATATCACCTTAAAGGTGATGGAGTTATAGGGGAGTGTGTGTATATATGTGTGTGGGGGGGGTGAGGGGGGTGGTATATGGCAAAGGGGTTGAAAAGTGGGGAATGGGTGGAAAGTTCTCACCTAAATATTGTATCTGCAAAGCAGAGAAAGGCCTTTTCATTTAATAAACGTTTAAAACTGACAATCCCAAGCCTCTAGACTGGCTTTTTAAAATTTTTTCTTATTTGTAATTTTCAGGAATGTTTCAAGCATCATTGTGTTTCTCCATTTTTACATAAACAGTTGATTACATTCACAAAATAAAACATTCAGTGATATTAAGACAAAAAGGGGAGGGGGAGGGTAGTGGAGGGGGAAAGGAAAAGGGAGAGAGAGCAGGAGGTAGAAAGGAAGAGGGAGAGAAGGAGAGAGGGGGAGAGAGAATTCCTCTTCTGATTCTTTCATATTAGTGAAGCCTGGGTTATTTTCTAAATGGAATTTCATTAATCAAGTCCCCAAGCTGAATCATAAAAAAGGCAAATGGAAAAACAGAACTTCAAATGCAGCCTTCAAAACAGCTGAAAAATATGAGATACTAGCTCATTTGGATTAAGTGTTCTAAATTAAAGAAAAATCCAATTATGCAAAATAAGAAAAACTGGTTTACAATGTTGCCAGCTAGGAGTACTTCTGGACTAATAATGATATTCTACCTATGTGTCTGAAATTCTCTGAAATAGGTGAAACATTT
>NW_012106031.1:13647-18508 GCF_000951045.1 Mandrillus leucophaeus | reverse complement strand
TTTTTTTTTTTTTTTTAATGGTTTAGCATCGAGAGGTATAAAGAGGAGCTGGTACCACTCCTTCTGAAACTATTCCAAACAATAGAAAAAGAGGGACTCCTCCTAACTCATTTTATGAGTAGGAGGTATCATCCTGATACCAAAACTTGGCAGAGACACAACAATAAAAGAATATTTCAGGCCAATATCCCTGATGAACATCGATGCGAAAATCCTCAATAAAATACTGGCAAACCAAATCCAGCGGCACATCAAAAAGCTTATCTACCACGATCAAGTTGGCTTAATCCCTGGGATGCAAGGCTTGTTCAACACACGCAAATCGATAAATGTAATCCATCACATAAACAGAACCAATGACAAAACTACATGATTATCTCAATAGATGCAGAAAAGGTCTTTGACAAAATTCAACAGTCCTTCATGCTAAAAACTCTAAATAAACTAGGTATTGTTGAAACGTAACTCAAAATAATAAGAGCTATTTATGACAAACCCACTGCCAAGATCATAATGAATGGGCAAAAGCTGGAAGAATTCCCTTTGAAAACCGGCACAAGACAAAGATGTCCTCTCTCACTACTCCTATTCAAAATAGTATGGGAAGTCCTGGCCAGGGCAATCAGGCAAGAGAAAGAAATAAACGGTATTCAAATAGGAAGAGTGGAAGTCAAATTGTCTCTGTTTGCAGATGACATGATTGTATATTCAGAAAGCCTCATCATCTCAGTCCAAAATCTCCTTAAGCTGATAAGCAACTTCAGCAAAGTCTCAGGATACAAAATCAATGTGCAAAAATCACAAGCATTCCTGTACACTAATAAAACACAGAGAGCCAAATCATGAGTGAACTCCCATTCATAATTGCTACAAAGAGAAGAAAATACCTACAAATACAACAGACAAGAGATGTGAAGGACCTCTTTAAGGAGAACTAAAACCATTGCTCAAGGAAATAAGAGACGACACAAACAAATAAAAAAATATTCCATGCTCATGGATAGGAAGAATCAATATCGCGAAAAATGGCCATACTGCCCAAAGTAATTTATAGATTCAGTGCTATCCCTATCAAGATACCATTTACTTTCTTCACAGATTTAGAAAAAACTGCTTTAAATTTCATATGGTATCAAAAAAGAGCCCCCGGAGCCACGACAATCCTAAGCAAAAAGAACAAAGGTGGAGGCATCACGCTACTTGACTTCAAATTATACTACAACGCTACAGTAACCAAAACAGCATGGTACTGGTGCCGAAACACATATATAGACCAATGGAACAGAACAGAGACCTCAGAAATAATGCCACACATCTACAACCATCTGATCTTTGACAAACCTGACAAAAGCAAGCAATGGGGAAAAGATTCCCTATTTAATAAATGGTGTTGGGAAAACAGGCTAGTCATATGCAGAAAACTGAAACTGGATCCCTTCCTTATACCTTATACACAAATTAACTCAAATGGATTAAAGACTTAAACATAAGACCTAAAACCATAAAAATCCTAGAAGAAAACCTAGGCAATACCTTTCAAGATATTGGCATGGGCAAAGACTTCAGGACTAAAACACCAAAAGCAATGGCAACAAAGCCAAAATTGACAAATGGGATCTAATTAAACTAAAGAGCTTCTGCACAGCAAAAGAAACTATCATCAGAATGAACAGGCAACCTACAGAATGGGAGAAAATTGTTGAAATCTATCCATTTGACAAAGGGCTAATATCCAGAATCTACAAAGAACTTAAACAAATTTACAAGAAAAAAACAAACAACCCCTTCAAAAACTGGGCAAAAAATATAAACAGACACTTCTCAAAATAAGACATTTATGTGGTCAATAAACATGTGAGAAAAAGCTCATCATCACTGGTCAGCAGAGAAATGCAAATCAAAACCACAATGAGATACCATCTCATGCCAGTTAGAATGGCAATCATTAAAAAGTCAGGAAATAACAGATGCTGGAGAGGATGTGGAGAAATAAAAACACTTTTACGCTGTTGGTGGAGGTGTAAATTAGTTCAACCATTGTGGAAGACAGTATGCCGATTCCTCAAGGATCTTGAACCAGAAATACCATTTGACCCAGCAATCCCATTACTGGGTATATACTCAAAGGATTGTAAACGTTTCTACTATAAAGATACATGCAGACATATGTTTATTGCAGCATTTCTCACAATAGCAAAGACTTGGAACCAATCCAAATGTCCATCAATGATAGACTGGATAAAGACTAGAAACCATCATTCTTAGCAAACTAACACAGGCAGAAAACCAAACACCATATGTTCTCACTCATTAGTGGGAGTTGAACAATGAGAACACATGGACACAGTGAGGGCAACATTACACACCAGGGCCTGTCAGGAGGTGAGGGGTTAGAGGAGAGATAGCATTAGGAGAAATACTTAATGTAGATGACAGGTTGATGGGTGCAGCAAACCACCATGGCACGGGTATACTTATGTAACAAACCTGAACATTCTGCACATGTATCCCAGAACTTAAAGTATAATTTTAAAAAATGGCTTAGCATCCTCATCTTCATTTACAGTTGCAACATTTTATCACTCAGAGGATATTTTACAGATCACTTTTTGTTTTACATTTTCTTTTACCTGGTGTATTAGTCCGTTTTTGGGCAGCTGATAAAGACATAATCAAGACTGCACTTTACAAAAGAAAGAGGTTTAATGAACTTACAGTTCCACACGGCTGGGGAGTCCTCACAATCATGGCAGAAGGTGAAGGGCACATCTCACATGGTGGCAGACAAGAGAAGAGAGCTTGTTCAGGGAAACTCCCCTTTATAAGACCCTCAGATCTCATGAGACTTATTCAGTATCATGAGACTAGCATGGGAAAGACCTGCCCCCATGATTCAGTTACCTCCCACAGCGTCCCTCCCATAACACATGGGAATTGTGTGAGTTACAATTCGAGATGAGATTTGGGTGGGGACATAGCCAAACCACATCATTCCACCGTTGGCCCATCCCTAATGTCATGTTCTCACATTTCAAAACCAATCATGCCTCCCCAATAGTCCCCGAAAGTCTTAACTCATTTCAGCATTAACTCAAAAGTTCACAGTCCAAAGGGTCATCTGAGACAAGGCAAGTCCCTTCGCCTATAAGCATATAAAATCAAAAGCAATTGATTTTGATAAATAGTTATTTCCTGGATACAATGGAGGTACAGGCATTGGGTAAATATAGCCATTCCAAATGGGAGAACTTGGCCAAAACAAAGGGCTACAGGTCCCATGCGAGTCCAAAATCCAGTGGGGCAGTCAAATCTTAAAGCTCCAAATGATCTTCTTCAATTTCAGGTCTCATATCTAGGGCATGCCGATGCAAGAGGTGGGCTCCCACTGCCTTGGGCAGCTCTGCCTCTGTAACTTTGCAGGGTATAGGCCCCCTCCTGGCTGCTTTCACAGGCTGGTGTTGAGTGTCTGCAGCTTTTCCAGGCACATGGTGCAAGCTGTCAGTGGATTTACCATTCTGGGGTCTGGAGAATACTGGCTCTCTTCTCACAGCTCCACTAGACAGTGCCCCAGTAGGGACTCTGTGTGGGGGCTCTGACCCCACATTTCCCTTCTGCACTGCCATAGGAGAGGTTCTCCATGAGGGCCCTATCCCTGCAGCAAACTTCTGCCTGGACATCCAGGAGTTTCCATATACCCACTGAAATCTAGGCAGAGGTTCCCAAACCTCAATTCTTGACTTCTGTGCACTTACAGGCTCAATATCATGTGGAAGCTGCCAAGGCTGGGGGCTTCCTCCCTCTGAAGCAACAGCCCAAGCTGTACCTTGGCCCCTTTTAGTCATGGCTGGAGCAGCTGGGACACAGAGCACCAAGTCCCTAGACTGCACACACCACAGGGACCGTGGGCCCGGCCCATGAAACCATTTTTTTCCTCGTAACTTCTGGGCCTGTGATGGGAGGGGCTGCCACAAAGGTCTCTGAAATGTCCTGGAGACATTTTCCCCATTGTCTTGGCGATTAACATTTGACTCCTCGTTACTTGTGTAAGTTTCTGCAGCTGGCTTGAATTTCTGCTCAGAAAATGGGTTTTCTTTTCTACTGCATCATCAGGCTACACATTTTCTGAATTTTTATGCTCTGCTTCCCTTTTGAAACTGAATGCCTTTAACAGCACCCAAGTCACCTCTTGAATGCTTTGCTGCTTAGACATTTCTTCTTCCAGATACCCTAAATCATCTCTCTCAAGCTTAAAGTTCCACAAATCTCTAGGGCAGGGGCAAAATGCCACCGGTCTGTTTGCTAAAACATAACAAGAGTCACCTTTGCTCCAGTTCCCAACAAGTCCCTTATCTCCATCTGAGACCACCTTTGGATTTCATTATCCATATCTTTATCAACATTTTGGTCAAAGCCACTCCATAAGTCCCCAGGAAGTTTCAAACTTTCCCACATTTTCCTGTCTTCTTCTGAGTCCTCCAACCTATTCCACCCTCTGTCTGTCACCCATTTCCAAAGTTGCTTCTACATTTTCAGGTATCTTTTCAGCAGTGCCACACTCTACTGGTACCAATTTACTTTATTAGTCTATTTTCACACCACTCATAAAGACATACCAGAATGTGGACAATTTACAAAAGAGGTTTAATGAACTTACAGTTCCACATCACTGGGGAGGCCTCACAATCATCACAGAAGGCAACGAGGAGCAAGATGCATCTTACATGGATGGCAGCAGGCAAAGAGAGAGAGCTTGTACAGGGAAACTCCCCTTTATAAAACCATCAGATCTCGTGAGACTTATTCACTTTCACGAGAATAGCATGGGAAAGACCCATCCTATGATTCAATTACCTCCCACTGG